>NC_062294.1:27905499-28214874 GCF_902655055.1 Lutra lutra | reverse complement strand
AGGCAAATACAGAATGAAGACTGTCATCGGTAAAATCTGTGCAGTCCTGGGAAAACACTCTGAATTCAAAGTCACAGGATACTAGATTCTGATTAAAAAAACACAAGTCCAAGTATGGCTGGGACCAGCAGACAAAGCAGAGTAAGATATCACGAATCAGACATGTATCCAGAGGCAAGACCAAGTTTATGAAAGAGCAAATTTGACCCCCAGTGGCCCCTGGCTGACGAGTTTCGTTGGGACCCTTGGGAGGAGGAAAGAGCGCCTGTACTCACTATACTGAGGGCTTGGGAACAGAACAGGTCAGCTCAGCTGCTTTTTCTCATGCCTAGAAAGTCCTGAACTTTAAAACCCTCCCAGCACGGTTAGAGAAGAGACGTCTGTACCAAGAACCATTTCCTGGCCTGCAGACCAGGTGAAGGAGGGGTCCTGTGAGGACCTCAGACAGACGCTCAGAAGGGGTGCACCCTCTCTAAATAAGCTTATCCATCCTTGACCTCATACTCCACCTTCACAGCCTGGGATCAATGTTGGACAGGCCTGTGGTAGACCCACCATGCACCAGGATGGACAGAAGCCATCAGTAGAATGGACACTCTCTAGAACACCTGCCTCCACACCTCCCATTGCTCGCTTCTTTTGTTTTTTTGTTTTGGTTTTGGGGTTTTTTGGTCTTGGACCAGCCTGATTTTATGCTTGGCTTCAGTCTACCCCCAGCTCCACTAGCTAACAAACTGGTTTGCCTCAGCTCTGATCTTGGAAACCTTCCAAGACATATCTTCTAAGCCTTGCTCTCTGGCCTCACAGACCACAGTAACATTGGGGAAGGAGCCCCTGTGATAGATGCTGCTGGTCCCTCATCGCCTCCCCCAGCTTCTGGGTACACCGGCCGGACTTCCACCTCTGGCATCTGGAGCTCTTTGTCTGAAGGCTTTGGCCACCAAGTGACCATTCTGCCCATGTGTGTGGCAAGTCAGAGCTCCTAGAAATTAACAGCCCCTTGGGAACAGGCTTCAACCCATGACTCCCAGGAGTGGGAGGCTAAATACTGAAGCTCCCTTGCCAGTCGCACAGAATCACCCTGAGACATGACCGGGGACATGATATAACCGGCTCCAGGTGTCAACGGTGCCCACCCGCTTCCTATGCAGCTCCAGTGGCTTCCTTCTCCTTTCTGTGCCACTTCTCCACTGCTCTGCTGGTGTGTTCTGGGATCCCGTCTCTAACAAGCTATTCGCATTCAAGTCCTCCTCTCAGAGTTGCCTTCTGGCGGACCCAAAGTGAGATGGTGTCCCTATCCCAGGCCATATGGGATCGGTCCTGGAAGCCTGACCCTTGGTGGCTTCCATGTCTTTGTCTATGCTGAGAAGTGGGCAGGACAAACAGAGAAGCCAGTGGGGTGGTGTCTCTCTCCTGTCCAACCTCTGGGACTTACCTCTGTGATGACGGGCCACAGTCACAGATGGGACACCAAATACCAAATCTGCTAACATGTCCAAGAACAGGTCCTTCTTTTGGGCAGGGTCATCCGTCACCCCTAAATACTTCTCAGTGGCCAGTGGAGTCAGCTCCTCAGGGACCCCCTGAAATGGAGCAGAAGTAAAAGCGACCCTCTGCCCCTCTTCCCCCCTGGGAATGATGCAGCTTCTAGAGCCTGGGGTGGCTTGTGAGAATGGTGACTCTCTCCAGCCCTATGCAACCACCCCCGCTGTGTGCTGAGGGTGGAAGGGCAGAAAAGCGGGGCCAGAACCCTCCATCTCTGGGCTTCACCCTGCCATTTAGGTGAAGGCGGCTCAGCAATTTGGGGCCAGTGTCTTTCCCTCTTAGGGTTTCCGCCAGTTCCTGTGGTTCCCTGGCCTCTTACAGTGATGGGGTAGGACCTCCACAAGAGTGATGCAGCCGTCTTCTGGTCCAGCTTTCCCTCGGAGAGTGGGTAACCCATCATCTGTTAGAACAACAGTGACACACTTGTGACGCATCAACAACTAGCAGAAGGCACCAACCCTACCAACCAACCAGACCGATGCAGGCTGAAGGTCACTTTGTCATGACTTAGACAAGCATGGGTCCTTGATGCATTGGGCAAAATCAATGAAACAAATGGGCTTATTTTAACCAGAAACTCAAGCCGTGCAAAAGGATACAGTCAATGTAGAGAGAAGCTGTCCCAGGCCTTTGCAGTGTGTGCGTGTGTGCGTGTGTGTGCGTGTGTGTGCGTGCGTGCGTGTGTGCGTGCGTGCGTGTGTGCGTGCGTGTGTGCGTGCGTGCGTGTGCGTGCGTGCGTGTGTGTGTGTGTGTGTGTATCAGGCAAGAATCCCCACCCTGGACATGGCGACACCCAGGAAAGGTTTAAGCCTGGCTAGTGTTGAAGCAGCGGGCAAAGGACACAGACCTGACAGATACTCCCGCCTGTCTCAGATGGCCCAGGAAGGCCCAGATCCTGCCATTATAGCTTTGGTCTGTCAGTGACCTCTGCAATTCCATGAAGTGAGAACGGCAGGACTGTGACAAACCACCCCACCCAAGCCTCCACATTAAGGGACTTGACCAAACGATAGCTTGGCTGCCAGAAGCACAAGGCCTTGTCCCTAGGATGGATGAGGAGGATGTCCCAGTGCCCTTTAAAATGCTTGCCTGAGAAAGCGCCTGGGACCAGGGGAATTTACTGTTTGTTCTGGCTAAATCCTGGCAATAGCTTGATAGGTCTCCGAGCCCCCTACCTTAGACAGCATGCAATCCCTAATCCTTCTCCCCCTCTGAGATGTAATCTACCACTCAAACCATTTCCTCCAGGACCTGAGAGCCACTCCTTGAAAGCAGACATTCAGCCAGGAAGCCTCTTTCCTCTCCCGGGTTCTGTGGGAGCGGAGAGGCCTGACTCCGGGGTTGCTGTGCTGCACCCTGTCCCACCACCCCCTGTCACAGAGACAGAAATGTGTCTCCCAGCGATCATGCCTGCAGGCCCTCCTGGCACCCACATGTCAGGGTTCTTAGATCGGAAGACAATAGAGAGTGTGGGGACAGGGGTCCCCAGGTGACACTTGGGCCATCTTAGAGAAGCTCCCCTTGGAAATGTCAACTCTTGTGAAGGGGACAGCTGCTCTGGATTCAGGGGGAGCTCTGGAGAAGGAGGAGCCCTGCAAGCAGAGATGAGGGGGTGACACAATGGGCGTGGGAGGAGAATGGAGGGGACCCCACATTCTCACCATTGGAAGAAGCCAGCCAAACTCATGCTTGTTGATTCCGATGATGTAGGGGACAGAGTTGACTTCCTTTTCAGCCAGAATCTCTTCAGGCATCTTTGGCAGCAGCACGCCATCAACGACCGTGGGCAGGAAGGGATGGCTCTGGGGAGGATGGCATCATGGTGTCTGGGCTTCCCCTCTAGGGGCCACACCCATGTCCCCTTCCCCACAGTCTGAGCTGGAAGCCAACACCCCAGACCTGCATGGCCACAGGTGGTGGCCACAGAACTCTAGCTCCCGAACAAAGGGGACCAAGTGTACATGACCCCGGAGGACAGAACGTTGACTCAGGAACTAGTAGCGGTAAGGTGATGGGGGCAAAACTCACTCAAATTGAAATACACAGGGGAGTCTGGGTGGCTCAGTCCACTGGGCATTGGACTCCTGATTTCAGCTCAGGTCATGATCTCAGGGTGGTGAGATCAAGCCCCGCATTGGGCTCTGCACTGGGCATGGAGCTTGCTTAAGAGTCTCTCTCTCTCCCTCTCCTTCCGCCCCTCCCCACCACCTCCTTCTTTGTGTGCTCCCTCTCTTAAAAAAAAAAAAAAGCATACATATATACATATTTTCATATATATATATTTTTAAAGATTTTGTTTATTTATTTGACAGAAAGAGCACACAAGCAGGGGGAGCAGCAGAGGGAGAGAGAGAAGCAGACTCCCCATGGAGCAGGGAGCCTGATGCGGGGCTCGATCCCAGGACCCTGGATCATGACTCGAACCAAAGGCAGACACTTAACTGACTGAGCTACCCAGGTGCCCCTATTTCCATATATTTATGTACATATAAGTATACATTAAGTTAAATAGAAATGTATTAAATTTTTAAATATATAATTATATGTATATATTTTGTATTGAAATTTATAAACATATACATTTTATATGATTTTAATATAAAACATAAAATACATATATGTACATATTTCTATATCTCAATTTGAAGTACATGTTTGCCTATATGATCTCTGTATCTACAGTCAGCTCTGGTGTCCATGCTAGTTCATTTCTATAAAAGCCGCCGTGAACTCTGAATTAGCAGGTGCTGAGCCACAGCTCCTGGGGGACATACAATGTCAGGTTCCTGCAAGCATCTGGTCACGTTTTGGTCAATCCTGTTTTATGCGTGTTTAAAGACACCTGATGTAACATGCATTGCTCACAAACAATGAGTTCTGTGCAGTGTTTATTCATAAGACACCAGCTGAGAAAGGCTCACCATTTTCCTGGGCCCTGGGTAACGTGACCAGAGCTTCCTTGACCTTCAGCCTCGAGACCGTGTTATCCGTGATCCGCTGTCATCTCACAAACCCCAAGTGTAGCTGATCTCCCGCAGCTTCCTCGCACACTAGGTGTTACTCTAGCCCTTGCCCAAGCAGCCTCAGACTGGCAAGGAAGCAAGTTGCTTCCTTTTCCTGCATGGCGGCCTCGCCGATCCATCACCACTGAGCTCACGGCCCACTGCCCTGTGAGCCACCCTGAATAAGGCTGATCTAACACATGACTTTTCTCCATGAGGCACACCACAGCCTTGTTGCAGGGAATAGCACCTCAGTGCTGTGCCCATGGGCCATCTTCGACAGTGAAACCATCAAGAGAAAGCGTAAAAGCGCGGAAAATGGGGCCCTACGTAGACCATGAAAAGGACACGAGTTAATAGTGTGAGATGGGAGACAACAGAGGGTGGCCGTGTTTGATCTCAATCAAGAGCCTATGCATAGTCACTCAAGCTTTTTGTCACTCCCTGCGTGTCCATGAATGATGGCAAAAACGCCACAAGCATTGATTTTGGGGTTACACATACATTTAAGAGAGCCGATGAACTCACCGGTACGGAATTCACCATCAATAAGGATTGACTCTATTGAGGGGTCTCTATTTAAACAGAAGCTGCTACTGGGCGCACCTGGGTGGCTCAGTGGGGTTAAGCGTCTGACTCTCGATTTCGGCTCAAGCCAATTAGGTCCTGGGATTGAGCCCCAGTGTCAGACTCCACAGTCAGCATGGAATCCGCTTGTCCTTCTCCCTCTGCTCCTCCCCCCTCCTTGCTCTCTCTCTTTCTATCTCTAAGATAAATAAATAAATAAAATCTTTAAACATAACCTGCTACTGATTAACCACAGTTCGCATCGAGGAGGTAGTGAGTTCCCCATCACTCATGAATAAAAGCATCAGGGATAGGCTCGCCTTACACTGAAAAAGTCCTCATTTTTGGTGTTACCTTCGATGAAAATTACTCACGTGGGGCCAGAGTCAGTGGCACCTGACTCCCATGACAGGGTCTGGGACACGGCTCTGGGTGTGGTTACACTGCGTTCTGGGCCACGCGTGTAGTTATTAAGAGCGTGGGTTCGGGAGCTGCACTGTCTGGACTCGAATCCTGGCTCTGCCACCAACTAGTTGGTGACTTGGGACACTTATTTTGTCTGTTCGTGCTTCAGTTTCATTATCTGTAAGGTGGGTTGCTGTGGGGATGAAGAGCTTGGACCCTCGGAGAATGCTCAGCCCAGTACCTGGGCCCCAGAGGTCGCCCGGTGCACATCAGATAGGACCCGTGGGCAGTGCTGCCCAGCCCTCACGAGCCATGTTTCCAGCTCCACACACCATGTGCCTTATTTCCCACTACCAGATGGCAGGTAGAACCCTACGATACCCAGGCTTTGAGCCCCTGTGGCTCCAGGGACCTGCGTCTGCTCTGCAAGGGCCAATGAATGACGGGCCATTTCTGGTGGCCACAGGAAAAGCTCTATCAAGTGAATCTGACTCGGACCGACAGGGGCCCGAAGCCTCCTCTGGTCTAGGCATGGCCTAGGGGGATCAGGCAGTGCAGGACATTTTCTGCACGATGCCCAGCACACAGCAGCCATGCAGCTGGGCTCTGAAGGAATGACTCCATGGGGGCGAGGGCACTGGTCTTGTAAGGAAGACCAGCCTTTCGAGGAGATGACGTGCCCTGACCTATGCTTACAAGGGTCAGTCTGGCAGCATCATGGGGCAAGGATGGGGAGGAGAAGAGAGTTCAACTGCAGAAGTGAGACCACGGGCCCTGAGCTGACCCAGTGGGGCTGACTGGTACTCATGAGACGCAGAGCAACACCACAGCTGCCTTCCACAGTGCTCGCGAGGGGCTGCCCTGGTGGGGGCGGGGGGCTCAGGCACCACCAGGCTGAAATCAAAACCCCGGGGGCCATGCTCCATCCTCTCCTTTCTCTTCCACCCCTCATACTGTCCATTAGCAAATTCTCTCAGCCATGACTTCAAAATTACCTGATTTTGACTTCAAAATTACCTGATTCTGGCCCCGTCTCACCATCCCCCCTGCTATGTGCCCAGCATAGGCTGCCACGGCCCATCTGCTGCAGCTCAGGGGCCTCACAGCTGGTCTCCCTGGAGCTACCCTACGCTTCCCTACCTTCGATCTCCAGCAGCAATCAAAAGCCCTTTTGTAAACCCAGGGTCAACTTCCTCCTCTGTTCAAAACCCTCCCAAGACTCCCCATCTCACTTGAAATCAAACTCTGAGTCCTTTAAAGAGACCACCCCATACCTCTCTTTCCTTTTCATTCCCAGGCCTGTTCCCTCCCCCAACTCCTTCCACTCCAGCCACAATGACCTCCTGCCACAGGACTTTTGCAACTGCTGTTCCCTCTACCTGGAACACTCTTCCTCCAGTTTTCCTGACAGCTGCCTTCCTCCCCACCTCCAGAACTTGGTCCCAGTGTCACCTTCTTGTTGAGCTACTTCCTGATCCCACTATGCAAATCCAAACCACCGCAAACCCTATCCCTATTCCTTTCTCTTTCTCCCCAGCGAGGACCATCACCAAACACATGACGTATCTTGTTTGTTACTGTATCCTCCTTTCACTCCAAGAGGGCAGGGCGTTTTCTTTGTTTTGCCTATTTTATTGCTATTTCCCCAGCTTCTGAATCAGGTCCCCACACAGTAGGTGCTAAGGAAATCTTTGCTGAATGAATCTCAGTGAATTGTCACGACGCCCTTTAAGGTAGGTGCCAGTATCCCCAGGACAGAGCAGAGAGCACAGAACTGTGAGGTGTGGCAGAGATAACGTCTCAGAATCTGCCAAGGTGCTGGAAGGCACGAGGGGAGGAGGAAGGAGACAGGGAGGCTCCTGGGGTTCCGGGTATGGCTGGGGGGGTGGTGTCCTCAGGACTGAGATTCTCGGCCCTTTCCAGAGGGCCCTCCAAATCATGTAGCTTGCACAGCTCGTCAACCCTGCAGTCTCCCGGGAAAGTCCTAGGCTCCTCAGGGAAGGTTCCTGAAGAAACTCCTCATCAGCTATCACCACCACCCCAGAGTGGAAGTTTCTTGTCCAGTCCTTTCCTGAGGGACTTTTTTGGGAGTGGGAAATGTAAACAAGAAGTAGAGGGTAGGCTGGACCCAAGGGACACAGAGTTGATAACTGGAAGCCCTGGGCTAGGAGTCAAGAGAACCCATTCCAGTCTCACATCTGGTCGCCCTGGCTGTGTTATCCCGGCAAGCAGCCAGCCCTCTCTGGGCCTCAGTATAGTAAACACAAGGAGTCACCATGAACCCCAACAGAAGATTTTTTTCATTCATATTTAACTGGAGCTTAAACATGTCAAGACTTAAAACCTGTAATCAAGAAACCCAATGTCCTTACCTCTCTCGGGTCTCCAAACATATCAAGGGCGAAAAATTTCTGTGAAGACAAAGGGAGAGGGTATATGTGAGAAGGTTTCCAGGGACAAAAGCCAGTCTTTGTGAGCGGATGCCAAAGGTGTCAGGTTCTCCCTCTTGGTGCCACCCTGGCTGGGCCAAGAGGAAGTGGCAGGATACTGGCTCCCCTGGGCAAGGGCACAGGTGGAGGTGTGGGATGGGGGCGGGGGTGCTGGAGAAGCCGTCTGTCTGCTGTTCCTGCCCGTGCTGCCCCCCATCCGCTTCCCCTTCTTGTCCCCCTGGGCGACACTAGTCATCCTTTGGGGCACCTCCCTTTCCCCCAGTCTCACTCACAAATCCAGGCATCTATATGTGACCTGTGGTGCCCCATCTCCCTGACCACAGGGATTTAGTTCAGGTATTGGCATACATCCACATGAATCCAATAGACTTTACCCCAAAATTTTTGCTGGAATTATTGTGGAACAGTGTCTAAATAGATAGGAGGTAAGTCTAGATGCTGTCACTGACTTTACCCTCCCTAGGGAACAAATTTGCCTAAGAGCGAAGCCAACACTGAGAGTTTAAAAAAAAAAAAAAAAGCCGAGGGATGGAGCAGATACATTCTTAATAATATCATATGTGCACCTGGATCCAGCCGTACCTAAAACCATGTTCTCCTGAACCACAGTTTTGTTTCAGTTACCTAAAGATTTTGTTACATTTCTTTTTCCACTCAAGGTACTTTGAGATGAGTTTCCTCATCCTGCGTCAGTAAGTCCTGACTTACACAAGATCAATGAAACTCACCCAATCCCATGGTTCTGTTATACATCGGCTGAAGAGTGCACTGATTGTAACATTGCACTGTAACTACTAGGTCTGGCCAGTATGCATCCAGGGACCAGTCAGGCACTCCTTGTTATGGGTTATGGCCCTAAGTCCTCTGGCTTTCCTCAATATCACCAACTCTTCTAAGCTGGTCCTCTTAAGCCAATGGAGAATTGCTGAAATAAACCTGCCTCTTTCCAGGAATCAGACGTGGTTGTGTTTTCATTCTTTGCATGCACTGCTCACCTTATTTGAGCCTGAGAAAACAAGATCCAAGCCCACATCCACATTGGAATCCAACCAGGAAAGAGAGCAGAGGCTAATGCCAGAGGCCTGGCCCCAGGGTCCAGGAGTGTCTCCAGGAGCTGAGGGCCCCGACAGAGTGTCCAGGGGCTCAGGATATGTCAGAACTCATAGTCACACCCTTCACCCACAGAAGGAAAAATTCCCATTAGGCTTTCCTGCTGTATTCTCTGGGTGTCCTTGTGATGACACACTGTCATAGCCATCCATCAGTCCTCAAATGTCGCCTCCTCTAGGAAGCACCCCTGCTGACTGTTATGGGGATTTCCTCTCTCTATACTCCCACCACCCTTAGTCCACGAAGTCTGTGAGTGCATTCCTCCTTGAATAGTTCCTTGACCGCAGAAATTATATCTGATTAATGTCAGGATGGATGGAGGGATGGAGGGATGGATGGAGGGATTGAGGGATGGGTGACTGGGTGGATGAATGGAGGGATGGAGGGAGGGATGGAGGAAGGGTTGGATGGATGGGTGACTGGGTGGGTGGATGGATGGATGGAGGGAGGGAGGGAGGGATGGATGGATGGATGGATTGATGGAAGGAAGGATGGAGGGATGGATGGAAGGATGGAGGGATGGAGGGAGGGATGGAGGAAGGGTTGGATGGATGGGTGACTGGGTGGGTGGATGGATGGATGGAGGGAGGGATGGATGGATGGATGGATTGATGGAAGGAAGGATGGAGGGATGGATGGAAGGATGGATGGATGGATGGAAGGATGGAGGGATGGATGGAGGGATGGATGGAAGGATGGAGGGATGGACAGATGGATGGACGGATAGATGGTTGCATGGATGGATGGATGGATGGAAGGATGGATGGATGGATGGAAGGATGGAGGGATGGATGGAGGGATGGATGGATGGATGGATGGAAGGATGAGGGATGGATGTATGGGTGCATGGATGGATGGCTAGATGATGGATGGAGTTGGTCAATACACAGAGTGTGGATGAACTGGATAGACTGGTAGATAGATGAATAATGACTAGCTGATCGGATGATGGATGGATTATTGACTCTGGACAGTTGAATGATGGGGTGAAGATATATGGTGGTTGGATGACACCCAGATGATGGAAATGAATGGAAGTTATGGCCGAATAAAAGTTATGGATGGATGGATATTAAACTGATTAAAGAATACTGATAAACTGGATAGACTGGCAGATGAACAGATGGAAAATAAGATGATGAGTGGATTGATGGCTGACTGGCTGGATGGGTGGGTGCATGTATAGTTATTCTAGAACCACAACTGAGGCAGTCTCAGAAAAAGTTAGATAAATGGACCACCACTGGGTTATCACTGAGGTAGTTTCTAAATTAAGCAAGATATATTATGACAATCTTCCTTAGAATCTTTGTTCTTAATATCCCATCCTCAAAATACAGAATAGTAGGTACCTCTGGGACTATGTAATGCTTAATTTCTTTAACATACATTTGGAAACAAGAATGGGAAAATTTTGGTTGAGGTGAGAGATTATTATACTATTTGTTCATTGTGTTGTTTCACAACTTCGCAAATGTTTGCGATACTTCATATTAAAAAAGAAATTCCTATTCAGATCCAGAGGCTGACACTGTTCCCTATGGGCCAGAAACCCTGACCCAGAGAGTTTTCTAGGGCAGGGGCAAAGGGACAGCCAAAATAATGGAGCCTGGGCCCAAGTGCACAGGGCGGGGGGCTTGTGTGGTCACGAGAGTGGATACGCCTACCAACTTCAGCGACGTCTCCAAGAGCTCATCTTCCGTCTTCTGGCGCAAGCAGTGAACAAGGACAGCCGAGGTGGTGGCTTTACACCCAGCAAAGACAGCAATTTGCTGTAGAGATCACAAGCAAGAGCAGAACTCAAGAGCCACGTCCCTTCCTTCCAATCAATAAAGAGGAATTCTACCCCAACCTTCACTTCTAAGGGCAGCAGAGGGGAGCAGAACATACTCTAGACCAGCAGGTGGGAGTCCTACGTGCCAAATTAAACAAGGTCTGTCTCTGTGACTGTATCTCTATCAAATGGGCAAAATGATCTCAGAGCTGAGAGTCGAAAGGGAGGGAGAGCGGAGTGGGGTTTAAGAACATGGAATCCAGAATACACTGCCTGTTTGCACATTTCCTTTCAGGAAGCCTTCCACGATAACCTCATGCTCACATTAAGATTAAGTGCTCCTTTTGGATTCCCTTATGATATCAGATATCTCTGCTTTATTGCTCTTGTCACTTGAGATTTTATAATCTGTGTGATTATGAAATCTTAATTTGTCTCCTCCAAAGAATGGAAACTTCATGAGGCTACTAGATGTCTGGCTTTATCAAAATTACGTGATGAATGAATGAAATGAATGAATTCCCGGAACCAACCCCAGCCATGAGGCACTTAAGTGGGGGGCCACTGCAGGCCCACATACTGTAAGTGGGTTGACCAGAACTCAGACCCCAAGAGAGACCAGACACAGTGACAGCCCACTGCCCACTGTGTGGCCTGGTGCCCCCCACACACACACTGCCCTGCACCCAGAGCACTTTGGGTAGAATGCTTAGGGGACAGTGCACTGCACTGGCAGTCCAGAGTCACGTGTTCAAGTCCCAGCTCTGGTAAAACTGGGAGACTGGCTGAGGTGTCTCCTTCCCCTTCCACTCAACTGCTGTCACTTCCATGATTTCTTGAGGATGCCTGCCGGATCCCATGGCAAGAAAGACCCCTAAAGATTCCAGGACAGCAGAGCCAAAGGTGTGGCAGTGGTCCTGCGTGAGACCTACCTGAGCTGTTTCCTTCATGTCTTTCCTAACCAGGGCAGCCGTGAGGGCCACGCCGCTCTCCGAGATGGCCCGGTGGAAAAGGTTCTTGGCCAGGGGAGACAGCACCTGACAGGACAGTGGACAGGAAGAGAGTTTATGCTCATGGGGAGGGGTTTCAAGAATCACCTCATCCTTAACTCTGGCCTGGACCGTCCCCCTGGAGACCCGGGCACCCAGGTGGCAGGTCCTCACCAGGGCCTTGCCCTATTCCCAGGCTGACACTGGGGCCCGGCTCCTCCAAGAGAAGCTGAGCTGGAGGGCACCAGCAGCACAGAGCGAGGGAAGCATGGGAAGCGTGGCGCGTGTGCCAACTGTGACAATCAGAGGTCTCGAGACAGGGCGGCAACTGCCAGCTGCACTTTAAAGACACAGTTCTGATTCCCCATCTCTACTACTCAGGATTTATCCCAAGAAGAGTGATCATGGAGATGCATGATGATTTCCAAGAATGCTCATAATGTTTATAATATAATTGGAAATAACCCAAGGTTCCAATATTATGAGATTGAGGAAATGAAGGATTTTCATTTTACTGTGGAACACCATACAGATCTCTACCACGAATACCACAGAATCTACAATAAAATGATAGTAATAGAAGAGTAATGTTTAGGGAAATGTTTCTGTTATAGGATATGCTAAGAAAGGTTTTTAAAAAAATCTTAAGACAGGTGGGGTGCCTGGGGGGGCTCAGTCATTAAAGTATCTGCCTTTGGCTCAGGTCATGATCCCAGAGTCCTGGGATCAAGTCCTACATCGGGCTCCCCACTCAGCGCGGAGTCTGCTTCTCTCTCTGCTCCTCACCCTGCTGTCAAGCTCTCTCTGACTCTCTCCCTCTCTCAAATAAATAAAATCCTTTTTAAAAAAACTCAAGACAGGTAGACAGATGACAGATGGATAAATAGACAGAAGTGAGTCATGGGGAATACACTAGAAAAATAAGTCTCAAAATGTCTGTGGTGAGCTTCCCTGGGTAATGGGACTATGGCGGACTCTTTTCATCTTTGGGCTTATCTGCACTTTTCCTTTTTCTCCACTTGATAAACTATAAAAACTTTCTCCTCTGAGTATTGGACATGGAAACCAATACATACGTTAAAAGCAGTAATAGCACTGACCGTCTGCTCAACAGTGAGGGAGCTGGAGAGCTTCTGGCTTCTAGCATTTCCTCATCTCATTCCCATCTCTGCTGCCCTCAGTGGCTCCCCCAGCCCCACTCCCCACACCAGGCCCCCAGGAGCCCCAGGTGCTCACACCACCACTGCTGTCCCAGGCCTCCCTGTCCCTCCCTCCAGCCCAGCTCCACATCTCAGTCCCAGAGGCGGCTGTCCTCACAGGAGGCCCCGACCTGTTCTTGGTGCCGATGTCCCTTGACTTGCAGATCTGGCTTCCAGCTGAACAATGACCCTTTGTCCAACTCTTTCTCATAATCTATACCCACCCTACTCGCCAGGAGAAGTGAAGCGAGTCCTAATGCTAAAACGATGGGAAGGAGAGAGAGTGAGCGCGAGCAAGAGAGCATGCACTCAACCATGGTAGAGGAGGAGTATCATTGCTGGAGCTGTGGCTGGAGATTCTTAAGGCCCTAGGATGCTAGCCTGGGCTCTGAGCTTCCTGGGGGCCAAGGAGAGCTCCACCATTAGCTCTCCACCAACTGATGCTGTGCAGACCGGTCAGCCCTAAGTCCAGGTCTTGTAAATAAAGCTGCCAACTGGTCCAAAGGCTCCAAGGGGTCCCATCAGCAGCCATATCAGGGCCAGGAACACTTACAAGAACAGAGACGCTTTCACCTCCTGCTGACTCTCCGAATATGGTTACAGAACCTGGATTCCCTCCAAAGTTGGCAATGTTCTCCTGGACCCAGCGAAGTGCAGCCAACTGGTCCAAGTGACCCCAGTTTCCTCGGCTGTGTTCATCCCCTGTGCTGTAAGAACGGGGAAGGGGTGGGAGCAAAGACCACACGGCAGGGCTGTCAGGACCACAGATGGGGCTGGGGGACTCTCAGTGAGCCTTCTAGAAAAAGACCTCTACGGCCCTGATACAAGGGTCTTCTTCTGTCTTCCATTCTGGTGGCATTGTTCTGTTGTAGGTTCTACGTTTACTCAACTGGCATCTCTTTACTGAGCACCTACTTTGTGCAAAACACTGTTCTGAGAGCTGGGAGCACATCTGAGAACCAAACGTGCCAAATCTCTGACTATACAGAGGCTCACACTACAGATTACAAACAAATGGATAAATACAGAAAATAATATCAGGTAGTGAAAGTCCTTCCAGGAAAAATAAAATCGGGTAAGGGAAAAGACTGGGGTCCTATTTCAGATCACAGGACCAAGAAAGGCCTCTTGGAGGTGGTAGTATTTGAATAGAGACCTGAATGAATGAGCACATGAGCCTTGCAAATATCTGAAGGGAATTCCAGGCTGAAGAAACAGCGAGTGCAAAGGTCCTGTGGTCCAGTGGACAAAAGTGAGTGTAGTACAGCAGCTAAAGGACTCTGTGGGCCTTGGTAAGAACTTTGATGTCATTGTTAGTAATGTAGGAAGTCATTTCACGGCCTATGACAAAATTCCTTTTATGTCTTAAGTGGTCATTCTGGCTGCTGTGTAGATGAGACCCAGCATTAAATTAGCAGGTTATAAAAGTAGGTGGTTTTTACAATCATCTGGGAGAGAGCCACAGAGGGCTTTGATTAGGGGGCATAAGGGAGGAGGTGAGAAGTGGTTGGATTCTGAAGATATTTTAAAGGTGGAACCAAGAGGATTTGCTGACCCTGATGTGATGAGGTAAGAAAAAGAAGTCAAGGCTGACCACAAGTCTATCCAGAGCAGTTGGAAGCAGGCGGGAGGGGTCTGCCAGCAGCTGGCAGGAGGCACTGTGGGCAAAGTAGGAAAGTTGGGGGAAGGAGCAGTGGGAGTCAAGGGTTAAGTCTGTCCCCCTGGAGGGTGAGGTACCCTTCAAACGTTCAGTGGAGGTGGCAACAGGTACAAGGTGGTAGTTAATGAGGTACATCTGGGTTTCAAAGGCGAAGCAGGGGCTGAAATAGGGAGCTTGGAACGTGGCTCCTGAGGTCACCCAGGGAACCCGGATCCCGTGGAGGTGGAGAAAGAGATGCACACAGAGGCCAGAGGATCACGTGTGAGGAATCGTGTGCAGCTGCTCCCAAGGTTGGCCCAAAAGCTGTTGGGACACTGGGCAGAGGTCAAACTGGGAGCAGGAGCCACAGGAAGCACCCATATAGCATTTTGACCTTAATGGGGAGCAGAGAGACGGACTGCGGGTGGGAGAGAAGAGGTGTCTCCACGAAGGCGCCACACCCCGGGACAGGACTCGCTTGGGATAATCCTCCTCCAGCCTGGGGCCGGAGGGGAGGGGGTCTTTCCTGTGAGAAGTCCACCCCTCCCCCAATCCAGCCCAGCAGCCATCTCAGGGTCAGGGGGCACTGCGGCTGGTGCCCAGAAGGGCTGTCCGCTGGACAGTCTTCAGTTCCAGACGCCTAGTTCCTTCACCCAGAAAAACGCACCAAACTCCTGCCCCGAGTATGCTCTTTCCTTCCCTTCCCGCCATGTCGGATGCATAAGTCTGTAAGTGCTGCTATAGGCTGTCTCCACAAAGGTGTACGATGTTCTGGAACAGCACAAGTGAAGAAGATGGGGGCATTTCAGAGGGGGTGACATTTGGGTTGGGCCTTGCAGAATGCATAGGAGTTCGTCAGGTAGAATGGGCATTCCAGGTTGAGGGAAGAGGACCTGCAAAAGCTCTGAAGCAAGTGGCCCAGTGTGGCTAGGGATGAAGGTAAGTAGAGCCCAGTGAGGAAAGGACTTGGGTGCTTCCTTAGGGAACCTGGCAAAGATCTCTTTGAGGGCTGACCTGGCCAGAGCTGAATACCTAGCACCCTCATTTTGGTGGGGGGGGGCAAGGTGCAGTGAGGACTATGCAGAATCTTACCTGAAGAATCCCCAGATGCCCAGGCGGTACTGAATGACCACCACCACCACGTTTTCATGGGCAGAGAGGGCCAGTCCATCATAGGTTGACGCTCCGCCCACCACCAGACCCCCTCCGTGGATCCACACCATCACCTGGGCAGGAAGGAAGCAGCCGTACTGGTGAGGGGAAGCAGTGCTGGGCAGGACCTCAAGAGGTTGTCCAGTTTGGTCGCCGACCTCTTGGCCGTGGCTCAAGGAGGCCATTACCAGAAGTGACCTGTCCCCAGCAAAGTTAGAACAGGCATTTGCTCTTCTTCCTGCTCCTCCCAAATGGGACCCAGGCCACTGCTCCAGCCAGGACACCCTGGCTGTCCCCGCCTGGGTCCCCAGCCCCAGTGCCAGTGAAGCTCATGCTTCAGAACTTCATCATGGGAACAGTCACAGCTAAGAGTGTCTTCTCCCCAACACTCCCATCACCCTCATGCCTGAGCCCGTCCCGCAGCCCGGCCTCCTCCGCTGCCACAGCCCCATGCTTCGGCTTCATCCTTAGTGAATACCTTGTACGGTGAATTGAACTGCTCGCCTGCCTGAGGGACTGTCTTGAGAAGCACACGTGCCCCCAGTGGGATCGCTTTTGAGTATGCCGTCCTTTCTGCCTCTTCCGCATCCCCAAATCCCACCCGTCCTCCAAAGCCCAGCCTAAAAGCCACCTCCTCCAGTAAGTCTTCAGTCATCTCACTAATAGGATCTGAGGACCTACTCTATGCCAAGGACAGTGTTTAGAATCGAGGACGAGGGTAGATATAAGAAATCATCACACTTGGCTCTGGCATTGTAAGAGCTCATGTAGCCAGGAGGGAAGAGCAGCTAAAATAATTAAGTTGCAATCATTTTATTCATTAAAAAAAATGAATTTGTAACACAAACTATGTGCCAAGTAGCACTGCATGCCATAGGGACTAATACGGTCCCATTAACAGATAAGAAACCTGCCTGAGGTCATGCAGCTTAATAAGCCGTGGAAGCAGAACTTGAACCCAGGCAGTCTGGCTCTGGAGTCCACCCACTGAGGCACCCAGCCCACTGCAGCCATTGGCCAGGGTGCAATGGAACTGCTGTTAGGAGAGGAGTGAGATCTTCCCTTTGACTCTAACTAATGCCTCGGGAGTACTTGCTTTGTGCCCTCACCAGCCACTGAGACAAAGCCCGATGCACATCACTGGTACTCATGCATGATTAGTCCAGTTCTGGAAACAGAGCCAGGCGCCTCTGCCGGTAAAAGGCAGAACCGGGATGTAAGCCCAGACTCTGTGCCTGTGTCCATATGGAGAGGTTCTCGCCTTGTTCCTCCTCCGCCTCTGGTCCCTGCCTCCGTCTGGGTGGAAGGACCGAGTTAGCAGTCATCTGAGTGAAGGCTGAAATGAGGGTTGGTCAGCAGTGACTTCCTGAAGAAGCATCCCAGATGGTAGGGCCCTCCAAAGCCAAGGGTATCTGATGATGGTTTTTTGGGGGGGGTTTTGTGGATTTTGTTCTTGTTTTGTTTTGTTTTGTTTTTTGGTGGTTTTTTAGGTCCCTCCTTTGCCTTGACCCCCAAGTGCAGCTCTGCACACAGGGGCAGGGAGTATGTAACAGAAGAATGTGAGAACAGAGGACTGAGTGCTCACAGATTCACAGATGCCCTCCCCCACTCCTGGGCATCCTGCCAGGAGATGACTAGGTGCAAACATCCCCCCACCTCTCCACCCCGGGGATCACTTCCTTTTCCTGGACATCTCCAAGCCCCAGCTTGAGTCTAGAATTTGCCCCATCTCTGGGCTTCCTTTATTCTAGAAATGCTGACTTATGGGGTCATCAGTCGTGCCAAAGACAATTAGGGAAGGAAATTAGCTATAATAAATTCCCAAGTATTTGGCTAGAGGCAAAAGAATGAACCTCCCGGATTGCCCCAGGCTCTGCCCCTAACACCTCTCAGGCGACCCTGGAGCTTGTGAGAGAAGCATCTTACTGTGCTGAGGAAAGGCCTCCCACAGGCTCGCCTCCTAGTCTGTGTCAAAGGGCACTGGTCTGAAATTCAGAAGGCCTCTGCCCTGGTCCTGCCAATCCCAGCATGTGATCTCACCTCCCCCTTTCTGGGCCTCAGTCTCTCTACCTGTAAAGGAAGGATGGCTTATCTCTAAAGTCATCATTTTGGTCCTCCTATTATCAAGAAACGATTTGGAAAAATTACAATGGGCTCAGAGGTCTGTCCCTAGGGGAAACTGAGGCATGGAACGCTTGCATTTCTTGTGGTCCTAAGGTCTGGCTGTGGTGGGAACAGGAAGCACTGAGGTCTCTGAAATGACACCCCACTCAAGCTGCCCTCACCCCCTTCTAGTCTACACCAGAAGACCCACAGTGCTGGAATCTTCTACTTACCGGCAGCCGGCTTTTCTTTGTCAAGTCAGTGGGAGTGTAAATATTTAGATAAAGGCAGTCTTCAGACAACTTGAGAGCAATGTTTTCCTTTCTGTTGGTAAAGAGCTCTGAGAGCACCTGCCCCCCCATTGCATCCTGGGAGCACCTGGGGAGGGGAGCAAAGAAGAAGTTCTGAGTTCCGCTCAGAGCTAAGCAAGATGCCTCCTGCGGTGCGCTGGGCCTTGGACTGGCAGGCTCAGGCTGATAAATAGAGTTGTTCCTACCAGGCTGGAGATACTGGGATGGTTAGGAGACTCTTTAGATGCATGGGTGGGGTTTGGGGGGGGGGGACCCTGAGGCTCACTAAGGTCTCCCACGGCTGTGTCTAGATAGTAAGAAGGCTTGGTACTTGTCCCCTTCCCTGAGCCTTTGAGATGCCCTGGGTCAAGGAGAGGAGACCGCCCATAAGCTGACCGCCTGGACAAGGGCTATCTCCTGCATGCCCTGGATACATGCCAGCTCTCTGTTCCAGGCAAACATGTCCATGTTCCACGTGTCCACGTGACCACCAGGTCAGCATGTTCTAGTCCATGGCAGACTTCCATAATCCCTGGGAAGTCACTCAAACAACAGACATTTAGGCCCTACAAAAAGTCAGGAATGAAATATTTTGTTGGGCAGTATCAGGAGAACTATGTTCTAGTCCTGTCACACTCGCTAATCTTCTGGGTGACCTTAGGTGAATTCCCTGTCTGCTTTGGCTTGAATCTGCCAGGTCAATGTGAGGGAAGTGATCTTTATAAGGGTCATGCAGTCCTGACATGCTAAGAATCTACCCATCCCAGGCAAACACTATTGGTTTTCCCAATAACAGAACTTATAGACCCAACACAGATTAAAACCGGTAAGGTTGGGGCGCCTGGGTGGCTCAGTGGGTTAAGGCCTCTACCTTCAGCTTGGATCATGATCCCGGGGTGCTGGGATGAAGCCCCGCGTCGAACTCTCTCCTCAGCGGGGAGCCTGTTTCCCTTCCTCTCTCTGCCTGCCTCTCTGCCTACTTGTGATCTCTATCAAATAAATAAATAATCTTAAAAAAAAACTGGTAAGGTTTATGAACCTCCCTTCATGCCAGGCATTGTTTTAAGTGCTCTTTGTGTACTAACTTACTTAATCCTCCCATGGCAAGCCCCCTAACACAGAATCTATAATTATCCCCCTTTTTACTAAGGTACTGAGAGGTTAGAGAACCTACCCAAGGCCACACAGCCAGAAAGATCTATACTATGTAGTGCATGATATTTCTAAGGACACTATAAGGAACATTTCTGGATCTCAAGGTACCAGAATGCAGGTATCACAGCCCCCAGTTTGTAAATGAGGACACTGAGTCACTCTGCTGGCAAGTGGCAGAATCAGAGTCTCCAGTAATGACTCCTTAATTTCCATCCTAAGGGAACTTTCCCCTGATCACCAGAGCAAGGAGCCTAACAGTCTTAAAAGAAGAAAATCAAATGTCAAGAAAGGGGAAAAGAGTTCAAGGTCACTAGTGTTCAAATAAATGTGGAATAAATAGCAAAATTACACATAATTATAATGATAATTATTATTGTTTTGACTATCCAATAGCCAAAAAGCATTTTTTAAAAGATTTCATTTATTTATTTGACAGAGAGAGAGAGATCACAAGTAGGCAGAGAGGCAGGCAGAGAGAGGGGGAAGCAGGCTCCCCGCTAAGCAGAGAGCCTGATGTAGGGCTTGATCCCAGGACCCTGAGACCATGACCTGAGCCGAAAGCAGAGGCTTAACCCACCGAGCCACCCAGGTGCCCCCAAAAAGCATTTTTTTAATAACCCCAAGCATTGCCAAAGATCTGGGGAGTGAAGGTTTTCATATATCAATGGAAGGAGTGTCGCTGGAACATTTCTGGAGGGAAATGTAAACAGAAGGTGCATATTCATGACATTTCTTCAAACTTACCTAAAAATATTCATGGGCGTACATAAAGATTTAGCTGCAGGATATTCATCAGAGTGTATCTGTACTATCAAAAACATCAAGAACTTAATGACCCCAAACAAGAGATGGGGTAAATAGATTATAATCCAAGACTCAATGTTTATAGCCATTACAAGTCCAGCTGTGATATCTAATGAAATAGAATAATATTCCTGCTAGATTTATAAATGAGCAAAGCAGGCATCCAAACTATCTGTATTGTATGATGTGGTACTATGATTTATAATAAATACATATTCGGCCTCCATTCCATTTCGGCCACAGGCTCCCTAAAATCCGTGGAATTTCCTCTGTGAAGGAAACAATAAGGATATCTTTATTATGTTAATAAGGTGACTTTTGATCACACTTAAGGCTAGGGGCTGGTTGCCACATGAACCACCCAGTGAACTTTCAGTTCTGTCTCCCTGACCTCTGGGGAGCAAGATGGGGCTGGGGGTTGAATGGTGGCCAATGCCCCTGGTTTCATCAATCATGGCTACATAACAAAGCCTCCTTAAAAAACCACAGGACAGGATGCTGCAAGTTTCCAAGTTGGTGAACCAGAAAGCTTTCATGGCCACTGTGCAGGACCCCCAACTCCAGGACAGAAGCTCCTTTATGCAGGACCTCACCCCATGGATCTCTTCATCTGGCTCTTGATTCATATGCCCTAATAACCTTTGTAATGAACTGGTGGTGTAGTGAATAAACCAGTTTTCTGAGTTCTGTGACTCAGCAAATTAATGGAACCCAAGGAGGGAGTCGAGGAACCTTTGACTTATAGCCAAAGTCAAGCATAGATAGCAACTTGAACTTGTAATTGGCATCAGATGCAGAAAGTGTCTTGTGGGGCTGAGTCCTTAACCTGTGGGATCTGACACTATCTCCAGGCAGAGCAGTGTAGGAATTAGTTGAATTGTAGGACACACAGCTGGTGTCGGAGATTTTTTTCTCTGTGTTGGTTGGTGGTGGGGTAGGGGACACACACACTGAAATTGAGTGCAAAATCTCATGGATTCTATTTTTAAAGAAGAAAATATCCAACAGACAAAAGACTGGAAAAACAGAATCTAAAATATGAACAGCAGATCTCTGTGTCGGTGGAGGAATTGTATGTGATTTTCATTTTCTTATCTTTCCTTACCGGTACTTCCTCCTTTTCTGCAATACATATGTATTACATTGGCAGTCAGGAAATAAAAAGAGCAAATACTATTTTTTAAAACAAAAGGAAGGAAGGATGGAAGGAAGGGAGGAAGAAGAATAGAAGGGAAGGCAGCAAGGAGCAGGACCCTGGAAATTTCCAGAATGCCTTGCTGAGGTGAATAAGGTCATAATGGATATATGCAGGCTTCTGAGGTGTCTGGAGGAGGCAGATATTGGCTACTTTGTCTGGCTTGGTCAGAGTGATTGGGACATACCAGCCGTTGCTCTGGTCACGACTAGGTACTTAGACACACTTGGGAGCTAAGAACTTTCCAGTCAACTCCCCAAAGCTCTCCCCACTTACACAACTCTTGGTCTACTCCCACTTCCCAGCTTTGGCAAAGGTCAAGACAGGAGAATTGTTACTTCTACGTCCCTCACTTGCTCAACTTCTAATTTTCTCCCACTTATAGTCTAACGTATTGCATAATTTATTGACTGATTTGCATATTTTTTCTTTGCCACCCATCTCTCTCCTAGAATGCAAGCTCCGTGAAGGTAGGGATACTTTTCTGTTCGTTCGTGGATCCTAGGAAACCTAGAACGTGCTCAGTAAATGTTTGTTGAATAGAGCTCTAGAATGCTCTATTCTAGAAGGTATTAAAAGATTTATGGGGCACCTGGGTGGCTCAGTGGGTTAAAGCCTCTGCCTTCTGCTCGTGTCGTGATCCCAGGGTCCTGGGATCGAGCCCTGCATCAGGCTCTCTGCTCAGAGGGGAGCTTGCCTCTCCCTCTCTCTCTGCCTGCCTCTCTGCCTACTTGTGATCTCTGTCTGTCAAATAAATAAATAAATAAAATCTTAAAAAAAAATATTTACAACAGCTTGGAAATTTTGGAACAAAGCCACTCAGCACGTTGCCCTGGACGGTTCTGCATCACTTTGAGGCCAGCGTCCCCCCGAGAGATGCCAACTTACATGGGAGGGTAAGTGGTGGTGTTCTTCACGAAGTTCCATGGCTCTGCGGGCTGTGGCGGAGCAAATCTCAGGGACCCCAGAGGAGGCCTGGCAAAAGGGACTCCCAGGAAGACGGCCACAGGCTGTGCAAATCCTTCTACACTGACGTACTTGCCCAAGACCTTGCCTTGCACGGTGTCCACCACAGGTGGCGAGGACGGGTGCCCCCCTGGACATCCAGAGGAAAGAGGACACATCAGCCTGAAAGGTCTGATCTGGACTCCCAGTGGGTCTCCACCTTGAGCAGGGACCTTGAATGAGTCACTTAAACCCTCAGGACCTCAGTTAAGCTTGAGGTTAACTGCCATTCCTTACTTGGGGCTATCTAGAGGAGCCAATTGGAAATGGAGGTATAATAGCATCAAGTTAAAAAGAAATGCAAGAAGGAGAGCTGCTGAGGGGAACAAGGCATTTGGTTGTCACTCCTAGAAGCTTCTGGAAATAACTGGCCAGTCGGCCTCAGGTGCTGAGCTGCACACTGGTGTAGAACATGAATAAGAGGCTGTCCCTCCTCTCAGAATTTCTGAACCATGTAGGGAGTATGAGCTACAAACACACTTGCCCCTACTGGGTGGGAAGGAAGGGGCCGGAGTCCCCCGAGAGGTACCAGTACCACAGGGGTCAGAAGAGGCAGGGTGGCCTCCGACTTGGTGGCATGGTGGAGGTGGTGCCCTTGGAGCTGGGACTGGCAGTGGGAGGGAGGGGGAGCCAACAGCAGGAGGTAGAAGGCAGGGGGGTGGGGAGATAAAGGTGTAAGGCAGAGCGGAGGCCAGGCTCTGGGAGCTAAATGCAAGGCTGGCCTGAGGAAGAGTGAAGGGCCCATGGGAGCCAGAGGGAGTCAACGGGGAGCAGACAGCAGCCTGTATTGTGAGAGAGGTTCAAGCCTGGGAGGGGCTCAGTACCAGGCTAGGGTCTGGGGCTTTCTTTGGGGGTACACGTATAGCAGTCAACAGTCCTAGAGTATGCAAGAGTGACATGCATCATCTCATAGGGGATTCTGAGCAGGGGCTTCCGGGGAGGGGGAGAGAACCTGGGGGTCTGGTTCCTACCTGTTCCGTCCTTGTGGGGCTGGCGGTCCTTCCCCACTGAGCTGTCCCTTTCTCCCGGGCTGTCCCTTCCACCCCAGTCCTTGTTCTACCTGCTATGCCAGTGGGCCCTCAGACTCTCCATCATGGCCCTCCTCCAAGCCTTCCTTCATCCCGCCCTGGCAGTCTCTGTGTGTATGTTTCCTTATCTGAAATTGTTTCTAGCCTGGCATCATGCCAGCTGCTCCCTTGTGGACACAGACAAAAGGTCAACCTCTCCCCCCAAGTGTGCGGGCGGAACAAGAAAGGGTGATCCAGATTGAGTCTTACAGAAGGAGATGGAATGGTAACCTGCAGGAGAGGCGAAGTGGACAGGAGCCCAAGGGGCCAGGGTGAGGAAGTGGGTGGGTGTGGTGAGAGGCAGAGCAGTTACGGCTCCAGGAGCAGTCCGCACTTGTCGTGTTATGTAAGTACACATGTAATATTTATGCTACATGACGTCCATACACAGGTAAGCTTTGAATGCTGAGCACTTACTATGCGCCAGATTTGCATTCTGGTTCACTTAAACTCAACTTCACAAGATGCCCATTTTATAGATGGGGAAGCTGAGGAAATGGAGAGAGCCAGCGTGGACTTTCTACAGCGGGAAATGGGATGGCCTTGCCAGGGGGTAATCGGCAGTAAGGGGATAACCCACTCCTCCTTTGGTTCTTACTCTGCCCTCACGTTCAGTCCCAGGTTTCCGACAATGTCACCATCAGAAAGAAGGTGAAGTGCACATGGGGCCTGGGCCTTCCCAGTTCTGAGGGTCCCAGCCCTGGCTGTCCATTCACAAGCCACAGACAGATTCCAGAGTATGATTTTAGTGGACCTTGGGCAAGTCCATTTCCCTCTCTGAGTCCGTTTGCCTGCCAGTAAACAGGCATAGATGCATTCTGGGGTCCCTTGCTATGCTCTTGTAGTAATCACGGGCTTTATTTTGTATACACTTGACGCGTGACCTCTGGGGCCTTGCTGACCCTGGAGGGACCGCCCTCTCGGAGTTAGCCAATTCCAGTGATAGGAATCAACTTCCCTTCCAGTATGCAGAGCCTGTACCACAATCACCTTCTTTACCAGGCCGTCCCAGGCCAAGCCACTACCATCTTGCCCTAATCACTCCAGGGCCAGGGACCCAAAAACTGTGAGAAGCCTTCGTGCCCTAGAACTCACTGAAATTGGTTAGTTTTCCAGTCCTGAACCTGCATATCCTGTCTCACCTCTTCCTTCCCCAGGTAACCACAATAAGGGCTCTTGCACGAAATTCCTCCCTCCTCCCGCCTCTTCTAACCCACCTTGAGCATCACCTCAGTGTGCAGGACCGTGGTGGGCATGCGTCCTCTTCCCGGGAGCTGGGAGTAACAAATGCTGGCCATTGGCTCCTGATCTGTTGGCCTCACCGCACACCAAATTTTCTACTACTACATTTTAAAACAACTCCTTCATTTATAAATTCTTTATTTGCACTTTCCATACTAGGCACTCTTTAGAAACAACCTGTTTGATCCTTACAACGGCCCAATGACAACTGCCTTGATTCCCGTGTTAGAGAGGGAGAAACCTTAGGCACAAAGCCTGAGGACAGCCGGCTAGTAAGCGGTGGGCTGGGATTCAAACCTACACCCTCTGGGTCCACAGTCCATCCAGGTCTCCTGCCTGACATCCGAACGGGGAGCGTTCCTACGAAACTTTTCCTAAGCCGAAATGGCACAAAGCAACGTATCCTGGGCTCTCTGCAAGTTGCATTAAGCCGCTTTGCTTTTAGGAAAGACCTCCATTAGTCCCTGTTATTGTAGCCCAAACAAATTCGAGGATTTTCGCTTTTCCATTACTATAGTAATACAGGATTTCCCTAAAGGTGAAGAGGCCTGATGCCACTTGCAGAAAGCCCCGGATACTCCTGTTAATATTCTGCTAAGCCATTCTCCCTGATTTGGCCATGCACAAACGAATAATGAGGCAGAAAACAAACCAAGCTCTCTGGAATCCCCATCCAGGAGGCGTGAGGTTAGCTGTCAGCCCTACGCAGGGAGCATGCAGCGGTAGTCTGGGAGTGTTCATGCTCCCCGGGCTCTCCGGTTGACAGGGACTGGTTGGGCACCAAGGGGGTGAAGTCCAGAGGGCGCTGGCTGCTCCAGAACTGGACCCACCATACCCTTCCTCTCCATGCATCTTCCCCACCTCGTTCCCCTCCACCTCCCACCTCGCGCCTGGGCAAGGATTTCCAAACACACCCTGATGTTTTATTTCAGAAGGACTCACCCCAAGCTATGGAAGTGGCAAGGGAGGTCAGGACTAGAGCGGAGAGCCACATCGTGGACAGGCTGCAGCTCCAGCACTTCAAGCTGTTTACACCACTTAAAAGAGTCTGTTCAGGTCCCGCCCCATTGCCCTCTTTTCTCCAAAGCCAGGACAGAGTTTCTGATTACAGAGAGCCCCAGACTGGTCCAACAGCTTGTTACATAAGGGCTTCTCCCTCACAGAACTTCTAACCTGAGGGCACTATGAATTTCCCAAGGCAGGCAGGAACAGACAGATGCCTTTCAGGAGGGGGAGGCTTTGGTCCAGGGTTCTCAGAACAAGCTTGAAAATTAGAACAACTGCCAGCCCGATAGCTGCTGGGGAAATCAGGACAAATCTGTCTCAGTTGTTTGGGCTCCTTTCCCATACAGTTCTGTGTTCTCAAGTTTGGGAACACCTTAAATTCATCCAGGTTCCCTCACCTCCCTTTTTTTTTAAAGAAATTTTGATTTATTTGGTGGGGGGCAGGGAGAGAGAAAGAGACAGAATGAGTGAGGGGAGGGACAGAGGGAGAGAATCTTCAAGCCCCATGTGGGGCTCGATCCCATGAACCAAAAGATCATGACCTGCGCCAAAACCAAGAGTCAGACATTTAACTGACTGAGCCACCCAGGTGCCCTATCTGGTTGCCTTTTTTTTTTTTTAAGATTTATTTATTTATTTATTTGACAGACAGAGGTTACAAGTAGGCAGAGGCAGGCAGAGAGAGAGAGGAGGAAGCAGGCTCCCCGCCGAGCAGAGAGCCTGATGCAGGGCTCGATCCCAGTACCCTGGAATCATGACGCGAGCCGAAGGCAGAGGCTTTAACCCACTGAGCCACCCAGGCGCCCCCGCCTTTTGATGTCTAAATTAACTTTACAACTTACAATATTCCTGCCAAGCCATTCAGCCTCTTGTCACACACCTCCAGGGTCAGGGAATGCATTCCTTCTCCAGGCGGAGATCTTTGGACAGAATATTTTCACAGCAAATGAACTCTAGATCTCCACAGTCCCTAGCTCTAATCATCCATCCATCATTCCATGTACTCAATATTCCATTTATTCATTCATTCTCTATTTACCAATGCCTGACGAGATGCTACGTAGTATAGATACAGAGGTGAATTCAAGGGATATTCCTTGGGCTTACAGAGCTCAGCATGTAGTAGATGAGACACGTGGTGGGCCACTGCACAATGCAAAATCCCGAAACAGAGGGATATAAAGTGCTCTGGGTATACCTGGGAAAGTGTCATGTGTCCACTGGAGGCACAAGGACGATGAAGCTGCTCAAAGCCTGTTTCATAGAATCACTGAATGTCCAAAGAAAGGGAATTCCTTCAACACAGTCTGGTATAGCTGGCTAAGAGAACACTCTGCATTCATTCAGGCTATTGATGAACACCCCATTCATTGACAAGGACAGACAGTCATGATCTCTTGTGAAGGGGGAAAAGGAGGTTCTAAAATACTTGAGGTCGCTTTATAGGAGATGTTTAGTGGTTCCTCAAAAATCAAACATAGAGTTACTATACTTTTAGCAATTCCACTCTTGGGTATATACCCGAGGTAACCGAGAACAGAGCCATATAAAAACAAGACACAAATAACAGCATTATAACACCCCAAAGTGGGAACAACCTAAATGACCATCAACTGATGAATGGATAGATAAAGTGTGATCTAGCCATCCAATGGAATATTATTCAGCCATGAAAAGAAACAAAGTATGGACACTTGCTACAACATGGATGGGCCTGGAAAACCGGTCACTAATGAAAGAAACCAGACACAGAAGGCTACATGCTATAGGATTTTTTTTATATGAAAAGCCCAGAATAAGCAAATGCATGGAGACAAAAAGATCAGAGGTTGCTCGGGGCAGAGGACAGGGGCATGAGGAATGACTGATAATGGGTAGGAGGCTTCCTACCTATGTGACGATGAATGATGCGTGATGAGAGTGGTGAGATGTTCTGGGTTTAGATTGCACTGATGGTTATGCAATTATGTGAATATATTACAAAAAACACTGAATTGTATACTTAAAAATTCTAAGTTAAATTTTAACTTAATAATTTAACTTAGTAAAATATATTTAACTTAATAAAAACTTAAAAAATGAATTTATGGTATGTGCATTATCTTTTTTTTAAGATTTCATTTATTTATTTATTGGTAGGAGGGAGAATTTGAGGGGGAGGGAGAGGGACAAGCGGACTCTGCCCTGAGCGTGGAGCCTGATGGGGCCTCATTCCCAAGACCCTGAGAACAGGACCTGAGCCAAAACTGAGTGTTGGACAATTAATTGACTGAGCCCCCCAGGAGCCCTGTGAATTAACTTTCAATAAAATAAATACTTAAAAATCCAGTCATGTATAATATCCCATTTTAGTAAAAACATATCTTTGTGTAGAAGAAAAAATCCTGGAAGTTGATACATCTATTTTATGTGACAACCATTTTCTGGCTGTCGTATTGTATTTTTACTTATTTATATTTTCCACCTCTACTCATTCAGGCATTCGTGTGACGAATATTTATTGAGGGCTCACTGTGTGGCAAACAAGGGGCAGAGTGCTTTGTATGCAGTCCCTCCCTCAGTTCTCAAAGGAACCCTGTGAATTGATACCCGTATCTCCTGGGACTCAGCTCAGGCAAAGAACATAAGTTTAGGAAGAGCTGGGAATTGAACAAACGCTGTGTAACGTTCCAGACCATACTCTTAACCAGTTTGCTGCGCTGTCCAAACCTTGTTGACAAACCGACTTTGTCAGTGCCCTAAATGCATGCTCGATTTGCCTGTGAGTGAGCACCTATGGTTTCTCTCCCTAAGTGCCTCTCCATCTCCACCCTTCAAAGCGCCCACACCTCCCCGCTGACCACTCCTGGACCCTTCCTTGGGCTGCCTGGGAGGATGAATGGAAATGGGAATGCTAGGGTTCCTGGGACAGGGAGTGACTGGGCGTGCTGCTGGCTCAGCCTTCATGGTGGTCCTCTCCCAGCAGAGACAGACTTGTGGCAGAGAAGTCACTGGCTGGCCGGGAATCATAGGCCCCAAGCCCTCTACCTTTAACTGGAGACATGAGATATATTTTTGTCAGTGGAGAGGAAGTAGATGTGAAACAGGGTGGCAGTTCAGGTCTCAAGGCTGGTGCGATCAAAGGGCAGCTATGCCTTCTCTACGCTTGAACTACTCTCCTGGGGTCCTTTGGCAAGCCTGCACTTGTCCGGTCAGAGCAATGTCAACATTCAAGAGAACTGAGCAACTAGCAGCCACAAAGCACATGACACTCAGAAAAGCTCATGGGTTCTTGGCCAAGGCCATAGGTTAGAGCTGAAATGAAATGAAACGAATCTGGAGACCTTATTTCAAAAAAGGATAATCTGCACTCATTCTAGCCACTGTGGTAGGCCAGTAAGGGGAGCACTGGGATTAGGGGTGAGGTCTTAGTGACAGTACTAGAGTCAGTCCCCAGAGGTGACCGCTTGGTGAATGACATGGGCTGGGGCTCCTCCCTTCCACCTGGGAAAGAAACAGGAGTCATAAAGACTACCCTAAGAAAGAAGACCCCTATCTCTATCTTCACGGGACAATCTGGCTTGTCTTCCAAGCAGACAAGACTATTTCTAACCACTTAGCACACCACACACACACACACACACACACATAACCATTATACCTGTTGCCCTGACCAGCTCATCTTTGCAGCCTGGGAACAAAGCCCTGGTTCTCAACCTAAAAAAAACCTGGAGAATGCTGTCTTTGCAAAATATAAAAGGAGGAAGGGATTATTCTCCTGATCCCACTATTTAATCACACGCCTGCTCGAGACATTAGCCAGTTGTGCAAACAGAGGCAGCCACTCCCAGACCTTGGCATGTCTGGCTGCAGCCTGGAAACCCATTACTGGCTCATGATGATTGTGCAGAGTAATAGGTGAGGTTCGAGCTCATCATGCCATTAGATCACGCCATCACACCTCAGTTTTGCTTAACGTATATGGTCTACTTGCATCCCATCAGCTCTGTACATAACACAGCTCTTCTCGCTTCGGTGGTGGTTGACTGCGTTAACTGCTTTTCCCCTGGGAAACTCCCTAAGGTTTCTCACGTGGAGCTAGATGGTCTGAAGGGTAAAATCCTAGAAACTGGCCTCTGCTCTCAAGTGTTTAGACAGATCTTAGGGGAGAAGACACCTCTGAGACCTCCAAGTTATCCCCCACCAAACCTCCCCAACAAAGTCCTCAACAGACACACGGAGAGCACCTACTAGAACAAGCCCTCAGAGAAATATAAGCCATGTCCTAGGATTGACTGAGGCAGAGCACCTGTGGGAAAGTTTGACCTGGGGGAGGCTTCACTCGCCATGGACATAAGGGGTCATTGCACAAGGCACAAACCACTGGAGATGTTTCATCTCCAACTGGCAACATTCACGCCATCCCCATCAGACAATCCCATGGGACTGCCGACTTTAGCTTCTGCTGAGGAAGAATATATGATAAAACCTGGGTAACCCATGGTAGCAAACAGTCCCAGAATGTCAGGGGCTTAGTTCGGCTGATGTAAAGAAACGTGGTGCTGAGCCTCCAGTGATCTAAACATGGGGTCAGTCAAGGTTTTCTGTAAAGGACCAGGTAGTGAGTACTTGAGGCTTTGCGGGTCATATGGTCTCTGCGGGCAACTGTTCAATCTGCTATTGTAGCAAAAGCAGGCATAGATAACACCTGGGCAAATGGACACGGCTGTGTTTCAATAAAACTTTATTTGAAAAACAGGTGGCCCGCTGGATTTGGCCCACGGGCCAGTTTGCTGACTCCTGATCTAGAACATGGCAGCTTTACCATCTTTAACTCATAGTTTCTCATGTTGTCCTGGGTGCCAATTCTAGTCAGCTGGAATTAGCACAGAGGAGTGAATGGGGTTGGGGGGCGGTGTTGGGCCAGGCCTGGCTGTGGCCCTCCTCACCTCTACTCACAGTCCATTGGAAAGAACATAGCCGCGTGGCCAATCTAATTGTAAGGAAGTCCAGGAGATATGGTCTGGTTGTGTGCCCAAGGAGGTTGGACAGATTTTAATGGCAATGCCTACCACAGATAATAATATCCATTAAATCATCAATTAGATACTAGGGATTTTTTACGTAACACATAGCAAAATAAAGACATAACCATTATATAATGCTTTAAAGTTTATTTGTGCACCATCTGAAATCATCTTGCAGAGCTCCAGGAATAAGTGTACTATACTTTGGTAAACAATGAACATCTGTATTTCTTTTATTTAAATTCTGATAGCCTGATTGTAAATCTAGTTCCTGCTTGCTTGGACTACTCTATAAAGGTTTCCTTCAGCTCCTTAAGAGTAAAGAAGGAGAAAGGGTGAATCAGAAAGACACATAAAAATGGAAGCCCCAGAAAGTTAAGATTGAATTATATTCTGGGGCGCCTGGGTGGCTCAGTGGGCTAAAGCCTTTGCCTTCGGCTCAGGTCATGATCCCAGGGTCCTGGGATCGAGCCCCGCATCGGGCTCTCTGCTCAGCAGGGAGCCTGCTTCCTCCTCTGTCTCTGCCTGCCTCTCTGCCTACTTGTGATCTCTGTCTGTCAAATAAATAAATAAAATCTTAAAAAAAAAAAAGATTGAATTATATTCCGAAAACGGTCCAGCAAACTCAAATCATTATTATAGATTGTATTATAGACATCTGGGTGATACAGTAACCTTGAACAAGAGAAGTGTTTTGTATGTTTTCTTTTGCTGAGCATTGTCAAGTTTATGTCTATGAATGTCCAAACCGTCCATGACTTCTGATTAGGCAAGGCATTAAGAGGTGAGCACGATTTGAAACAGCAAAGAAGAGAGCATGTCAGCACTGGGGCAAGGTAGTTCTGGAGGCTTCTTGAGGAGGTCACTTGGGCCAGAAGGGCAAATGGAGGATAGAAGGCTTGAATGGTAATCTAAGGGGAGCTGGCTTTCACCCTGGACAAAGGGAGCCCTTGAAAGTCTTTAATCCTGGGAGTGACAAGAGAGAAAGGGTGTTTCCGAAAGTAGAATCTGGCAGAAGCAGGCAAGCCACTGGAGAGGTCAAGAGGGTTCCTCCTAAATCGTCACTGGGAGGTGGGAGGTGAGTTCTCTTCAGAGAAAGCTAAGATCTCTGCATGAGGAAGCTTGCCCACCAGGCTCCCACAGGCCTCTCAGCAAGAACAGTGACATCAGCTTCTCTGAAATGCTGGACTGCACAAAGGTTTGCCCAAATCGAGGACCTATCAAGGCTGGCTCTCGGTTCTCACTTTAGAAGGTCTTGAGGGGCCATGAAACCTTCAGAATGCCTAACGAGCTGGTTGACAGCTGGGGGTGGGGCATCACAACCTCATCCCCAAGTCACTATCCTCCCTGTGCCTACATGGAAGCAGATCGGGAGCAAATCAGGGGTGAACACCAGCGAATGGTAGAGGGAAGGATGAGTCAGTCAACCCCCTTCATTGCAGCACCTGAGTTCCAGGGGCCTCTCATGTAAAATGTCGTTTCAACATACCATATGTTTCAACGTACCATATGTTTCAACATACCAAGAAAATGTAGTTTCAACATGCCAAGAAACACGAACATCAAGACATGCAAATTACAGGCAGACTCTCAAATGGCCATGATCAAAAGGGCAAGGACTTCTACCACTGCTGTGTTCGTAGTTGTGCCAAGTATGGACAAGAGTATGGGAAAAACAAGAACGATCGCTATGAGTGAGAAACTACGACAAGCTTTCTTGGGGCCAATTTTGGCAGAATCCATCCAAACACTGCCAAGCGGCATGCCTCCTGTCCACACTATTCTCTAATCAGGAATAATTCTGAACGAGCCCGAAGCTGTGTGCATCAGAACGTCTGCCTCCGTGACACTGACAGTAGCAAAAACTGTGATGTAATTGGAGAGACCAGCTATAGTGACTGCCCAAATACGTGATCAAGTATTCCAACTATGGAAAGCTATGTTGCTGTCAAACATGGAGAAACACATATATTTTTCATTTGTTCACCTAAAAAGCATTTTTGCCACTTCCTATGACAGAGGGATCAGAAACTGCATTTCTTTCCAGCCTCTCCCCACAAAAGCCCATAAAATAAACTCTTGGAAGGCACAAGCATGTGTACATACAGAACGGAAGAGGAGATGATAATGACATCAGTATTTTAGAAGTGAGAAGGTGGACAGAGGAGTGACAGCTGCCTTTAGAGAATAGAAAGGGAAAAATCTATGCATGAGGAGGGACCCCCCACTACACACACTCAGACTAACACATTCACAGTGGAGGCAGCAGAAAACTCTCTGGATTTAGAGCTACTGGGTACCTGTGAAAGTGGGGTACAGCTACCCCCCATTATGCACATGGGAGTGCAGCTCTCCCTTCTGAGATCTAACCCCAGACCAAAGTTTCCACATGTGCTCTGCCTCTGCTAGTCCCAGAACTGGTTGAATCTGGGGAATCTGATCACTTGATTCCAACAGAGCCTCCAAAGAGCCTTGCTAACATCAGCATAGTGTGGTTTCTGTCCAGAGATCTGAGTGTCAAAAGGAAAATGTTCCCTGAAGTTCAAGGAAATGGCGCAGTCACAGTGACCCTTGATGAAGCCAAATGCTGGTCACCTAACCCTGCCCTTCTATTACTAACTGACCATCAGTGGTCCACAGGAATACAACTTTTGGAAATCAATTGTTGCTTTATAGCAAAGCTATAAAGCAAGGAAACATAACGTAATGAATAAGGATAAAAGTGAAAAGAATCTTTTAGAAAAATACCAAGTGTCAACAACAACACAGAAGAGCTAGAAATTTCTTACTCTGCTGTACGACAAGTCTGCACAACCACTTCAGAAAACTCGTGGAGTGCCTACTAAAGTTGACATGTGCTGGTGACCCAGCAAAGCTACTCCCAGGTAAATATCCAAGAGCAATGCATGCGCATAGTCATTAAAAGACACGTTCTAAAGTATTCGTGGCAACCCTTTTCATAATAACCTGAAACTGGAAATTCTCCAAATGCCCAGCACCAGCAGAATGGATAGATTTTGGCATATTCACACAAATAATGACTACGCAGCAGCAATAGAAACCTGTCACCACCTGCTTTGTGGATACACGATGCAGATACACCCCCTCTCCCACCTCTGCCCACCTGGGATCTGCAGCCAGGGCCAAAGGGCGGGGAGCTGGGCTTTGCAGTTGGCCAAAAAGGTCAGAGTGTAAAGGGCCCTCGAGGGGAGGGGAGCAGTAACAGGGAGTCACCAGGGAAGTGACCCTTTCCTGCCCATCTCAGGCGGGCTCCTTGGGCCCCAACTGGGAAGTACAAAAATTGGGAAAGAAAAAAGCCTGTGGGTCCCAACCTCTGTTCTGCCTGCGAGTGTAGTCATCGGAGTCAGACTTTGCAGGTAATGGGCTGAAATTGGCTCTTTTCCAAGTGTTACAGAGAAAGGCAACGATGATAAATAGTATTGGTTTGTAATTTAACCATTTTGTTGTTGTTTTTGTTTTTAACCTTCGAAGTTGTACAGTATCACATCATCTGCATCTCAGGAGCCTCAGAGGGGAGGAGAACAGTTGTTCCCCTTTTATAATGCTATCCTCTGCTGCACATTAGGGAATTCACAGGCAAAGATTTGGTTTGTCTCCAGAGTTTTGTAGGATTTGATTTGATTTAGTGATTCAGGTCCAAGATTGTAAGGGGGATGGGAGGTGGGAAGGAAGCATGGAAAAAAGGAAGTTGTTTAATTTACAATAAGAAAGTATATAAGTATTTTCTGTTTTTACAGTGGTGAGAAAACAGAGGTGAGTGGGAAATGCATGCATCTGTGTTATTGATGAGAAGGAAGTGAAGGGACCCTTTGGGGAAGTGAATTTGTAGAACATAAGAAAAGCAATTTAGGGGCCCCTGGGTGGCTCAGTCAGTTAAGCATCTGCCTTCAGCTCAGGTCATGACTGGGGAGTCCTGGGATCGAGCCCCGCATTGGGCTCTCTACTCAGTAGGGAGCCTGCTTCTCCCTCTCCCTCTATGCGTGCGTGCACGCTCTCTCTCTCTCTCTCAAATAAATAAAGTTTGGGTTTTTTTAAAGGACAATTTGAAAAGGGCATGGCCTGTGACTGGGTCCATCTTCTGCAGATCCAGATGGCAGGAATAATTTTACAAAGTACAAGTACTCATTCCCAAAGCTGCTCATCAAATTCTATCCATAAATGTCCCAGGAGCAGGCTCCTGGCTGGAGATGGGGATACATCCACATCAGACAGATATGAAAAGCTGATTCTCTGAAGATCTTCTAGCAACTTGGAATGCATATATCTCGCTGTGACTACTCAGCACTTCTTAATCAGGGGGAAGCATCTAATGCCTAAAAAGGGAAAACAAATGTTTCCAGGTCCCATCCAAGAAGTTTCTGGTTTGGTTGGATTGGGGAGCAGCTTGGGGAGTGGAATTTTGGAAAAGCCCTCTGGGGTGATTCCCCTACTTTCACCTCTGATAGGAAACCCTGAATTAAATGGAAAAAAAAAGCAGGATGCCAAATAGCATTTATACTCAGCTTTAGCCCAATACAACATCTGATGGCATGTGGACAGGAATAAGGCAAGAGGGCCCTGTATCTAGATGCGTTGGAAATATGTTCCCTCTTGCAAGACACCTACCAAAATTAGAACTGTATTTGAGGATGCCGGCACTGCGTGCAGTATATAAATAAGTGTAATGTCATTTAATATGATAGTATTTTAAAAAATGAGTTGAGTGGTGTTTTCTAGCTGTTAGTTTAGCCAAATATCAGTGTAGAAATTAGCCTTCTGCAGCTGCAGAGGCAACTGAATTTCCAGCTTGCTGTGTGTGGCTTGGTTCCTCTTCCTAGAGCCAGAAAATGCCCCAAGTACTGTTGATCAGCCCTTCCGCAACCACCAAAGCCAGAGACACTCCAACAGATTTGGACCCTACGCTGAGGGAGACAGGGAGCAGGGCAGAAAGAGTCCTGATCTGGAAAGACAGAGACTCGAGGTCTGGTTTTGACTTGCTGCTAAATCGCTGAGTGATCTTCGGTGAATTTCTTCACATCTCCATAGGTTTCCATAAAATGAGAGGCCAGGGGTCCAAACCTTAACATCTTTGGGGGTCAGGTAATATCAATGAGTGAAATGGACCCAGGCACAAGACAAATTAAATAACTTCACTTTTAAAGAAAATCTCCCCCCCACCCGCCCTTACAATCTTAGACCTGAATCACTAAATCAAATCAAATCCAACAAAACTCTGGAGACAAACCAAATCTTTCCCACAAAGGGGAATAGTGAGGACTGTGAAAAAAGGTAAAGGGGTGGCCACTACTCAGTTCCTACAGGTTGTTCCATCAGGGTCACTGAGAACAGTTGTGCAGGTTGTGTACTGCACAAGAGCACTAGTTCAGAGGAGGTACTATTCACATCACAGATGTAGATCTCTATCAATGATGAGATGATGATTTCCTGGAAGATGCCTGTAGAAGGTTTTGAAGAAAGGATACTTTCTAATTTGTATGAAGGTGATGTATGGGCTATCAGAAGCCCTGGTTACCAGGCTGGAATGCAGCTCCAGTGTTGCCAGATTTCTTCTTCCCCCTTCTCCTCCTCCTCTTCCCCTTTTCCTTCTTTTTCTCTGGAGGGGCTAGAAACATGGCTTCTAAAGTGAAATTCCCCTGATTTCATATTAATTGGAAACTAAATCCAAAACATTTTTTACACCTGTGGGCTAAACAAAACGTTTCTGGGGGCCACATTGAGGCTAGGAGTTGGAGATCTCTGACCCAGAAAAACACAACATTACTGACATTTCAGAAACCCTCCTACTCTATGCACTTCACATGTAATCCTGAAGCAATCACAAAGAAAAACTAATTACCCTGGTAAATTACATGGATAGAATAGGGATTATGTAGTTATCATATGAATGAAATTAAATATCAGGTTATATTAAATATATTACCATTTTAAATAAATATTATACATGAATAGATAATTCTATAAATATTAAATATTAAATTTTAATATGATATAAAACGCAAAAGTATGGGACGCCCGGGTGGCTCAGTCCGTTAAGTGTCTGCCTTCGATCATGATCTCAGGGTCCTGGGATCAAGCCCAGAATTGGGCTCCTTGCTCAGTGGGGAACCTGCTTGTCCCTCTCCCTCTGCCTGCTTTCTCTGCCTACTTGAGCTCTCTCTCTCTCTCACTATGCTCTCTCTCTCTCTCAATTAAATAAATAAATAAATAAATATATATATATATATGTACATAAACAAATCTATCTATATATAAAAATTCTTTTAAAAAAGTAAGAGTGCCTCCTTCAGATGATGTATTACAATATTCTCCCTACTGATCATCTGGTTAACTTCAATCCATCCTTTCTCCAGAGAGAATCTCCTAAGATATGCATCTCAGTTAGGTCCCCCTGTTGTACTTACATGAAACACTTGACGCTCCCTAAGTGAGATTTTCAGATTTGTCACCAGCTATCACTTGTGTGGATGTTGGCTTACGGTGTGTCTGCTTACCACTGGTGGAGGGCGTGTCTCGCTCAACACTCTAGCCCCAGTGGGGATGTGCCTGGCACACATCAGGTACCCAGTGTAGGTTTATGGAGGGTTGGAGCAGTCTATGTCCCATCAGGCAAACATCTTTTCTCCTTGGTGTCCTCCCTGACATGACTTTGTCACCAGCTGTCTGATTCCTTGGCTCCTGACCTTGGAAGACCTCTGGTTTCAATTGCTGAGAAGGAGGCTCTCTGGCCGCCCCACCCCTCCTCCCCCTCATATCTCCTGAGCTGGAGAAAAGACCCAGTTTAAGCCTTCGAGGTTCAGGACATCCATGCCTGGCTTGTGGCAGAAACCTGCCTGGATAGGAGTTGGAGCACTCAGATTTCAGGTAACATATACCTCTGATAGGAAGTGCCCTTCACCTTGGATGCTGGGGGTCGGGGGAGAGTTTTGAGTACAGAATTAAATTCTGCTCCCCGTACATACCTCATGTTCCGTGTTTGTTTCCTCTTAGTAACAAGATCATTATGATGCCAAACGATAGGCCGGCGCTCCTACAGATTTATTGAAGAGATCTGAGATCTGGTAGTGTTCCAAGGCAAGCAGCTTTGTTTGATATCGAAAAGAAGTCCCTAGAGATCATCCCCACGTCCATAAAACATCAGTAAAAGCAGCTGATTTCACAAAGTAGCTAAACACAAAAGTGGAGCTAATGTCGTGGGGGAAACTGCAGAAGAAGGAAAATCAAAATCCCACACAGTTCCTCAGGGAGCAGAGAATAAAGGTAGGAGCAGAGAAAGGGAGAGTAAGGGGGGAGGAGGACCCGGGAGGGCTGTGGAAGTGGACATGATCAGGGGGAGGGTATCTGACCAAAACTCCGCCTCCTGTTCCTTCAGTTTCTGTCCCACGCTCATGTTCAAGTCCAGCTTCAGGTACTGCTCGCTCTGACTGTAGGCTGGCCACAGAGGCAGGCCTTCCCCGTTAGGGTCCCTGGAAGTGAAGGCAGAGATGGGGATGAGACTTCCATTCTCCAACACCTGACTGTGGGGGAGCCTGGGCGGGAGTGTGTGGGGGTGCAGTGGGGGGACGGTGCGGGGCAGGGCTCACTTACCCTGTCCGCGCAAAGTTGGCCCAGTACCTCATCATCTTCCTGCTCAGCAATTTCTCCTTCTCCGTGGCTCCTTCTGAAGGAGACAATCGCAAAACCCGGCTCTCACACAGATTCACCAGAAGGCCAAGGTGACTCAGGTGTGCTGAATATGGCGTTCCCATCTCGCTTCCCGCGGGATCCTCTCACCAGCCCACCAATCAATGCACTCCGTTTGCAGCCGCATGTACAGAGGCCCAGAACAGCAGGGGCTGGCCCAAGGAATCATGGTTCTGAATGCTCAAGGAGGCTCAACACCCAGCTTCCCCATCTAGCCAGTGCTCTTCCAGACATTCCTGCGAGGCTGCAAGCTCCCTGGGGACAGAGGACCCCCCACCCCGTCTCTTTCCACCACTCCCCGCCTCAGTTAATTATTGCATTTCTTTATTGGAGAAAGTAATATTTGCTCAAAGTACAAAATGCAACATGCAGGAAGGGCATCTAATGACAATAAGGTTCCCTCCCGTCCCTTCCCTCCACACCCCCAGTGCCCAGCCTCAGAGGTAACCATAGCTACCAGCTACTCGAGCGCCCTCCAACGGCAAGCTGGACATACAAGGGTTTAAGCGGACACCTCCCTACACATTCAGTATGACATGAACACACATTCTGCGTCTTTTTCTTTTTACAAAATCGTATCCAGGAGATAGTTCCACACTGTCGCCTAAAAACCTTCCATTTATTGCCGTTTATTATTCTCTAAATGTATAATGCATGAATATGTATATATGCAATCATATGGGAATATATAATTTATGCACCCAGTACTCTCTTGGTGGATCTTCACAGCGTTTTCAGTCTTTTGCTGGTAAAAGCAATGCAGCAGCACATGCCTATCGTTTTGCCTGTGCGCAAGTATAATTGCACAAAAAAATTCTAGACATTGGATTGCTTGGGAAAAGACTATCTGCATTTTAAATTTAGAAGTTTTGCATTAATATATGAAATTGTCTGTCTCCCTACACCTGCTCAAATACATTATGTAAAATGCATTGCTCGTCCCAACCTTGATAGATGAAAAAGGCTTCCTCAGTCAAGGTTAGTGTGCAATCTTCTTGTTATGGGTGAGGTCACGCGGATTTTGATGCTTAAAAGTCACTCACGTTTCCTTTTCCATAAACTGTCTCTTTGTATCTGTTAGCCACTTTTCCACTGGGCTGTTCTTTTCCCACTAACTTTAGGAGCTCTTTAGATATTAAGGAATTGAAACTTTGATACACATGTGGTTCATTTTCTCCCATTTGGAGAGTCCTGTGCCCGTCCCACAGGATGAGCTCAGTGATGGCTGCTCGTAGTACAGTGACATTTATTAAGCACTCACTGTGTGCCTTGTGAAAATTGTCTCACTGGGTCCTTATCACAACCCAAGAGGCAGCTGTGTTATTATCTGTATTATTAGGATGGGCATGAATAAATGATGTAACGAATAAACCGCAGCGCACAAACGTACTTGTGTGGAGCACAAGAGGCCAGCATGACCTGGTCAAGGGCCTGGGTCGTGCAATTTCTTTAACGAAATATTTTAGTGATATCTGTTGTGTGTAGTTGCTATAAATTTTTTCGGTGGATAACCTCATCTGATTGGCTTCTTATTTTAGGCTCTGAATAGGTCATAAGTTCAGGAACAGATGAGCAAACTTTGCTAGTAGCAGTGCATTAGATCTACATTAGATCTACATTAGATCACCTGGGTCCAGAGGACATCGGGAATTATGAAAAACATGGGTTGTTGGGTTTTGTTGTTTTGTGGATTTTTTTGTTTTGTTTTTGTTTTGGGGTTTTTTGTTTTTTGGTTTTTTTGCCTTTTAAAGCCCTGGGTGGTAATCTCATCGACAGTTCTGGAAAGGGCAGGGAGGGTAAGATCAGTGGTCAGAGAGAAGAAAGTGGTTCTAATTAAAAATAAAATTAGATCACATGAGTGCCCCCAACGGTCCAGCCCTTTAGGCTTTAGCACAAAGAGAAACACTCATCAAGCAAATGCTGACAACTTCTTTTCATCTCGGTTTCTAAAAATAAGAGTGGGGGCATTTTCCAGGGAATGGCTGGGTCTGTAAACCGTCGATTACATTCCAATGCACCAGTACCAGGGGGCTCTTGCATCACGTCAGGCGGGGGGAGGGCTTCTCCCCAGCTCATCCCAAGCTCAAGTCCCCACGAGAGCGGAAGCCCCCCTGAAGCCCGCTCCTTACCAAACATGACAACGTCGCCTTTGAGGAAGGCACCTCCAAAGACGAAGCGGATTTCATCAGAATGATCGGCTTTGACGAAAGCCGGCCTTCTGTCCTTTAAGCACTGGGGTCCGTGTTGAAACTCGTAGAAGTAGACAGGTGCGCCAGCATCTGCACAGAGGAGGGAGGGGGCCTGTGGCCAGCGCCCAACTCGGTGGAGCAGGGGCTGGCCACGCGTTCCCACCCAGAGGGCCCGCCACACCCGTGGGTGGGATGGCTCAGAGACAATGCGGACTTGAACCCTGCTAACTTCCCTCTTCCTTATTAGAGGCTAGCGCTTGCTGCCACAGCAACCCCTACCCCCGTGGTTAGAGGAACTCACTAGCCCTCAGGGCAGACCGATTGGGCAAAAGGTCTTCACTTGGCTATAAACCTTTTCTCCTGAGCAAAGAGCTACCTCCCACCGATCCTGCTTCAATTGTCCCAAGACAAACCAAAGTTATTCCCTGCTTCCAACATTCCTTCTCCTCACTTCCGCTAAAGGTCTTTGCTTTTAATTCCTCCTCACCCCACCTTTCCCTGCATCATCCATGTTTCTCTCCTGGATCACCGCCATCAGCAGAGTCTCTGTTAACACACACACACACGTGCACACACATGTGCACACACATACACAGACACCCACAAACACACATACTCTTGGTCTCAGCTTCCCCTCTAGCTACTGGCTTGTATCTCTAAATCCCTTCTAGCAAGACCCCACAATACTCATTATCTCTGCTCCCTCTCCTCACTCTCTCTTAATTGAAGTGTCACTTATGGACAATAAAAAGTACAGATTTTAATTAGATGGTTTGATGAGTTTTTGCAAATGTATACACATTCCTGTAACCACCACGTGAGGGTATACAGAGCATTTCTATCACCCTGGAAAATTCCCTTGTGTGTTTTTATAGTCACTCTACCCGGAGACAATCAGCGCTTTTATGGATCGAGACCACAGATTAATTTTGCCTGCCCTTGACCTCCGCATAAATGGAGCGACACAATATATGTACTTCTGTGTGTCTGGCTTCTTGTCCTGGGTGCAGTGTTTTTGAGACTCTTCCACGTTATCTCATGTATCAGTCATTGATTCCTTCCAACCACCAAGGATACGCTATTGCTTGAATATACCACAGTGCGTTTACCCACTCGTCTGATGATAGACTTCTGGGTTCTTTCTAGTTTGGTGCTATTATGATTAAAGCCGCTGCGGATGTCCATACACCAGCAAGGACATATGCCTTCATTTCTCTTCAGTGAATGCCTAGGAGTAGAATGGTTGAGTAATAGGGTAGGTATGCACTTAATTATATAAGAAATGGACAGTTTTCCAGAATGGTTGTACCATTTTACGTTCCTTCCAGAAATACATGATACTGCTGAATATTCCATACCCTTGGCAGTACTGGTGGGTGTGGTTTGTGTTTTCAATATTAGCCATTCTAGTAGGTGTCCATGGTTTCCTCATTTGGGGTTTATTTTGCATTTCCCTGATGACTAATCATGTTGAGAACCTTTTCATGAGCCAAAAAAGGCTTTCCTGTATCTTGTTTCGTGAAGTGTCTTTTCAAGCCTTTTATCCATTTGTAATTGGATTATTTGTCCTTTCATTATTGAATTGTAAGAGTTCTCATATGCTGGATATGAATTTTTTGTCAGATAATTATGTTGTGAATATTTTCTTCCAGTCTGTGGCTTGCTTTCTCATTTTCAGAGCAGCACTTGGTTTTTTGTTTGGTTGGTAGTTTTAGGTAAAATACACAGGGGCGCCTGGGTGGCTCAGAGGGTTAAGCCTCTGCCTTCAGATCAGGTCATGATCTCAGGTCCTGGGGTTGAGCCCCGCATCAGGCTCTCTGCTCAGCAGAGGGCCTGCTTCCCCCTTTCTCTCTGACTACTTGTGGTCTCTCTCTCTGTGTCTAATAAATAAATAAAATCTTTTTAAAAAATACACATAACATAAAATTCACCACTTGAACCATTTCTAAGTATGGTAAATCAGTAGTTTTTAGTACATTCAGAATGTTGTACAACCATCACCACTATTGAGGCCTAGAACATTTTCAGCTCCCCAAACAGAAACCCCGGATCCATTAAGCAGTCACTCCCTATTTGCCCAGCCCTCCTGTCCTTTGGAAACTGCTTTCTGTCTCCACGGATTTGCCTATTCTGGGCATTTCATATAAATGAAATCACACACGTGGCCTTTTGTGTCTGGCTGATTTCACTGAGCATAATGTTCTCCTGAACAGCCATGTTGTCGCAGGTGTTCTTCTTATGGCCAAATGATAACCCATCATATGTGTATACCGATCAGCTGATGGATCTTTGGGTTGTTACCACTTTTTGGCCTCTCCAAATACGACTGCTATGAACATTCATGTACAATTTTTGCTTGGCCGTCTGGTATTCAATTATCTTAGGTCTATGCCTAGTAGTGGAGTTGCTGAGTGATATGGTGATTTTATGTTCAATTTTGTGAGGAACAGCCAAACCACTTTCCACATGATGTGGACCATTTACCAGTCCCACCAGCAGCTCATGAGAGTTCCAGTTTCTCCACATTCTCAGTAACACTGTTATTTTCTGGTTTTTGTTTGTTGGCTGTTTTTTTTTTTATTATTATTATAGCCACTTTAGTGGGTATGAAGAGGTGTGTCACTGTGGTTTTGACTTGCATTTCCCTGATGGCTAATAATGTTGCTCACTTTTTCATGTGCTTATTAGTCATTTATGTATCTATTTTGGAGAGATGTCCACTCACTCCTTTGCCCACTTTTGAATTGACTTGTTTGGTTTTTTGCTGAGTTATAAGGGTCCTTTTATTTTCCAAACAATAAACACTTATCATGTAAATGACTTGCAAATATTTTCTCCCATTCTGTGGGTTGTCTTTTTACTTTCTTTATATTTCCCTTTGATGCAAATTTTTCATTTTAATGAAGTCCAATTTATCTGTTTTTTTTTTTCTTTTTTGATGATACTTTTGTTGTTAGATCTAAGAATCCGCTGTAATTTTCAACCTCTTTGTGTCTTTGGTTCTAAAATGAGTCTCTTGTAGACAGCACACAGTTGGACTGTTTTTATAATCCACTCATTCTGCAATCTCTGCCTTTTGAGAGAATCCATTTACATTTAGTATAATTACCGACTATGAAAGACTTCTGCCACTTTACTATTTGTCCCCCATATGCCTTATATTCTTCTTCAATTCTTCCATCACCATAATATTTTCCAGGGTACCACTTTGATCCCCTTGTTTCTTTTACCATACATACATATTTTTAGTTATTTTCTAGGTGGTTGCCCTGGGGATTACAATTAACTTCCTAATTTATAATAATCTATTTCAAACTAATACCAACTTCATTTCAATAGTAAACAAAAACTTTCCCCCTTTATAGCTCTGTGTCTTTATATTGTTATTGTCACAAATGGCATCTTGATGCATTGCATGTGAAAACACAGATTTATAATTATTATTTTCTACAGTTGTTTTTAAATGATGTAGGAAAACAAAGAGACATTAGAGAATCAAAAATAAATCAATACTGACTTCTATAAGTAAACATAAGTAATGTGAGTACCATGAGAAGTGTTTTCTTTCTTCTTATGGATTTGAGATACTATCTAATGTCCTCTTGTTTCAGCCTTAAGGACTCCCTTTAGCATCTGTCAGGCAGGTTTACTAGTGACAAACTCTCAATTTTTGTTTATCTGGAAATGTCTTGATTATCCCTTCATTTCTGAAGATAGTTTTGATAGACATGGAAATCTGGTTGGCAGGCCTTTTTTTTTTCCCCTGCACTTTGAGTATGTTATTCTGTTGTCTCTGGCTTCTGTGGTTTCTGTGAAGAAATCAGCTGTTAATGTTATTGAAGCTACTTTGTACATGATTAGTCTATTCACTTTAACTGCTTTCAGAAATTTCTCTGTTTTTGGTATTTGATTGATTATAATATGTCTCTACATGGATCTCTTTGAGTTTTTCCTACTTGCGATTCAATGAAATTCATGGACATGAATATTTACATCTTTCATCAAATTTGAGACATTTTGATCATTATTTCTTTAAATATTATTTTTTACCTATTTTCTCTTTCTTCTCTTCTGGAAGTCCTATCATGCATTTGTTGGGATATTTTATGGTGACCCACAGGTCTCTTGGGCTCTGTCCATTTTCCTTCACTCCTTTATCTTTCTGATCCTCACACTGAGTAATCTCTATGGATTTATGTTCAAGTTCTCTGTTTCTTTCTTCTCCATGCTCAAATCTGCCACTGTGTCCCTCTAGTGAATTCTCCATTCCAGTTGCTGTATATTGCAATGCCAGAATGTCTATCTGGTCCTTTTTATAATTTTATAAATTCTCTCTTTATTGCTCCTCTATGTGGTGAAACATTATTTTCATGGTTTCCTTTAATTTTTTATATGTGGTTTCCTTTATAGCTATTTGAGTATATTTAATAGTTGGCTTAAAGTAGTTAGAAAATCCAATGTCTGGGGTTCTTCAGGGACAGTTTCTATTCATTTCTTTTTTTCCCTGTCTGTGGGCCATACTTTCCCATCTCTTTGCATAGTTGTTGAACAGTGGAGATTTTGAATATTATAATGTGGCAACTCTGAACATCAGATTCTACCCCTTTGCCACAGTTTACTGTTACTGCTTTTTGTAGTTGTTGTTGTTTGTTTGTTGAGAAATGTTTCTGGGGGCGCCTGGGTGGCTCAGTGGGTTAAGCCGCTGCCTTCGGCTCAGGTCATGATCTCAGGGTCCTGGGATTGAGTCCCACATCGGGCTCTCTGCTCAGCAGGAAGCCTGCTTCCCTCTCTCTCTCTCTCTGCCTGCCTCTCCGTCTACTTGTGATCTCTCTCTGTCAAATAAATAAATAAAATCTTAAAAAAAAAAAAGAAATGTTTCTGTACTAATTTTGACTATTCTTCATCATGTATGGCCACCAAACTCTTTTTTCTCTTGTTATCTTCAGGGTCAACTAATAATTTTATGGGTCAGCTGAGATTTTCATAAGTGCCTAAAACAGACAAAATCTCCCAATCTTTGAAGACGGGCATTATGTGTGTGTCAGAGCACACCCTCAACACTCAGCCAGACAGTCTACAACTCTTATTTAGCTTCCACTTTCTGTATGAGCAGAGCCTTCAGGTCAGCCAGATATAACAGCTTAGGGCCATCTCAGGTCTTTTATAAGCATGTTCCCCACTCTAGACAAACACAAAGCCTTCTAAATTCCCAGGGCTATGAGGGAGCTTCTCAAGCCTTTATTCCCAGAACATTCTGTTGCCCAGCTTTTCCTCCTAAGTATTGTCTATTATTTTTTTTAAAGATTTTATTTATTTATTTGACAGAGATCACAAGTAGGCAGAGAGGTAGGCAGAGAAAGAGAGGGGGAAGCAGGCTCCCTGCTGAGCAGAGAGCCCGATGCGGGGCTCGATCCCAGGACTCTGGGATCATGACCTGAGCCAAAGGCAGAGGTTTAGCCCTCTGAGCCACCCAGGTGCCCCTAAGTATTGTCTATTATTTATTCCAACTGTTATCCCTTGCATCTGGGGGCAGCAGCAAATACATTTATTTATTTTCTTTTTTCAGAGAGAGCATGCACACGTGCACATGTGAGTGTGGGTGGGGAGGGACAGAAGGAGAGGGAGAGAGAATCTTAAGCAGGCTTCATGCCTAGTGCAAAACCTGACACAGGGCTTGATCTCACCCCCCAGAGATCATAACCTGAGCTGAAATCAAGAGTTGGACGCTTAACCAACTGAGCCACCCAGGCGCCCCAGCAAATGCATTTACCTTTAAATGTTGATGGAAAATACCCTCCAGGTAGGTGCCTAATGCCTGAGAGAGTTCTGGGTTAGGTGAAATGAAAGCAAACCCTTTGAGCTTAGTTGTTTAGGGAGCCACCAGATAGATCAAAGCCAAAAAAAAAAAAAAAAAAAAAAAAAAAAAAAAAAAAACCAACAACAACAACACCACAATTCTTTGAGTGTGAGGTCCTTTTTTCTCCTTCCAGTACTAGAAACCTATTCTATAAATGTGGGCTACTGTCTTTAAGGTCACTGCCTAGCTGGTATCAAGAAATGGCAGAGTAGGTTGAAATGCCACACTCTCTCACTGAGACCCAAGGATCTATATCTTAATTAAATTTTCACTTGCTTGTGATAAACCCTTGATATGTTTCCAGGTTCCGATCAAATTGATTCTGACAGTACTTACCAGTTTATTCACTGCTTTTGGGATGGAACAGATTTTTGGAATTCCCTCCTCTACCATTTTTGCTAACATTGTTAACAGTGTTTTTTGATGAGCAAAAAAATATGTATTAATTTTGCTTCAGTACAAATTTAGATTTTACATTTGGATCTACAACTCGATTCACATTGATTTTTGTATATAGTGTGAGGTAACGGGTTGAGGTTCACTTTTTCTACATAAATATCCAGTTATTCCAGCTCTGTTTGTTGAATGGAATTTCCTTTTTCCACTAAATTATCTCAGCACCTCTGTCAAAAATTGGCTAATTATATTCCGGACTCTCTACTCTAGCCTTCAGTCAATACCAGACTTTCTTAATTCCTACATCTCGAAAATTATACTTGAAATCAGATGACTTGTAAGCCCTCTTTGTCATTCTTTTTCAACATTGTTTCGGCTATCCTTGCATTTCCATGTAAAGTTTTAAAATCAATTCATTCCTTTTTTTCAAAACCACTGCTGAGATTTTGAGATTGCAATTATTTTCTGAAGATCAGCTTGCTTTTTTCTCATGAATCCATTTTAACCAGACTTTTACATACATCATCTCATCACAATAGTTCCCATCAAGGTCACCAGTGACTCCTGTGTTCCCAAATTCAAGAGTCAATTCTTGGTCCTCATTCTCTTGTCTCCTCCGTAGACCTTATGATACAGAATCCCAGAGCTCCCTGCAACTGCTATCCCCTGCCCCGGTTTATCTTATATTACCACCTAACACATATACATTCTATCTTTACTTCTTTGTTATCAGTCTCCCCAGCTAGAATTTGAGTTTCATGGAGGCAGGGTCTTTGTTTGGTTCACTGCTGTATCTCTAGGGCCAAGGATACTCTTAGGTACATGGTAGGTTCTGGATTAAAAAAACAAAAACAAACAAACAAAAAAAACTGGATGGGGCACCTGGGTGGCTCAGTGGGTTAAAGCCTCTGCCTTCAGCTCAGGTCATGATCTCAGGGTCCTGGGATCAAGCCCCACATCGGGCTCTCTGCTCAGCAGGGAGTCTGCTTCCCCACCCCACCCCCCTCTGCCTGCCTCTCTGCCTACTTGTGATCTCTGTCTGTCAAATAAATAAATTTTTTTAAAAAAGAAAAAAAAACTTGAAAAAAAATGTGGAAAGAGGAGGAAAAGGGGAATGGAAGAAAAAGAGAGAGAGGGAGAAAGGAGGAGAGAGAGAAGGAATTAGGGCGGGGAGGGAGGGAGACAAGGTTTGTATCCCCACAAATAATACTCTTTTTCTGATTGCTCTACTACTCCTTAGAGCTAAAATGCTTGGGAAGACACCTAAATAGAAAGGAGTCTGGGAAATGAGTCCTCCCAAGTCATGGGAGATGAGAATTTTCTGCACAGTCCTGAAGGAGAAGGAGTAGAAACAACAGAACTGGCCAACATCCCTGAACCCTGAAAGGCATGGGAATTGCGAAAGTCAGCGTGCAAGGTTATATCCCACGCATTCTTGGAAACTCCCTCTCACTGAGGGAAAAAAAGGGTAGAGCAGGTGGCCAGTTATCAAGCCACAAGACTCTTGGCAGTCACTGACCTTACTGGACTGTGACCCTGCTGTACGGTAGGGGGTGTGGGTACTCAGAGACTCACCTCTGTGATATCGAGCTGTGACCAGCCCAGGGACCACAAAGAACACATCTCCAAGCAAGTCCAGAAAACTATCTCGTATCTCAGCAGGGGAGTGCTTGTTGGAGAAGTACTGATCAGCAACAAGGTATAAATACTGGTTGGGGATGCGCTGTAAAAAAAATCATGGTCACAGGAGACTCAGGTCAACAACAGCAAACACGATGAGCATTTGCTTGGGTGGAGATGATTCTGGGGTCTTTATGTGCAATGTCTCATCTAATCCACACAGTGACCCTATGGTGCAAATATCAAAATTAGCCCCATTCACAGATGAAGGAACTGAGGCTTTGAGAGAGTAAGTGGTTGTCCAAACTGGTGCAACCATGATTCTTCCGCAAGTCTATATATGCAGCCGGAATGCGTGCTCCTAATTACAGTACGCACACCTCCCTGAGATGTTTCAGAAACACCCATCCCTGGCAACCAAGGGCGGGACTCTTCTGAGCATACGCCTTTGCGGCTACTACTGGGACCCCCTGCTTCTGGAAACAGTGCTGCCTCCAGTCCATTGCTCTTAGATTTGAACTAGTCTTTGTTTGGAGTTCCCTCATCCATAAAAAATGGGTTGTTTGGAAAATTACAGGGACATGAAGGTCCCTGAACAGGACCTTCTGTACTTTCCTGACTCAGCACAGGTTGCCTCCCAGGCTTCCATCTCTCAACTCACCCCAAGCAAAAATGTCAGCTGTTGCAAAGTAAACTTCATGAGGATGCAGGGTCTGCCACACTAGTGAGGTTCTTAGGGATCTGGGGATCTGGGAAATGCTGGCACAAGTCATGGCACCTTGACCATCACCCTCTCACCCACCACATGACAACAGGCACAGCCAGGCAGAAGTTTCTTTGGAATTTGGGGACAGTATAGAGCACACTGGGGAGCACTGCTCAGACCCACTCAGCGGGTCCTCTGAAGGCTGCATGTTTTTAATCAGGCCCAAAGCAACTCCAGGCTCTCGTGCAAGTGAGTGCCCCTGACTTGGACCATATGACCAGCAGACCCCTACGAGCTCGAGGTGTCCAAGGTGGGTACAGTGCTCTGTGGAGCCTTTGGAGAGCCCCAGCGGGACAGTCACCATGCAGACCCCTGGGATTCTAGAGCAAGGCTCTGTCTTCTGCATCAGAGAATAACTTAAACCTTTGAAAAGTATTTCTTGCTCTGCCACCTAGGAGACACTGCACACCCTTCCCGTCCTCCTGCACCTTCCCACAAAGCCTACTTCCCACTCCTGGGACCTGCCTCAAGATCCCTCCTCCTCTTGAAGTAGCCTCTGCTTAAATTTTCCTCTTTTCTGGGAGGAGTCAAGATGGCGGAGAAGTAGCAGGCTGAGACTACTTCGGGTAGCGGGAGATCAGCTAAATAGCTTATCTAAAGATTGCAAACACCTACAAATCCAACGGGAGATTGAAGAGAAGAAGAACAGCAATTCTAGAAACAGAAAATCAACCACTATCTGAAAGGTAGGACTGGCGGAGAAGTGAATCCAAAGCGACGGGAAGATAGATCGCGGGGGGAGGGGCCGGCTCCCGGCGAGCAACAGAGCAACGGAGCAAAATCAGGACTTTTAAAAGTCTGTTCCGCTGAGGGACATCGCTCCAGAGGCTTAACTGGGGTGAAGCCCAGGCGGGGTCAGCGCAGCCTCAGGTCCCGCAGGGTCGCAGAAGGATCGGGGGTGTCTGAGTGTCGCAGAGCTTACCGGTATTAGAACGGGGAAGCCGGCTACAGAGACAGAGCCGAGGAGTGACTCTCAGCTCGGGGTTGCCTTGAACCGGTCGCAGGATCGGTCAGCTCGGAGCGCGGCCGGAGGCCAGGGTGACGGGAGTCATTGGGCGCTGTTCTCTGAGGGCGCACTGAGGAGTGGGGCCCCGGGCTCTCGGCTCCTCCGGGCCGGAGACCGGGAGGCCGCCATCTTCATTCCCGTCCTCCGGACTCTACGGAAAGCGCTCAGGGAACAAAAGCTCCCGAAAGCAAACCCGAGGGGATTACTCAGCACGGCCCCGGGTAAGGGCGGTGCAACTCCGCCTGGGGCAAAGACGCTTGAGAATCACTACAACAGGCCCCTCCCCCAGAAGATCAACGGGAAACCCAGCCAGGACCAAGTTCACCTACCAAGGAGTGCAGTTTCAATACCAAGGAGAGCTGCGGAATTCCAGAGGAGAAGAAAGCAAAGCACGGAACTCATGGCTTTCTCCCCATGATTTTTTAGCCTTGCAGTTAATTTAATTTTTTTTTCTTTTTCAATTTTTTTTTCTTTTTCTCTTCTTCTGCTAATTTTTTTTAACTTTTACCGTTCTCTTTTTTAATGTTTTTTAAATAGTTTATCTAATATATATATATTTTTTTCCTCTTTTTATATTTTTTCTTTATAGGCTTTATTTTTTTAAATAGTTTCTTTTTTTTTTTTTTTTCTTTTTGAACCCCTTTTTATCCCCTTTCTCCCCCCTCACAATTTGGGATCTCTTCTGATTTGGCTAAAGCATATTTTCCTGGGGTTGTTGCCACCCTTTTAGTATTTTACTTGCTCCTTCATAAACTCTTATCTGGACAAAATGACAAGGCGGAAAAATTCACAACAAAAAAAAGAACAAGAGGCAGTACCAAAGGCTAGGGACCTAATCAATACAGACATTGGTAATATGTCAGATATAGAGTTCAGAATGATGATTCTCAAGGTTCTAGCCGGGCTTGAAAAAGGCGTGGAAGATATTAAAGCAACCCTCTCGGGAGATATAAAAGCCCTTTCTGGAGAAATAAAAGAACTAAAATCTAACCAAGTTGAAATCAAAAAAGCTATTAATGAGGTGCAATCAAAAATGGAGGCGCTCACTGCTAGGATAAATGAGGCAGAAGAAAGAATTAGCGATATAGAAGACCAAATGACAGAGAATAAAGAAGCTGAGCAAAAGAGGGACAAACAGCTACTGGACCACGAGAATTCGAGAGATAAGTGACACCATAAGACGAAACAACATTAGAATAATTGGGATTCCAGAAGAAGAGGAAACGGAGAGGGGAGCAGAAGGTATATTGGAGAGAATTATTGGAGAGAATTTCCCCAATATGGCAAAGGGAACAAGCATCAAAATTCAAGAGGTTCAGAGAACCCCCCTCAAAATCAATAAGAATAGGTCCACACCCCGTCACCTAATAGTAAAATTTACAAGTCTTAGTGACAAAGAAAAGATCCTGAAAGCAGCCCGGGAAAAGAAGTCTGTAACGTACAATGGTAAAAATATTAGATTGGCAGCAGACTTATCCACAGAGACCTGGCAGGCCAGAAAGAGCTGGCATGATATATTCAGAGTACTAAATGAGAAAAACATGCAGCCAAGAATACTATATCCAGCTAGGCTATCATTGAAAATAGAAGGAGAGATTAAAAGCTTCCAGGACAAACAAAAACTGAAAGAATTTGCAAATACCAAACCAGCTCGACAGGAAATATTGAAAGGGGTCCTGTAAGCAAAGAGAGACCCTAAAAGTAGTAGATCAGAAAGAAACAGAGACAATATACAATAACAGTCACCTTACAGGCAATACAATGGCACTAAATTCATATCTCTCAATACCCTGAATGTTAATGGGCTAAATGCCCCAATCAAAAGACACAGGGTATCAGAATGGATAAAAAAACAAAACCCATCTATATGTTGCCTACAAGAAACTCATCTTAAACCCGAAGACACCTCCAGGTTTAAAGTGAGGGGGTGGAAAAGAATTTACCATGCTAATGGACATCAGAAGAAAGCAGGAGTGGCAATCCTTATATCAGATCAATTAGATTTTAAGCCAAAGACTATAATAAGAGATGAGGAAGGACACTATATCATACTCAAAGGAACTGTCCAACAAGAAGATCTAACAATTTTAAATATCTATGCCCCTAACGTGGGAGCAGCCAACTATATAAACCAATTAATAACAAAATCAAAGAAACACATCGACAAGAATACAATAATAGTAGGGGATTTTAACACTTCCCTCACTGAAATGGACAGATCATCCAAGCAAAAGATCAACAAGGAAATCAAGGCCTTAAATGACACACTGGACCAGATGGACATCACAGATATATTCAGAAGATTTCATCCCAAAGCAACAGAATACACATTCTTCTCTAGTGCACATGGAACATTCTCCAGAATAGATCACATTCTTGGTCCTAAATCAAGTCTCAACCGGTATCAAAAGATTGGGATCATTCCCTGCATATTTTCAGACCACAATGCTCTGAAGCTAGAACTCAATCACAAGAGGAAATTTGGAAAGAACCCAAATACATGGAGACTAAACAGCATCCTTCTAAAGAATGAATGGGTCAACCAGGAAATTAAAGAAGAATTGAAAAAATTTATGGAAACAAATGATAATGAAAACACAACGGTTCAGAATCTGTGGGACACAACAAAGGCAGTCCTGTGAGGAAAATATATAGCGGTACAAGCCTTTCTCAAGAAACAAGAAAGGTCTCAGGTACACAACCTAACCCTACACCTAAAGGAGCTGGAGAAAGAACAAGAAAGAAACCCTAAACCCAGCAGGAGAAGAGAAATCATAAAGATTAGAGCAGAAATCAATGAAATAGAAACCAAAAAAACAATAGAACAAATCAACAAAACTAGGAGCTGGTTCTTTGAAAGAATTAATAAGATTGATAAACCCCTGGCCAGACTTATCAAAAAGAAAAGAGAAAGGACCCAAATAAATAAAATCATGAATGAAAGAGGAGAGATCACAACGAACACCAAAGAAATACAGACAATTATAAGAACATACTATGAGCAACTCTATGCCAACAAATTTGACAATCTGGAAGAAATGGATGCATTCCTAGAGACATATAAACTACCACAACTGAACCAGGAAGAAATAGAAAGCCTGAACAGACCCATAACCAGTAAGGAGATTGAAACAGTCATCAAAAATCTCCAAACAAACAAAAGCCCAGGGCCAGACGGCTTCCCGGGGGAATTCTATCAAACATTTAAAGAAGAACTAATTCCTATTCTCCTGAAACTGTTCCAAAAAATAGCAATAGAAGGAAAACTTCCAAACTCATTTTATGAGGCCAGCATCACCTTGATCCCAAAACCAGACAAGGATCCCAACAAAAAAGAGAACTACAGACCAATATCCTTGATGAACACAGATGCAAAAATTCTCGCCAAAATACCAGCCAATAGGATTCAACAGTACATTAAAAGGATTATTCACCACGACCAAGTGGGATTTATTCCAGGGCTGCAAGGTTGGTTCAACATCCGCAAATCAATCAATGTGATACAACACATTAATAAAAGAAAGAACAAGAACCATATGATACTCTCCATAGATGCTGAAAAAGCATTTGACAAAGTACAGCATCCCTTCCTGATCAAAACTCTTCAGAGTGTAGGGATAGATGGCACATACCTCAATATTATCAAAGCCATCTATGAAAAACCCACCGCAAATATCATTCTCAATGGAGAAAAACTGAAAGCTTTTCCGCTAAGGTCAGGAACACGGCAGGGATGTCCGTTATCACCACTGCTATTCAACATAGTACTAGAAGTCCTAGCCTCAGCAATCAGACAACAAAAGGAAATTAAAGGCATCCAAATCGGCAAAGAAGAAGTCAAACTATCACTCTTTGCAGATGATATGATACTATATGTGGAAAACCCAAAAGACTTCACTCCAAAACTGCTAGAACTTGTACAGGAATTCAGTAAAGTGTCAGGATATAAAATCAATGCACAGAAATCAGTTGCATTTCTCTACACCAACAACAAGACAGAAGAAAGAGAAATTAAGGAGTCCATCCCATTTACAATTGCACCCAAAACTATAAGATACCTAGGAATAAACCTAACCAAAGAGACTAAGAATCTATACTCAGAAAACTATAAAGTACTCATGAAAGAAATTGAGGAAGACACAAAGAAATGGAAAAATGTTCCATGCTCCTGGATTGGAAGAATAAATATTGTGAAAATGTCTATGCTACCTAAAGCAATCTACACATTTAATGCAATTCCTATCAAAGTACCATCCATTTTTTTCAAAGAAATGGAACAAATAATCCTAAAATTTATATGGAACCAGAAAAGACCTCGAATAGCCAAAGGAATATTGAAAAAGAAAGCCAAAGTTGGTGGCATCACAATTCCGGACTTCAAGCTCTATTACAAAGCTGTCATCATCAAGACAGCATGGTACTGGCACAAAAACAGACACATAGATCAATGGAACAGAATAGAGAGCCCAGAAATGGACCCTCAACTCTATGGTCAACTCATCTTCGACAAAGCAGGAAAGAATGTCCACTGGAAAAAAGACAGCCTCTTCAATAAATGGTGTTGGGAAAATTGGACAGCCACATGCAGAAAAATGAAATTGGATCATTTCCTTACACCACACACGAAAATAGACTCAAAATGGATGAAGGATCTCAATGTGAGAAAGGAATCCATCAAAATCCTCGAGGAGAACACAGGCAGCAACCTCTTCGACCTCAGCCTCAGCAACATCTTCCTAGGAACATCACCAAAGGCAAGGGAAGCAAGGGCAAAAATGAACTTTTGGGATTTTATCAAAATCAAAAGCTTTTGCACAGCAAAAGTTAACAAAACCAAAAGACAACTGACAGAATGGGAGAAGATATTTGCAAATGACATATCAGATAAAGGGCTAGTGTCCAAAATCTATAAAGAACTTAGCAAACTCAACACCCAAAGAACAAATAATCCAATCAAGAAATGGGCAGAGGACATGAACAGACATTTCTGCAAAGAAGACATCCAGATGGCCAACAGACACATGAAAAAGTGCTCCATATCACTCGGCATCAGGGAAATACAAATCAAAACCACCATGAGATATCACCTCACACCAGTCAGAATGGCTAAAATTAACAAGTCAGGAAATGACAGATGCTGGCGAGGATGTGGAGAAAGGGGAACCCTCCTACACTGTTGGTGGGAATGCAAGCTGGTGCAACCACTCTGGAAAACAGCATGGAGGTTCCTCAAAATGTTGAAAATAGAACTACCCTATGACCCAACAATTGCACTGCTGGGTATTTACCCTAAAGATACAAACGTAGTGATCCAAAGGGGCACGTGCACCCGAATGTTTATAGCAGCAATGTCTACAATAGCCAAACTATGGAAAGAACCTAGATGTCCATCTACAGACGAATGGATAAAGAAGATGTGGTATATATACACAATGGAATACTATGCAGCCATCAAAAGAAATGAAATCTTGCCATTTGCGACGACGTGGATGGAACTAGAGGGTATCATGCTTAGCGAAATAAGTCAATCGGAGAAAGACAACTATCATATGATCTCCCTGATATGAGGGAGAGGAGATGCAACATGGGGGGTTGAGGGGGTAGGAGAAGAGTAAATGAAACAAGATGGGATTGGGAGGGAGACAAACCATAAGTGACTCTTAATCTCACAAAACAAACTGAGGGTTGATGGGGGGAGGGGGTTGGGAGAGGGAGGTGGGGTTATGGATATTGGGGAGGGTATGTGCTATGGTGAGTGCTGTGAAGTGTGTAAACCTGGCGATTCGCAGACCTGTACCCCTGGGGATAAAAATATATGTTTATAAAGCTGTAAAAAAAAAAAAAAAGAAAAAAGAAAGGATGAATCCCCAAGTTTTGTAGCAACATGGACGGGACTGGAAGAGATTGTGCTGAGTGAAATAAGTCAAGCAGAGAGAGTCAATTATCATATGGTTTCACTTATTTGTGGAGCATAACAAACAGCATGGAGGACAAGGGGAGATGGAGAGGAGAAGGGAGTTGAGGGAAATTGGAAGGGGAGGTGAACCATGAGAGACTATGGACTCTGAAAAACGATCTGAGAATTTTGAAGGGGTGGGGGGTGGGAGGTTGGGGGCACCAGGTGGTGGGTATTGTAGAGGGCACGGATTGCATGGAGCACTGGGTGTGGTGCAAAAATAATGAATACTGTTATGCTGAAAAAATAAAAAAATTAAAAAAAAAAAGAGAGAATAACAGTTACCTTACTGGAAGGTGTTAAATAAAACCAGTAAATGGAAAAAAAAAAATTTTCCTCTTTTCTAAGGCCAAGATCAATGAGGCCATCCTCCATGAGGTCATCTCCAATGAGCCTGAAAGGTCCCGCTGTCTGACTTGCATTGTAAGTATCTCTCAAACCTTAGTCCCGATTCTCATCACTGGAGAGCCAAGACTCATCAAACATCCCCTCTGAGCCTTGAGGCTTGAGATATCCCCTGCCTCCAATCTGGCTCACTCTGTGTCCAGAAGGATCTTTCCAAAATGGGAATCAATCACGTCACTCTTCTGTTCCCAGCCCCTGGGATGAGCTTCACATTCCTTTCAGAGCATATAGAAGCTGGAAGCTTCCTTCTTGAGTGGCAGCTGACCTCACCACACTCCTCTGCTCCTAACTGCCATGCTGGGTCCTCCGGCTCCCCAGCCCATTGCTCTAGGAGCCGGACAAACCTAACTCATTCTTCAAAGCCCTTCTCCCCAAGAGAGCTACCTGCCCCCTCCTGTGGGCACCAGAGGGCCTTGGACATTCTTCTGCTCTGGTTTTTTAAGACACTGTACCGAAGTGCCTCCTCCTTCCATCCACCCGTGGTCTGCAGATCCTGCAAGCATAAAGGGAGAGCCTGCTTCTCACTGCTCTCAGGGCATGGGGAAGCTCTGGGGCATGTGGGCTCTCAACAAACATCCATTCCATGAATAGGTGGAGGAAAGGAACCTGGCACAGAGTTCACGCTGGAGAAATGTTTAAGGCAAGAAGGAGGGAAGAAGAGAAAGGAATCCATCCCTACCTCTAGTGGTTGGCTAAGACCTAATACTGATATATCTGTGCAGGGAGTCCATGAGTAGATGATTGAGTAATGGTCCTTGGTCTGGCTGGAACCTAATACGGTGACGGGTTGGTGTCTAGTGAATACGGGTCCCTAGTCCCGGGTGTGTTTCGGAATTTAGAACTTTTCGGACTGTATCTAGATAATTCAGTACCGAGGCTGCATATGATGTCACATGCTCTGGAGGGGGGCATCCCCGCCCCTACAGTACCATCTCCGCAGAGAAGCACATGAATAGGGGGACAAATGACGTGAATGGGAACGATAAGGACCAGCGGCCACCTCCCGGCTGAGGCAGACATGGCTGCCCTGTGGGCTGGTTTTCAGAGGTCCTTGGATTTGGAGACTGAATAAGGGACTGTGGAACTCTGCTTAGCAAAGATTCACTGAATGAGTGAATGGGGAACGTCTATAGCCCCAGCCCCTTGTCCCGAGTGTGGCCCAAGGAGGCTTGTTAAACAGATGACTCTGAAAACTCAGTTGTCCAAGCTCACTTACCAGGACTGTATGCAGCAAGTGCAGGGCGAGAGACTTGTTGGAGCCCCCGAGGATCTCGGGAAATTCCTTCTGTGGAGAGAAGTAGGGCGTCCTCCATGAGCACCTCAGGTCACCTGGAGGGAAAGCGTTCTCTCTGAGAGCCAAAGTGTCTGCCTACTAGAAGAGAAGCTGGGGCAAGCAGGAACCTGTTCAGTCCCCATGGGGCGACATGTAGGAGAACCTCCATAGGTTGGTGAAGCAATGATGTTTCTTCCCACGTTTGCTAAAATGCAGCCATTCCCTGCCACACCTGTGGTCTTATGGGGCCTGCGCGGCTGCTCTGTGGAAAGACAATGTTGTAAGCTGACATGCCCCCCACCACCAAATTCCCACGTTGAAGCCCTAACCCCCACTACCTCAGAATGTGACTGTGTGGAGATAGGGTTTGTCGGGAAGTGATTAAATGAGAGGGAGGATGTTAGCGGGGCCCTTACCCAATCTGACTGGTGGCCTTATGCGAAGAGCAAATGCTGACACACAAGAGAGACACCGGGGATGTGAGCACACAGAGGGAAGACCATACTGGGACACAGGCAGAAGGCCGCCATAAGCAAGCCAGGAAGGTACTTCCCAGAAGAAACTGGACCTGCCAACACCTTGATCTTGCATTTCCAGCCTCCAGAACTGTGAGAAACTAGGTTTCTGTTGTTTAAACCATCCGGTCTGTGGTATTTTGTTCTGGTGGCCCTGGCAAACTGGTACAGGCTATAGCTTCACTCTAGCATCAAGTCTGAAGAGAGGCCAGAAAATCTCAAAGCTAGTGACTTACTGTTCTCTTTCTCGAGACCTTTGCAGTCAGGGCCTCTGAGAAGCCAGCAGTTCGCCAACAGCCAGCAAGGCTGCAAGGGTGGGAGTTAAGATCCCAGGCTCTGCATGGGGCCTAGTACAAGCTGTGGGTAATTATTTGCTAACTGACGCCTCCCTGGCCAGTACTACAGCTTAAACACATGAGAGGGTACAAGTACTCTCCACATGTCAAATGAATTTCCCTTTGACATTTTCTGCTGAAAATCTTAGGATAATAAATCGCCAGGGTAAATATTTAAACGTCTCTGTCTCCTGGCATCTGTGGGAACCCCCAGAGTCATTCAATTTATCCACAAGTATATTTCAACTACTTAGAACCTCTCTATATGTTCAGAAGCTGAGATCTGTTTTTGGAGGACTACCCACGGTCACCAGCGGCCAGCAGGGGACATAACTGGAAGGTCATGTGAAATAACAGCCCCGCCCCAGGCTCCTGAGCTACGCAGACCTGAGCACCACATCCCATGGTGCCACTTGAATAATTCCAATATCTAACATTTACTGAGCACTTGCTATATGCCAGGCTATTTGACGGGTGCATGTGAAGCAGGTAGTAAGATCAGCCCTATTTCACAGGTTAAAGGAATAAAGGTTCAGAGAGGTTGGGCAGTTCACTTGAGGTCACAGAGCAGGTTAACAGAGAACTCAACATTTAATGGCAGAGCCTAAGTGCATGAAAAAAATTATACACCACTGTCTCCTCCCCAGCTGGGAGACTGGAAAGGAACTTCGCCCTTTCTGAGGCTAAGTTTCTTTAACCGAAAAACAGGACTAATAGTGCTTCACATTGATTCACAAGCTGTTGCGCCAATGGCATAAACTTGGCACGTGGAAGGCACTCAAAACTGGTCGCGGTGGTTACAGTGGTGGTGGCTGTCATCAGGAGCACCTGCCTTCTTTCTGGTGCAGACCCAGAAGCACTGAAGAGCCCTCCTTAAGCCACATTCACAACATGAGGAGAAAGATCCCCACTGCCACTTACCCGAAATCATTTCTCTATAGGTCAAAATCATCATGGCAGAACATGCCTTTGACAGCCCAGGGAACTCAGGGTTCTGGTTCTAAACAGCACCAACTAGCCTTGAACTTTGGCAAACCTCTGTATTTCATTATCTCCTCTCCCTCAGCTTAAAAGGAGGGGTTGGTCTCTATAATTGAGTTATGGTGATATTATGAATTTGAGCATTCCTCCTCTTCTGAGGACAGATGAAAAGTTTATTTCAAATCAGGAAGGGCTTCTTACATGTCAGGGTCAAGGAATCACGGCTCCTTCTCAGCATTCAGCCTGAGCACAAACGAGCCCTCCCAGAGAAGCCTTTCCTCTCTACCCCTTCTCCTCCCTAAAGACCTTCTCCTACCAGCTTATGTCCTTTGTAGCACCTGTCCCTTCCCGAAACCAGCTATTCAGCCTTGCATTCCACCTACTCTCCCCAGTCAGATGGCAGCTTGCAGAAAGCCAGAGCCGGAGGACTTGTTTACTACCGAATGCTTGGTTTTTCCAAGAGTACAGAGCAGGTAGCAAACGTTCTGTGCATGCTTGTTGAATGACTAGAGGGATTCCATAGTTTTGCAACTTGGACAAGCCTCGAGAGCCCTCTTGGAAGTTAAAATGCCAGAACCAAGGCCGGACGTGAAAATGGAAAGGCCTGAGATTTTCCAAACCTGCGTGAATTTCATCTTCAAAGCAGTCACCATGTAAATTTGGAACAATCAAAAACAATAATGTTTGGAAGAAAGCCTCCTCCTTTACTTCTTTATAGAGTTGCTTCTTTCTCCCTAAGCCTTCTATGAGGAGCAGAGCAGACACTGGCTATGGCTGCCCCAGTCCTCAGTTACCCTCTGCCAGTGAGGGGGAGGGGCATCTCTGTGTCCTTGGCCGCTGGGCTCCCTCACAGTGCTTGGCATCACGGACAGGAGCGCTCAGCGTGGAAGCACGCAGCGGCCTCACTGCTGAGGGAGTGATAGGGAGGACAGCTGGGATTCTTACCTTGGGCAGCAGGAAGCCACACTCGTGGTTATTGACTCCGATGACAGAAGGAACTGGATTAAATGTTTTTTCAGTCAGTAGGTCTAGAGGCTCATCAGGAAAAAAAAAAACCATCAACCACTCGAGTGAAAGACTTGGTTTTCTGGAATAAGGGAGAAGAGAAAAATCAACATCTGTTTCTGTTCATAAAACCCGCTGTCCCCAAATCCCTAGTCCAGCAGAGCCAACCACTCCAGCAGTGGTCAAACTGCATTATGAAAGCAAAACTAAGCCACCTTTGGCCCATCCCGAGGCCCGAGTGCTGCCTGGCCAGCCCTGCCACTTACTTGGGCAAAGGGGCTCAGCTTCCTGCCTTGGATTCCTCATCTGCTAAATAAGGGTAATAATTAGTATCTACCTAAAGAACACCAGAGCCTACAACAGTTGATCTCAAAGTATGGGTCCTGGACAGCAGCAGCAGAAGCATATCACCTGGGAACTTATTAGAAACAAATTCTCAGGCCCCAACCCAGGCCTATTGCATATGAAACTCTGGGGATGCATTCCAGCCAACTTGTTTTGACAAGCCTCCAGGTGATTTTGATGCATGCTCAAGTTTGCGAATCACTGGCCAAATGCCATGTACAGAGTGGTTGACTGGGGGTGGGCAAGGGGTGTGGGGGTAGGTGGGCAGAGGAGTGGTGGGGGTCGGTGTGTCTTTGCCTTTCATCTGGCTGGATATTTCTTGGGTCTCAGGAAGTAACACCTGGCTCTGTCCATGGTGTTTTGGGGTCTCTATTTGGGAGTAGGGGTGGAAGGGAGTACACAAAAGACCTTTTACACAATATCAGGTCAAGGTCAAACAGCTCCCACACTCCAGCACAGCTCACAGCAGACCCTTCATCCATGCTAAATAACTACCCAACAAATGTTGGAATCTGAAAGATAATGATCTCGCTCTTCCAAGGACCATCAGAAGCTCTCAAGATTGGAAGGGACATAAAAGCTCATTTGGTCCAATGAATCACCCAGTGACCAAAATTTGTTAGCTGTCATCTAGCTTCTCCTTGCATCCCTACAGAGGTGGGAGTCTCACTACCTTCTCTAGGAGCTGGCCTTTCGCAGACCACTGAGTTTTTAGAAAATTCATGGTTCTATCAAGCCAAAATGGCTTCCAAACAGAACTCCTGCTCTTGGCATTGAGTTAACTTCTGGCAGCATGGGAACAGGTGTGGTCCCTCTTCTCAGAGACTTAGAGACAACCTTCATATTTTCCTGGCTTTTCTCCAGGCTGAACAGCATCCCTGGCCCACAGGTTCCTTCATTACCTATCAGGGTTCTGGATATTCCACCTTGTGTTTCTACACATTACTACGAATCCCAGCCTCCATCTTCCCAAAGTCCCAAATCAAAGTAAGTAAGAGAGTGGTGGGATTTGTGTGCCCCCAGAGCCTCCTGTCCCTCCCCACCTTGTTGATGTCCAGCAGCTCCGTGGGGGATTTTGCCCTCAGGCAGTGCAGCAAGGCCACCGAGTCCATCGCGTTGGAGCCACAGATGCGTGCAACCACCTGCAACTATTTCCAGAGAAGGACTGGGTCAGAGCACAGCCCTGGAAGCCGCCAAGAACATGACAATTGAAAAGAGTCCTTGATCCAACCTCCGGCAGGTCCTTCATATATGAAGCCCGCCCACCCCCCACTCCACCCCCATGAACGTGTAACAGAATGTGCACACTGAGGTCAGGCTGGCCCTGGACCTCTTTACACTCCTACCTGACCCTCTTGGCCATCTTTAGCGACCGTTGGAGCTGGGGGAGGGGGTGTGGGACTCTGTAGCTATGCGGGACAGAGTCAAGCTTCCTGGTCACGGGGACACCAGTGTTATGACGTCGGCTCCACTGGCACGAGGCCCCCCCCGCCCCCCGAGCCCAGAAGCCCAACTCAGGAGCCCCGAGAGTGAGGAGCAGCTTTGCAAGCATGACTTATCTGCCCTGAGACATGACTCCGGCTCAGTCTCAGCCCGTCAGCTCTGCTCAGCCTCACCCCTAGCGCAGCCTGGAAAACCCCCAACATCTTTTTGTGTCTCTCACCAATTCCACTCATCCCCACTTCCTCTGAGATGTCCTTTCATGAACTCCTTCCTCTGCTAATTTCCCATCACCTCCAGGATTCCCACCTTTTCTTCCTAGCCTTTTCCTAAACACTGTCTTGCCCCATTGAACTTTTGTTGGGCGCTTATCCCTTGAAAGTGGTGGTCCCTCAGTGTCTGGGAGTCCCAAAGGCTTTGAGAAGCCAATGAAAGCTACAAACCCTCTCCCTGGGAAAATGCACAAACCTACAAAACCTGCCTACAACTGAAGGAGCTCAAGGACCACCACCCAGACTTTTCCTTGTCATAAAAAGATGATGGTCTTCTCAAGTCAGTGTGGCGTGTCTCCATTTATAAACCCACAGGTCCTACCATAGAGCTGGGGAGACAAGGGACACTCAGTAGACGTGTGCCGAATGAAAAAGGATGTGTACAAACCAAAAGCTGATGTATCATGTTCCCCAAATCAGTATGTCCTGTGTATTGGGAGCACGTTCACAATACTCTATCTCTAGGCCTCTGCTCCTGGCGTATACTGTTATTTTCTCTAAGGTGTTTAAGCAGATGTACCACTAAAACGCACAGTCCCCAGGAGATGGCTCCACAACCCTGTGCTAATATTCATTGACTGAATCAGCTCAGTTGTTAACTCATTCATTCGGCAAACATCGATAGTCACCTACTAGACTGGGACATGAAAGATATAACCCTGGCCTCCAGGTCCTTACTGCCTGGTAGAGCACTAAAGCAAGAGGACAGATGACAGAAGCCTTGGGCATATGCCTCATTGTCCCCTCACAAGCTCATGCCAGGCAACATGCTTCATTCACAGTGTTCTTTTCCACTGAACTGGAAACAGCCTCAGGCTCTTAACATAGTCCTCTAGGTGGAATGGAGCAGTTACAGGAGATAAATTGCATACAACACAGGGGATTGAGTACTATATCCCAGACAAAGAACAACGAATAAGATGTAAGAACTATCACCTACACACTCATGTACATGCACGCATGCACACACACACATTTGTGCACACCAGCCGTGTTGCACTGGAGATCTACTTCCTGAACCAGGCCTTCCACGGAGCAGTAACGTTCACTTTGACCAGCACTGGATTCTCTGACCATGGTCAGTAAGGATGGCCAAGCACACGGTCTGTCAACACCTGCCCAAGTTCTCCCGTGACCAAGCAGAGGAAGCTAAAGAGGTGTTAACAAGGTACCTACATCTTCATTCCTCTCATCATCGGGGGCCCTCAGGAAAGGGATGATGGCCACCCCACTCTCCATGATGGCTCTGTGGAATAAGCCATTGGCCATGGGGGACAGAACCTGGAAAGAGAGCACAGGAGACCAGGACAAGTTATGCAGGGGACCCCCCATCCTTCACATACACCACCCATCCTTCTTTAAACAAGAAAGACTTCCCAGGAAGTCCCTTTAAAAGCTCTACACATGCGGGGGGTGGGGGGGGGAGGAGGGGGCAGAGCCCTGGTTTGGGAATTCAAGGATGAGTCACAAAGGTTCGGGCAAGTTATTTAATGTTTCTGAGCCCCAGACTCCTCAGGAGCTTTGAAGTCAAACATTTGGGTGTGAGTTCTAACTCCCTCACTTCCGGCTAGAGAACCTCAGGCAAGTTGCCTTCTATATTTCTGAGTATCAGTTTACTCCCTATAAAACTGGGAGTTTTGTAAAAGTTGTTTTACAACTTTTTTACGTAACTGGGAGTTATGTAAAAGTTGGTTTACTCTAATTCACCTTATCAAGTTATCTTTTTTTTTTAAAGATTTTTTTTTAATTTATTTATTTGATAGACAGAGATCACAAGCAGGCAGAGAGGGAGGAGGAAGCAAGCTTCCTGCTAAGCAGAGAGCCCGATGCGGGGCTCGATCCCAGGACCCTGGGATCATGACCTGAGCCGAAGGAAGAGGCTTTAACCCACTGAGCCACCCAGGCGCCCCTCGAGTTATCTTTAAGATAGAAAAATAACTTGTATATTGTCAAGTTCTATACAGCAGAAGCTCTTAAGAGAGCCCACTCCCATGTTAACTGCCTTCTGTGATTAACCTGTTAGCTGAGGCCCAGGAGATGCCGACCACTCGGAGCCAGTGGGCTGTTTTCTAGCACCACACACATTTCTATTCCCACCAGTTTCTGGCCAAGAGTCAAGTGTGTTTGCTCCCAGATTTGCTTTTGTCAGTTACACTTGCTACTGTAACAAACTAATCAATGAGATACCGTGGGAACCAATGAAGTACGCGTATAGAAAGAAAACAAAATTATGTTTGGGGAAAGAAACTTTGATGAAAGCAAGTAGCTGAAAAATAGTGCTGTCAGATTAATTTGGTGTGAACAAGGTAAGAGTATAAGCTATGTGGGGAGTCACTGGGAGATTCCATGAGCACGCCACACTCAGACTACAATGCAGGCATCTCAAGTTCATGCTCGCTGTGCTAAAGCAGCTGTAGAGGACATGAATCCGGGGGCAGGGGGTTATGCCCAGAGACCAACCCTGAAAAGATACAACACTGTATCAAACCATTGGTGAAGAAATGCACACTTTATGTTGGAAGTTGAAATAAAACGTTATATGCATCCTTTGTTGCTTTAGTTTTAGCTACATTTTTCTATTAAATGAGTAATTATCTGTCCTGGTAATTAGATACCAGGGCTTCGACCCTATAAATATAAGTACAGAATTTTTCTTCAGACTGACTCACTACGTGATCTTGGGCAGCTCATTTAAACTCTTCCCGATGACAGCTCTTGTCCACAAAAGCAAACTGAGTTCCTAACTCACGATGGGCGGCTTGAGGGAGACAAGTGTCCATTCAGCACGAAAGTACCAATCAGCTACGAGTGATTCATGGTCCTAATTTCTGTGACCTCCCACACCGAGGTTCGTTCAAGCCCCGCAGAGAAGAACTCACAAGGCTGGAAACACTTATGGCTCCCGCTGACTCGCCAAAGAGGGTCACAGAGCGTGGGTCCCCACCGAAGAACTCGATGTTCTCCTGGACCCAGGTTAAGGCGGCCATCTGGTCCAGGAAGGCCCAGTTCCCTGGAGCATGCTGGTCCCCTGTGCTGGGGTGAGAGGCAAGGTGAGAAAACTCAGTGAACCTCAGTCTGTTTCCCGAAGCCCAGGGAGTTCAAAGTGGAGCTCTGGGAGGATGTCAGGGCATTGCCACTCCGGCTGGTGCAGAAGGGTAGGAGGCTGCAGACGTAGGGCAGTAGGGAAAGCCACACTTGGTTCTCATTCTGCTGGGATTTGTTTCGTTTTTGTTTTTTTTGACAATTCCACAAAAGTTACATACCCCAGAAAAATGCACATTCTCGTAAGTGCAATATGAGGGTATTCATAGGCTCCCCTGAATCCATGGATTCCAGAAAGTTCCTGCTCCCGAGAGCTGGTCTGCACCAGGGAGCTAGACGTCCTGGGCACAGAGGTTCCAGAAAATGACTACATGAATAATAATGGTAATAAGAGCGAAACACCTATCAAAATATCCATGTGGTCCACACCGTATGTGAGTAGCCCTGGGATCACATTCTACTCCCCTCCATTCTCCAGCCCCCTCATGGCTCCTCCTGCTGGTTCCCTGTGCTGGTCCATGAGCCCTGCCTTCTCTCTCCCAGCATCCCCACATCTGGTCAGGAGCCAAGCCCTGCTGATTTCACCTTTATCATTTCACCAACCCACTGTGGTTTTCACATGGGCTCCCATTCTTCCATTTATCCAGGTTCACAACCTTATCACTTGCGATCTGGGTGACCCTGGGCAAGTCACTTAACCTGCTTCCTGTCAATGTTCTCAGGTCTAAAACAGGGCTAGTTGTGATGCCTGTGTCACATGTGGTTATAAAGACTGGCCATGCAGGCCCATGGTAAGCGCTGTGTACGTGCTCGCAATCACTCTGGTTACTCAACTACCACCCCACTTTGTCCCGACAGCCGGCCTCAACGCTGTGCAGTAGCCTCCCAAGCAGACGCCTGCCCAGCCCCCGCTTGCTCTGGAGTGACCGTCCTGATAGGCTGCTCTGAGAACGGCATGGCTGGATCCCTCAGCCCCCATGCTGGCCTGGCCTTCGAGGCCTTTCCATATCCATCTCCTGCCACATCCTTATCTACCTGCCTACCAGGACCCAGATCTTAGGAACAACTTTCGGAACCTTTTCTGTCAGAGGAATCCCCATGTACAGAGCAGCTGACAGTGTAATCGCTCTGGGTCCTCTCAGCCCTTCCTGTCCCCATGGCAGCCCCAGAGCCCCAGCCCAGGACCACAGGCCCCTAGCACAGCTTGCAAATATCATCCCCGGCCCCTGTGCAAGCCACTTCTTTCCAACTTCCCACCTTTTGCTCGGGCGGCTCCTTTGCCAAGGACACTTTTCCCCAGCCTCTCCTCTCAAACCCAACCTCGTCTTGGAGGTGCGATTCCAATGCCGCCTCTCTCGTGATGCCGCCCTGATTCCTCACAGCTCCCTCCCGTGTGTACCGCCCTCCCACCTGGCACCCTCGGGGCCTTAATCACATCCTGCCTGATGGCATGGATATTTGTGTGCCTGTGGTATCTCCCCCACAACACTGAGAGTCCCCAAGGGTGGAATCACACTCGGCTCCCTGCCACCTTCCCCGAAGTGCTGGCTGGTGTTCTCTCACTGCCCCCTGGCCAGGGCTTAGGGTCTGCTGTGTTCTAAGCAGGACAACAGAAGTGGTCAAGCTCTGCTCTGTGAGCCCTGGGAATTTGCTGCCCCTCTCTGTGCCTCCACTTTTCAACTGCAGGATGGGAATGACGACAATACATCTCCCGTAGGATTACTCTGGGGGCAAGCTGAAGCAACGTATGGCTGGTACACAGCACTGTGCCTGGCTCACTGTGAGTGTCTGACGCATGGTGGCTATTACTGTGGAGCGGGAAGGAGTGATCCTCCCAGGGGAGTATCTGAGGAGGCCGGACGTGAGGCCCTATAACCGCTCACCCACCGTGCCTCCTCAAATTCCAGGGCACGCGTTGGGGCTACACTCCTCCACCCCCCAGGGTGGTTGGGTGAGGCCACGCGCTGAGCTCTGCCAATGATATATGAACAAGAGTGACAAGCGCCAACTCCAGGCTGACCCAGAAAGAACTCCCTTGCACGATAGCTGTTTGTCTATCTGCCGGTCAAATGCAGAGGGTCTGGGCCCTGAAGGAGGGCAGAGCCATGAGATGGAAGGACTCCAGTCCCTGATGGACCACATAGAAAGACCGTTTTCAGTCAGGATCACTCAGCTGGACCTTACTTTTGTTTTGTTTTGTTTTATGTCACCAAGACTTGGGGGTTTATCTGTTATAGCAGCAAAAATTAACTCATTTGGCTCACATTTGTTCAACATCACTGAAGGCTCATTCCTCCTTAGGTGGCTGGGCACTGAATCCCCTGTGGCTGTCACACAGCTGTGCCTTGGGGACCCAGGGTGTCGGTCGCGTGGGGACACTCACTTGAAGAAACCCAATATTCCTAGCCGGTACTGGGTCGTCACAATCAGCACGTCCTCGTAGGCAGCCAGGGCAGACCCGTCAAAGATGGAGGCTGAGCCAGTCTCGAAGGCTCCCCCAGGGAGCCACACCATGACCTGCAGAAGGAACAAGACCTCTGCAGTCAACCTGCCAGGCATTCACATCCCCTCCCCATGCATTTTGGGACTTTCTTTATTTAGGTAAATATAATAGAAAGCTTTCCTATCTAAGTAGCATCAGAGGCTTTTTCTTTTGAAGAAGGCCCAGGGGTAAGCTTGTGGGTTCTGGCACTGAAGCACCTGGGTTGGATTCCCAGCTCCGCCACGGACAAGCTGTGTGATGTTGGGAAGATTACTTAATCTCCCTGAGGCTCATTTTTGCCATAGGTAAGCTCTGAAGAATGAAAGTATCTCACTGATGGGTTATCACGATATTTAAACAAGATCCTGCATCCAAAGTTCTTAGAACAATTTCAAGTGCCCAGAAAGCATTAACTAAATATCACTGAACTTGTGACCCACAGGAAGATGGAAATCATTGTAAGTCGTGTAGGAGAGCCAAACCACTTAAGCTATTTTAAGTTAACTCCTTCCCCTACCTACAGAAAGAAGAGAAGGAGAGATGACAGGGAGAAGAAGTATGAAAACTTTCCTCTATTGATTAGAAAAATTCGGACTGGGGAACATAAAACATTCACATGGTACTATTGGGATTGATATACTTCTTAATAAATCTTTTCCATTCTCTCTTTTTAAAAAAGATTTATTTATTTATTTATTTGAGAGAGAGAGAGAGAGAGTGCGCAGGTTGGCGGGGAGGGGAGCGATGGAGAGAGTCTTAAGCAGTCTCCACACTGAGCACGGGGCCCGATCTCATGACCCTGAGATCACGCCCTGAGCAGAAACCAAAAGTCCAATGCTTCACCGACTATGCCACCCAGGTGCCCTGCCCTTCATTTCCCAGGAATGCCTGGGTGGCTCAGTCATTAAGCGTCTGCCTTCGGCTCAGGTCATGATCCCAGGGTCCTGGGATGGAGCCCCTTGTAGGGATCCCTGCACAGCAAGAAGCCTGCTTCTCCCTCTCCCTCTCCCCCTGCTTGTGTTCCCTTTCTTGCTGTCTCTCTGTCAAATAAAGAAATAAAATCTTAAAAAAATAAAAAAGGATTTCCCAAACAAGCAAACAGAAAATCAGGGTCCTTTTAAGCAGTGTCTTTCTAAATGTTTACAGACCATTAAATACTCAACAGAGGGGAAAAACAAAACAAACTAAAAATCAAAGTTCAAGTAAAGCCACTGCCAACAAAGAAGCAATCAGAAAGGAAGATAAAGTGAATCTGTCATTAAATGACTTTTTAAGAGTTATTGATGCGTCAAGTGATTACATTTCCCTTTTACCCAACAGGGGGTAGGTTTGATTCTAGACGCCCAGCCCCTCTGCGTGGGTCCCTGGAGCCCTGGGCATGGTGGGCAGCCTTACAGGGAGCTTGGAGCCCGTGTCCGCATGGGCTGGCGCATAGATGTTAAGGTACAAGCAGTCTTCAGACGCTTCCAATTTGGGGTAATGCACCTTGAGAAAGTGTTGATCTGAGAGCAGCCACTCTGAGTTCTGGAGGCACCTTGGAGGAAGGAAGGAGAGATCTCAGAGTTGCTATCAGCGAACGTGCCTGGGAGAGGCCAGGTCTTGTGACAGCAGAGAGGCCTGGTGGCCTCCCGTGTCTGAGTGGAAGACGCCTATGGGAGCTATTGGTACAAAATCTAATCATCTCCCCCGCCCCCACCATGGTGGCACAAACAGAGAAACATGCTATAATTCTTTTAGATCTGGTTTTTGGGTAGGAAAGCAGTTTGTGCAGAATATTTGTATCATTAACTTCCAGCACCCACTCATGCCTACAGCCACTACAATTCAGACACACACACACATCAAGATTCAACATGGCTCAACAATTCCCCAAACTGGAGGGCAAGACACTAGGTTACATATCAAGGGTTTTGCTCCAGCTGCTCCCTTTTCTGCCCCCAGAGGGACAAAAGGACATCTCTAGGCCTTTTCACCAGGACCCAATGGAGGTAGATGAGCAGGGAGATTCCTGTATCCAAGCCTTTGCTCAGGCTGGTCCCCTATGCCCAGAGTGCTCTCTGATCATATCTGTTTGCTCATGTTCTTCCCTTTCTTTCAGATTCAGTAAAAGTGCCACCTCCTCCAAGAAGCCTTCTGAGATCCCCCCAGTTAGACCACAGCTCTTTAGAAACACCTATATACATTGTGTTCTTTCCTTGAAGTTCTCTTAGGTTTGCACATGAGTGTTGCCATCTCCCCCCACTCAAATGTGACCAGCCAAAAGCTATTTTGGTCACCTTGGTACCTCATAGTCCCTAGCACTAAAGCTATGACACAGTAAGATTGAGTTAGACCAATATATGACTCCTAGGCTGGGTGGGTGGTTCCTTCTCAGCATCCTTCTCTGACGCCCTAAAAGGTTGCCCTCGTCACTTTATATTTTAATCATTGTTATGATTAGCACCCCCTAGTACCCCTAGCACCCTAGCACCGCCACCAGCCCACAAGGTCATTCAGGGCAACTGTGACCAGCCCACCATATGTCCCCCAGGACGTTACAGAGAGGCAATGACAGTTGGTTCTCAATGGATCTTAGCTGAATGAATACATGAAGGAAGGAACAGATGAGTTTCAGCTTCGTGTCCTGAGTCCCTGGGCCCCATGGGGTCTTCTTCTGTGACTTAGGGAGCTTCTTGGCACAAGGCCAAGAACCAAGAACCACCTGAGGACTAGACAGAATCTGAGCATCAGAAGATTCTCGGGGATCGCTTCTCGGCCTTTTAGCTAAGATCAAGTGCAGAAGATTCTTGGGGATTTTCAAGTCTCACCTTCCAACCTATGCTCATCCTGATTCACCCACCCCAGCTTGAACATTGGCAGTGACGGGGGCTCCTGACCCAGGACACATGCATCTACTCCACAGGTGTTTGTGGATTTCCCTGCATCGGGCAGAGAGCACTAGAGCTGAGATCCCTCTCGCGTGGTTCTTCACCCCAAAGCCCTCAACCAGTCTGGACCTTGGGTGGAGATTGACATGGAAACACCTGGACCAAGACTCAGTAAGTCTGCCACAGCCATTCCCAAATCTGATCGGTCCTCAGATCCCTAGACACCTTTCAGTGCAACCAGCTTTCTGGGCCCAGCTCTGGAGATTCTGATTCAGGAAGTCAAAGAGGGGAGCCCAAGGAACCCGCGTGCTCTGAACACCACTGCCAGTGGTCCCACTGATCAGCCAGCTGGGGGGCCATGTCAACCCTCTTCCTCCTTGGTGCCACCACCTTTCCCAGCGAGCTGCACGACCATTATTCCCCTGCAGTGCTCCACCCCCACGCCCAGGCCACTTTCCACCACAGGACTGAGACTGCTCTTACAATTTAGGGTAGGACGTGGCATCTCGGAAGTCATTCCAGGGCAAGGCAGGCTTTGGTTTCTTAAATCGCAGGGGTCCTACAGGGGGCACAGCATAGGGGATCCCGAGGAACACGTTCACAGGCATGGTGCTTCCCAGCACAGTGGCTTGCTTCCCCCGGACCCACCCCAGCCTGGTGCTCCTCACTGGTGCGTCTGCGGCTGGCCCTGAGGGAACACACAGGGCAGAATCAGGAGTGGCTGGGTGGAGAACTGGAAGGAGCCCAGCTAGGAGCGCCCCTCAGTGGGGGCACTCTCTCTTGGCCCAGAGGCCGTGCAGCAGGAAGTACCTAGACTCCCCATCAATAAACCGCTGTCCATGGCTTCTTTTAAGATTGCCTTAGAAGCCACCCGCATCAGAGCGCTGACTTCGTTTCTCCTGGGAGCACAGCACCAAGTCACAAAATTTGCTCCAATCCTCTTGGGGAACAAGGAAACTATCCCTTCAACAGCTCGGATTTCCCTTACTCTCCAACTGATAGATGTCAGGCTCTGCAGATCCTAGGGTCCACAAAGTCATCTGGACCAGGGTCATTTTCATACCTATCAGCACACCTGCTGGCATGTCTGTGACTTCCCTACCCAACTATGAGCTTTTAGATTTTTCTAAAAATTAAATTTAAAAAAACTTTAAAAAAATCCTTCCCAGGGCAATCCTAAGCAGTAACATCTATGGAATTGTGCTTTTTGATGAGTTAAGTCTATGTTTTTGAATATACATGAAAATAAATATACATCAATAAAAACAAAAAGTTCTCATGGGGATGCCACCTGACATCAGCTCCCCCGCCCCCAGGGACAGGAGGATGATATTTTGAGAACCCGAGAGCACAAGCTTCTCGGTTTCCACATAGAATACAGAGTGTTGAGAAGCCCACTGCCCAGCTGTTTACTTATTAGCAGGACTCGGGTGTCTTGGTGCTACCTGTTCTAATGTCATTTTAATAGAGAAAGTCCTGTCCAGGCAGGCACTAGTACAAAGCATGGGCTCCATCCTATGACCCTCCCCAGTGCCTGGGACAGAGAGCTCTCCAAACTCCGACAAGGTGTGAGCAACCCAAGGGCAGGACCGTGCTCTGCCCACTCCCACAAAGGAGACTCTGCGGAGGATGGTTTTCAGTAATACCAGGACACTGCTCAGGGGCCCTGAGGTTACTTACATAGCCTTTTATGAGCCTTCAGACCTCCGAGAAATAGGTTTGTTTGCACTAGTGGTAAGGAAATTCCCCTACCCCATCTTCTGAGGCCCCTCGTCTCCCACGGGGTGTCTCACCCTTGGTAGCAGCTGCAAGGACCCAAACAACCCAGATCAGGGTCTGGCCCCGGTGCCCCCACTCCCCACTCATCCGGCTGGCCTGCCTGAATGCCCTGCACCTTCACAACCGCAGCTGGCCTCAGAGAGCTTCGGTCAGGGCTTCCTGTGAGCAGACAAACGTTGAGCAGGCAAACACAGGACACCGGCTGGTGAAGAGAGGCAGCAGACCAAGATTTTTGGAGGAATTGGCCAAGCAAGACTTTCCTGTTCTGATTTACATAAGGAGAAGCTGATGATTAACTTGTAAGCTGGGGAAGGATAGTGGGGCAGGCTCTGGGCATGCAGGATGGAACAAATACAAGCGACACTGGGCATCAGGGAAGGCAAAGACCTTAACTGCAGTGTCTGCAGGGGCCAGGAAGGCAGCAAACAAACAGTGAATGAAGCTGGCCAAGAGAGCTTGATAGGATGTGGTGGGGACTGTGGGACAGAGCACATGCCCTGTCTTAAAGAGGCAAGAATTCTCAACTCCAACGAACGTTTGGCTTATGACAATGTAGGTACACCATACCGGAAGTCAGTGATCTCTCTCCATTTTTGTAAGTGGTTTCAGATTTGAAGAAATCATGTTATGAGCCCAGTGCAGTATTTCTACTGGCTTGAGCTGTGTCTGCAATTCTGAGCTAGACCCAGCTCCCCCGCGTAAATATGAGGAGACAAGTCCGAAGAGGTGAATTTCCTATATGAGGTTCTGTTGGAGCCTGTCCTTAGCGTTCGGTGGGTCATTGAGGATCTGGCTCAGGACCCAGGGACATCACTATCCGGCTCCCGCCATGGTCCACACTGCCCTCGGGGTAAAGGTGTAGCCCCAGGATGGGGTTTCCCAAGTGCTTGGGGTAGGTGGGTGCAATCAGAATTATCTGGAGTACATGTTGAAATTCTGTCCTTCTGCTCAGCCCCCCTGGAGATCTGGGGGCAGGACTTGAACAACGTCAATAGTGGGTTTGGGAAGCATCAATCTAACACACAGGTCTCGCAGAGGAGTCACCTTCTGAGAGAGGCAGGGTTGTCACGAGCAGGTATTATGTGCCTGCTGGATACAGAACTCTACACAAGCAGGCGGGGAAAGCCTTCCTCAAGGTCAGAGCAAGGAGCTGTTGGGTGTATTTTGCTAAAGGCCTGTGCTCTGTAAATCTCTACAGATTAGTAGAAGTCCTCCGGTAAATATCTTTCTCCCCAGCTCTAAGTCCCTTTCTGACAAGCCACTGACCGCACAAGGAATTATGGAAATAGGACTTGGGCGGAGTCCTTTCTGAAGATTTGATTTTTTTTAAAGATTTTATTTATTTATTTGACAGAGAGAGATCACAAGTAGACAGAGAGGCAGGCAGAGAGAGAGAGAGAGAGAGGGAAGCAGGCTCCCCGCTGAGCAGAGAGCCTGATGCGGGACTCGATCCCAGGACCCTGAGATCATGACCTGAGCCGAAGGCAGTGGCTTAACCCACTGAGCCACCCAGGTGCCCCAAGATTTGATTCTTAATTCAGCAAAAGTCACTTATGGTTCAAATGGAACCTTGACATTGTCCCCTGAAATCCAGCGAACAGCGGTAGACAGCAGTCCCTAGGTATGATGACGAGGAGTGAGGAAGACAGGGGCTGCCCGTATCAGACGTCTAGATGTTCAGACTGCCCACCTTTGAGGTGACCACAAATCCCAGAAGATGAATGGGAGATGGGGTGGGAATTTCTAAAATGTTCCCAGCATGCCCAGCAGACTTTGTTGGTGTGGGTTAAACATTGAGCATACCAAAATCCCAGCGCGTGTGTTTAGACAGGTTGGTTACTGCTAGGTTCAAGTACTTAGGGCTTTTCAGACATCAAAGACCTTAGCTTGGGCCTGGGCCATAGAGTGGGTGGTCAGTGGTGTTTGCTAGATTGCAACCTGACCCTAGCTTGTTGAGACCTACCCACACATGATTCTTTAAAATGCCTTCAGAACAAAGGTAACTTGTCTTCTTGCCTTTCCCAGCAGGCCCTTCCTGGCATGGCTGACCTAAGCAGCTGGATGCTCTTGCCCATGGCCTTGAGACCATTTACAGAGAGCTGGGTTTTCTCTTGATTCTTCCTCAGAATCAAGGGTGTCCTTGAACAAATCCTTTCTTTCTTCTGGGCCTCAGTGTTTCCATCTTCTGCTGACATCTGTGCACGCATTTTAGGATTATAAATTCCAGAGACCCAAACATGAATGAGTTTCCAGAAATGCCTAGGGGGCCAGAAGAACCCAGAGCAGGGTGGAGAAGTAGCCAAGTTTCTGAGCAGAGGAAGAAGGCTGCTGGCAGGACCAGGCCAAGTGACTCTGAAGGCACAAATTTGCCTACTCAAAATGGCATTTTCATGGGCCCTGCCGATGAAGGTCTACAATACCCATTCTGTCTATAGCCTTGAGACTCAGACTGTCTCCCTGCTCTGGCCCTCCTTAGTTGCCGCCAGAAAGGTCCTTCCTGCCCTATAACTCTATCAGAAATACCTGGTGTTTCCCCAAACTCAGTCACGGACCTAGAGCTTTGCAGTTTGTACAGTTCCCACTCCTAACCTGATTATCAGTTTACTTGAAATTGTTCTTTAAATCAATCTTTAAAAAAAAAAACTGTTGATTATCAAGAAATTTTCATATACCTAATGCAGTGGAGATAGTGTTTTGAAAAGAGTAAACCAGTGTATTTTGCATTTCTATGTGGTGAAATCATCCCCCACCTCTAGCAACTGTTCTAATAAAAGCTGTAAGGTATGGTGCAGAAGACCCCGAAACAGGAAGTGTGGAGGATCTGGCCCTCCTGCTCCACGGATTGTGGGAAGAAGGGAACAGTGGTGGGGAAAACAGGGAGTGATACCAGGTGACCTGAATCTCCCTCTTAGACTGAAGCCCCAAGTGGGAGATGTGTTGGGGAAACTGACGGCAGCTTTGGTTCTCTAGAAGAAGACTGCCATAGGGGTGCTTCAAATCCCTAAACCAGCCTGTGGCAGCCACAACCAAGCAGAAGAGGTTGGGCAAAGACAGATCTCAAGTGATGCTCTTGCTTATCCCGGATCAACTGTTCTTGGAAGGGCCTGAAATATGGCCTTGAAGGGAACTCAGAAGTAATTGAGATTATGGTTGGGAGCTAGATAGGGAGAGATCAGGGAACCCACAGAGGTGCTTCCTGGGCTTGAGGACAAAGTGGAAGCACAGCCTCACCTGAGTAGAGCACAGTGATGAGTGCTGGTCAGAGCCAAGGTGAGGGCACTGAGTCTCTAAGGAGGGATCCGTGGGCTTTGACCAAAACAAAAGGACAGACCGTGAGCTCGCCATGTTAGAATTCGCCATCCTTCCAGGAACTCGGTGCACAGGGAAGTTGCTGTAGACAGCCCAACAATGCCAGGACCTCTGCAAGTGGGTTTAAGCTATCTCTACCCTTCTAAGAGTGTGGTCATATTAGCTTCTCCCAATTCATGCATCCAGATGCCATCTTGGAGAGGATGGGAAGCAAATCAGAGAGGCTATGCATTTATTTGAAAAAGCTTATGTGACATAAAGAGATTATTCAAGTTATTAAATAGGACTGAGTTTACCCAATGGAGCTCCATGTAAATATCTACTATGAACTACGGGTTGGGGTGGGGTGGAGGAATTGTTCTCTTCTGGTTAAAAAGAAAAGTTAATAAGTGTTATAGATACATATAAAAAACACGCTATGGCCAAACTGGGTCTCTTTGCTACAAACCCAGCCTGAAAGAGAACTGTGGAGAGTGTGACTTCCTAATTGCTTATCTCGCATTTTCTTTTCTGTCAAGGTGCCACTTCTGCTTATCTCACTGTTCCCTAATGGACAGAGTGGACCCCCTGGGAAACTGACATGGCAGGAAATAATGATACTAGCTTTCATTTACCTAATGCCTTGTAGGTATCACAGCCTGGGCTAAACGTTTTATAGCCATGACCCTGTGTAATGCCATTATTCCCATTTTGCAGAGCAGAAAACCCTGCAAGGTAGGATGAATCGTCAGATATCACAGGACTGAGGAGCCAGCAGAGCTGGGACTTGAGCCCAGACTTCCTGCCTCCAAGCTGCAGCCTTTGCCATTTAGGGAAAAGGAACGGGAACGAGGAGCAATAGGAAGGTCAGGGAGCATGGGCTGACTTCTGCAGTTCTTGGGCCATTAAAGATCATTTAATCTTGTAGGAAGCAGAGGATCCACCTGACATCACCTCCGTGGACCTTGCTGTTCCCAGCAGGCCAGTGGCCTCTAGAGCCCCCAAGACAAGAGTTCTGATGAGGTCTCTCTGTTCTCCCAGGCCGCTCTGCTGAAACCCTGAGGGAGAAACCAGAATGGGAGAGGACCTCAGTTCCAGGCCTGGCTTCGGCTTAGAACATATGCTAATCTACCCTGTTGCCAGCGGCCTCAGGGTGGAGGCCAGCCTGCAGGGGGACAGAACAAAGGGAGGATGCTCTGGGGCTGGACTCAGGTTACTGGGCACTGCACCTCTCACTCTAGGGGCCTGGGGCTGGGCACCCTAGAGCTTCCTTCTCTTGACCTTTCTTCAGACCCACCTCACACTGCTATTTAATTCAAACACTTCAGCAGGATGTTCACATCTTTTCCCATTTGGCTCTGTCCTGTCCAGATGGATGCCTCACTGTACCCCATCAGTGCGCCCGCATCACTGCACATCCTCACTGTGCTCCTGTCACCAAGCCCCTATCCCTCTAGCCCCATCGCTGTACCCCATCCCTCTAAGCACATCACTGCATGCACGTAACTGTTCTCCAGTCACGGCACCCCCTCATTATATTCCCATCACTGTACCCCATCCCTAGAGCCCCATCACTGCACCCCTATCCCTACAACCTCATCATCACACCACCGTCATTTATGCCCATCATTATGGATCCCATCCCTGCACCCCTATAACTAGACCTATCACCGCACCCCACCTGCATCCAATCTTTTAGTTAATCACATTTTCCTTTCCTGGAATGTTTTGCCTTGACTTCTTCACCTGGTAAAATCCTACTGGTTTTTCAAGATCCCACAGAAATACCATCTCCTCCAAGCAGACCTCCTTATTCTCAAGTGCTAAAATCATTTTCTCCTTTCCTCCTGAGTGCTTTGTTGATGTTTCTATTATACCATTTCCAATGCTCCATCCCAGTTCAATGGCTGGTTTAGCCACAGATGATGATGATCGTGATGACCATGTTGACATGGCTATCTCCTGGTCACATAATGTGAGCCCACTTCTGCTTTAAGTCATACCTGCAGTGGACAGTCCTGTGCAGACCAGCCTCACCTTGCACTGACAGCACGCCACTTGAAGCACGGGTGGACCACGTGACTCTCTATTTTCTGGCCCAGGGCCTTCACCCCATCACAAATATCCTCTCCGACTTTGCTTAAGCAAGATCAGAATTAGAGTAACCCAGGAGTAATCCTCAAGAAAGGAAGCATGAGGCCTGGGAGAGTAACACTCCAGCCTCTGGAGGCATTCTGTGTGCTGCTCAAGAGGCAGAGGGTTCTAGAAAAACCGGGCTCTCTTTCCTCACAGCAGCAGTCTCAGTAATACACCTTATCTTGTCTTTTCTCTCTGCCCTCCCTGCCCCAAGCTCCACTCTTATGGAACCAAAGTAAGTCAGTGGGCACCAGGAGGAGACCTCGAAAGTGGACCATCAGTGGGATTCTGTGACTGGATCACTCACCATTCAGACAGCATCATGTGACAAAGACTCTCGGGGTGAGCTGTGATGTGGTCCAGCTGAGGGGCACTAGTCAGGAATGTCTTCACCCCAGCCTCTTGAAGGTATAGAGGTAATGGTAATTACAAGGGTTGTGGTGTTGGCTGGATTTCATGAACTGCCTTGAAGCCTTGAAAAAAAAATGACAGGCTCTGGTCAATGAGCTACTAACACAGCGTGAAAATTAGAGGGCTTTCGGGCAGCTTTTAAAGATATCTCCTTGAACTACAGCTTTATCTCCTTGAACCACAGTGAGACCATGCTAAAGATGAAACCCAGGATTTAACCACACGAGTGAAGGAGCTGCAAAGGAGTTGGTTGTAGGCCGTGAAAGAGCTCCTATGCTTAAGTCAACCCCTAGGTAAGATGGTTGGGACCCAGAGTCATGTGGATGGAGACATCTGAGAACAATGAACACTCGATTCTCCTAAACTTTCCAAACTAGCAGGAAGTGCCTTCTCCCTCTTACTAAAAGGGAGCAGACTTGGTTTGTGTTGTGTGCTCCCCATGAAAATGTTTTTCCTCATCAAGATCACCCTATTTCATGCATTCCCCCTGGTCAATCATGAGAGCCAGGTTTCAGCCTAGCCAGAGCAAGGGAAGATATTTCCTTCTCCAGGAGGAAATGGCTTTCTCACTGAATTAACTGCATATCATGGCCAATATGTCCTGGTAGCAACTGAGAAAAACATGTGTGGGAGTGAATCCTGAGGGCGGTGGACCTGAGGGGTGGGGCAGAAGATAAGATTGGGTAGGAGAGAATTTATAAACACAAGAACACATTCCCACGACTCAGGGACTCAGGATTTATTGTCCTGAAAGAATGCCTCCAGCTGGTCTAAGAGGCCACAGGAATGGCTCTTTGAAGCATGCACACGAAGACGGCCTACAGTGGATGAGATGGAGCTGCTAGAATTGCCATGGCCAAGTACTAAGAAAGAGATCAGAAGGTGCAGGACGTGGGTCTATTAGAATGAATTTATTTCCTAGAAGGAGGGAATTCAGGACCTGGCGATGTTTACTAGGAGTGCCCACGAGCTCTCTTTCTAGGGTGGTGAGGAACGTACCAGTGTAGAGAGCACCTGCCTCTTTGAGAAGCCCAGTGCTGACAATTCTCTGGTAAGTCAGTGTTGACGGTAGGCAATGCCACCGTGAAAATGTGCTTTGTTCAGATTCAGTCAATGTGAATGAATCTGGCATAGCAGAAGCCAGGCAGTGCTACTTAACCACCAGAGTAATGTAGAAATAACTGCCCCAATGGGTGGCAAAGACAGAGTGGCAACAAGGGTGCCTTGTCCACTGAGATCTATGACAGTGACTAACAGAACATGGTATTCCTAGAAGTAAGGTAGGTGAGCAGCCACCTTGAACATTGCTTTGCTTGTAAAATCAGAAAAAGTTAAGAGCTGGTGAGCAGAAGTTTCATGTCAGCCATAACAATGAAAAATCACAAGACCTTACCAGATGTTTCCAGATGTAAACCATTTCTCAAACATACTGAGCCTATTGATTAGGAGATGCTGGGTCCTCTTAAAGAAGAACTATGCAATGCCACTATAAATAAATAAACTATGTATATAGTTTATTTATATTGATATATGTGATATATATATATATAGATACAGATATAAAAATATAAAATAACCATTTCCTCAATCCTTCCCTAAAGGAATTTATAGCCAGAACCCATCTCATCATGGGAAATTCCATATGCATGCTCATCTAGTGCCCATGATCCAGCATTTCTTCTCAACCAGAACCCAGTAACACTCCAGGAGATCTTCTCAAAGGGCGTGTAATTCTCTGCTGCAGTTAGCAAGGCCTTACTCCAGAATTCCAGAGACCTAGATCATGATTCTCCCACTGGAGTTTGCCATACACTCCACACTGCATCTTTTCCCATCCCTGACACCTCCAGTATCATAGGGCCTGCCAGATCCTATCACTCAGATAGCAGGGATGATTGATCCACGGGTGCCGTCTCCTCTCCAGACCCTACTCAAAGCTGGCAGCCTTCCATGTCCCCCGGCATTTGGGCCAGCTGAATACCATGTAAAAATACCCTTATCAATTATACAGCGATTGAGGGGGGCCATATTTCAAAGGTCACGATGTATAAGACTGGGCAAAAATGTAAGACATTGAATGGAAATTTCATCGCCCCTATAACCTGCAAGCAGCAGGGTTGATAGAAAGAATGGAATATTAAAGCAGTAAATTATATTACTAACAGGTTAATCACATTGGTCAGGTGTACTAATGTGGCTTTAATACACTTAAATGATCAACCAGTAGGGCCTGTTGCCCCAGATGCCAGATTGCAGACTCTTGTCCAGACACCCAACACTGTAAAGGTATGGGAGTGATGGGGGACAGCCATTGCCCTGGCTCTGACCAAGACTCAGTGTGCTATGCTGCTGAGAACACCAAATCCCATCATGCCTGAGAAAGGTGTCATCTACTAGAACTTGCAATGAGACATCCCACTGGAATGGGCAAGTTACTTCACACCCAAGGGGTGAGGGGGAACTACTCAATCTCCACTGGGATCCTATTGTCCTGATGCAAGCCAGACCTGCTGAAAAGCACTAGGGTGCAGTAGAACACACACTATTGAAAAGAAAAAGGGTGGCAGTTGTGATCTGGCATATCCTGCCCCCAGTCCAGTCCCTCATGCCTGACATGCCGTCTCCCCCAGCCAACAGGTATGGTACACACAGCCTGGTGAAGTGAGCAAGTTGTTTTCCACTGGTATGATCACTAGGCCACCATCTTTGTTTTCTCCCATTGGACTGGAAGAACACACATTAAAAGCCCCCTACTAAATTCACCCAACAAGCCTTAAACAATAGACAACAAAGCATTTCCTTATCCTGAACCCTGAAATGTCTCTCATAAGAAAAGGTGTCTTGGGGTGCCTGGGTGACTGAGTCAGTTGAGCGTCTGACCCTTGATTTCAGCTCAGGTTGTGATCTCAGAGTCCTGAGATTAAGCTCTGTCTCAGGCTCTGTGCTCAGTGGGGAGTCTGCTTGAGTTTCTCTCTCCTTCTCACTATACCCCTCCCCCAAATTGCATGTGTGCACACTCTCTTTTTTAAATGAATAAATAAATCTTAAAAAAAAAAAAAAAGAAAGAAAAGCTGTCCTCTAAGATAGGATGACCTTGGACATTATTACTGCCTCCCAAGGAGGCACCTGTGCTATCATCCAAATAGAATGTTGTGTTCACACCTGATGAGTCTGTTAATGTGTCATCTTCATGAAATCACACAAGGACACATGTGAATGCTCTGAGTGATCAACCCTCTAGTCTAGGGAACTTAATAAATCAGGGGTTTGGATGGATCATGGACTCTTGGAGGAAAAAAAATGGTACTTATTTTGGGAATTATCTTGATCTGTGTTTCTCTGGCATGTGCTTCTACTATTGTGATGGTGTCTGCTTCCAGTGCAGCCAGACAGCCACCAAATCAACAGCTTCCATGCTGGTGAAACTCATTGGTGACTGCTCACGGCACGTTTGAGGAAGAGGGGTGTGCATAAGAGTGTAAAAGCCTGTCACGAGGGCTGGAATGTTGGCAGTAGGGGGCGGGGGCTTCATTGAGACAATGTGACCAGCGGTTGACCCAGAAACTGGATCTGGACAACTGGGAGACTCCTCCCTCCCTCCCTTATCCTTCAAATGTATATTCATCCCACCGTTCCCACAGCGAAAGCCATTTTAAAGGACAGAGCCTTGCTCTCAAGGCTCTCTGTTATCAGGTGTTGTGGAGACCATCTGGATGGTATACATGACTGAATCCAGTTAAGGCCTAGGTGTAAACCTATAAGATTCTGGTGAGGGGCTGTTGAGACCTACTCATTTTGCTGGTGCCTAACAAAAGCCTTCTAAATAAGTTCCCTTGTTTATCAAACCTGCCACCCACCAATCTGGAGTGGTTTACCTCTTTCTTTGGTCTTCCCTCGCCTTCTGTGTACAAGAGCCAGCTTGCAAACCAACACCAACTAGACCTAACAGACATGCACAGCATGCTATATGCAACAACAACAGAATACACATTCTTCTCCAGGGCACATGGAACATTCTCCAAGGCATACCATATGTTAGACCGCAAAACAAGTCTCAATAGATTTTTAAAAGTTTGAAATCATATGTGGTCTCTTCTCCTACCACAATGGAATGAAAGCAGAAATCAATGACAACAGGAAATGCAGAAAATTCACAAATATATGAAATTTAAACAAGACGCTCAGACAACCAATAGGTCAAAGAAGAAATCACAAGGGAATTCAAAATATTTTGAGATGTTCTTTGGAAATATATACTCGTTTAAAAAAAATACTTTGAGGGGAATGAAATCAAGCTACAACATAGCAGAACTAATGAGATGCTGGGAGAGTGGTGCTATAAATGCCTACATTAAAAAAAAAAGAGAGAGATCTTAAATAAATAATTGAAACTTCCCCTTTAAGGACTTGATAAAGAAGGGCAGAATCATTCCAAGGCAAGTGGAAGTGAGGAAGCAACAAATTTAAGAGTATAAATAAAACAGAGAATAAAAAAACAAGAGAATCAATGAACCCCAAAGCTGGTTCTTTGAAAATATTAAAAAAATTGAAAACAAAACTTTTTTCTAGATTGACTAAAACAAAAAGAGAAAAGATTCAAATACTAAGGTCAGTTATGAAAGTGGGAACGTTACTGCCAGCTTTATGGAATGTTTTTCAGGCTGAAAGGAAATGATAAATCAAATATAATGCAAATGCATCATGGGGCTCTAAGACACACAAAAGTAAAATCTATGACATGGGAGGAGGGGGTAAGGGGGGTTATATCATATTAAGTTCCTTATATTATGTAGCCAAAATATTCAATAGCAGAGATCAAAAAAAGAGAAACATGGAGGTACTCAATTAATCTAAAAGAAAACAGAAAAGAAGGGACAAGAAAGTGTACAAAAGAGGGGCACCTACGTGGCTTAGTGGGTTAAGTGTCCAACTCCTGATTTCAGCTCAGGTCATGATCTCAGGGTCATGAGATCGAGCCTCACGTCCAGCCCCACATTGGACTCCGTACTGGGCACGAAGCCTGCTTCAGATTATTTCTTTGCCTCTTGCCCTCTCCCTCTCTAAAAGCAAAACAAAACAATACACTAAAAACTACAAAAGAACTGATGGAAAGAAATAGAAAAGTCACAGCCAGATGATAAACTTTATCCTACCCATATTAGTAAACACATTTAATAAAAATGGATTAAATGCTATAAGTTAACACAGATTTTCAGTGAGTTCAGTATAGTAGATTTCAAGGTAAAAAATATTACCAGAGACAAACAAGAGCATTTTTTAGGGACAAAAAGAACATACAGTGATCAGAAAGATAAAACAATCCTAATTGTGTTGCACCTAACAATGAGCCTCAAGATACATCAAGAAAAAAATCAAACTATAAGAAGAAATGGAAAATGGTTACAATCATGGTTAGAAATTTTAATACAGTTCTCTTCATATAACTAATAGAATAAGGAGAAAAAAATGAGTAAAGATAGAGACTTGAACAACATATTAATAATCAATTTGATCTAACTGACTTATGCTAGACTAACAACTACAGATTACACATTCTTTTCAGATCCACATTGACATTTACTAACAGAGACCATATGCTGGGCCCTAAAGCAAGTTTTAATAGATTGTAAAGTATTAAAATAATGAAAATAAGTATTTTCTCTGTATAGGCACAATGCAGAAGTTGATATGTAGAAAAATTCCAGACACTTGGAAATCAAGCAACACGCTTCCATGTAACAAGGTAAATTTGACACTGGAGTTCACGGATTGGTGGATTTTTAGATATCATAAGTAAATTGACATCATCTGTGGAAGCAGGCTCACTCAGGTAAGACTGCTATTGACCAGTTGCCCCTCAGAAGTGTGTTTATTGAAGTGAGTTTGTCCCTGATGGCTAATTTTCAAAAGTGAGCAGATAATGATGATTTGTGATTTGCAAAAGCATGTTCGCTGAAGCAAGTTGTCATTGATCAACTGAACAAGTTTAAAATCAGTTCTGGTGGCTACTTGTTACCATGGCTACAGAAGAATCGGTCTGTAAGTAAGTTTTTGAGAAGATGTTTATTTTCAAAATGAAAAATTAATCTTTTCTACTATCAGAAAGTTAGAAAATGAAATTATAATACTATAAAAATAGCACATACTAAGTGATATATTTAATAGAAGATTTGAAAGACCTCTGATTTAAAACTACAGAACAATGCTAAGAGGAATACATAAATAAATGGGGAGATAAACCATGTTCATGGATTCAAGGACTCAGTATTATTAAGATATCATTTCAACACAAATTGATCTACTGAGTGAATTCAACCCAAACAAAAACTCCAGTAGGCCTTTTGGGGGGGGAGGAGAAGGTAGAGGGGTGGAATAAATTGAAAAGCTGACTCTAAACTGTAAAACCTTGACAAATTTTGGAGGACTTACACTACCAGACATCGAGACTTACTATAAAAGTAACTTGACTCCTACCTAACCATACACAGAAATTAACTTAGGACACATCAAAACCTAAATGTGAAAACACTGGAGAACATTTTTATAATATTAGAATAGGCAAAGGTTTCTGAGAGAGGTACTAATTGGGAGAAGAAAAAGAATTGATAAATTGGACTTCATTAAAATTTAAAACTTCTGCTTGTCAAGAGATACCCTGAAGAGCACAAAAAGACGAGACACAGACTGAGTGAAAACATTCATAACACATTACCTGACAAAGGAGTCATACCGGAAAAAATAAGAATTCCCATGCCTCTACAATAAAAGACAAAGAACCTAATTTAAAAAGGGCAAAAAATGGGTTGGGGGGTGGACAAAATGGATGAAGAATGTCAAAAGGTACAAACTTTCAGTTATAAAATAAATAAGTCCTAAGGATGTAATGTACAGCACAGTGACTGTAGTTAACCATATGTATTACATATCTGAAAGATGCTAACAAGGTAAATCTTAAAAGCTCTCATCACAAGAAAAAAATGTTGTAAACATGGATAGTGATGGATGGTTTCTCAGCTTACCATGACTGTCATTTCACAGTGTATACAAATTGAATCATTATGTTGTACACCTGAAAGTATAATGTTCTATGTTAATCAGACTTCAGTTTTTAAAAAACAGGCAAAAAACTTGAGCAGCCATTTTACAAAAGAAACTATCCAAGTAGTTAATAAGCACATGGAAAGTGTGTTCCGTATCATTAGCCATCAGGGTAATGTGATTAAAAACATAGTAAGTACGATGATACACCCACCAAAAGAGCTAAAAATAAAAAATTTAAAAATAACTAACTATATCACGTATTAGCAAGGATGCAGAGTGTCCATTGCTGGGAGAAGTTAGAATGATAAAACCACTTTGATTGCATAGCAGTTTCTAACAAGTTAATTATTCACCAACCCTGTGACTGGGCAGTTCTATTCCTAAGAGAAACAAATGTATATTCCCATGAAAAGGTTTGTGCAAGAATGCTTACAGTGGCTTTATTCATAGCAGCCCCAAACTAGAGACCAATGTTCATCAATAAGAGAATGAATAAATTGTGATATGTTCATACAGTTGAATACCACTCAGCCATAACATAAACAAAGCTACTAAAATGCACAACAATGTGAATAAATCTCAGAAACATTCTCTTGATTGAAAGAAGCCAGGCACCAACAGTCAAAAACTAATCTTTGGTGACAGAAGTCAGAAGAGTGGTTACATAGAGGGAAGAATGAAGCAAAAAGGGGCCTGGGAATTTGGGGCGTTTATGCCAATGTCTCGTGTCTTAATCTGGGATCACATGGGTGTCAAGTATGTAAAAATGTATGAAGCTGGACTGTTATGCATTATGTCACTCTAAGTAAATGATCGCTAGGAGATAAATCAATGAAGTCCCAATTTCTAAGGGTTTTGCTGGGTGTTAGAAGTAAAGGCCATTATTGGACTCACTCACTATCAAGCCTGGGTCACTGTTTCTTTTGTTTTTGTTTGTTTGTTTGTTCTTGTTTTTAAAGATTTATTTATTTATTTTAGACAGAAAGAGTATGTGTGGGCACAAGCAGGAGGGGGAGAGGGAGAGGGAGAGAGTCTCGAGCAGACTCTCCACTGAGCACGGAGCCAGACACAGGGTTCTATCTCACGACCCTGAGATCATGACCTGAGCTGAAACCAAAAGTCAGATGCTCAGCCAACTGAGCTACCCAGGCAGCCCTGGGTGACTGTAATTATAGCTCATACGCAGGTACCTAGGCTGGACAGGATACAGTGCTGACTTCCACAAGTGCCCCCTACCCCAGATGTGCTCTAAAAGCCAACCACTGGAATTAGCCTGCTTTTTGTCCTTATATCCTGTGGTCAAACTCTCAGCTCAGGCCACAGCCCTGGAAACACGCTGGGCATTTCCTGCAATGGTGCAGTTCTCTGCCAACAGTATAAGCCCATTCACCAGTCCAGGTGAGGTCTCTGATTTCCACCAGAAGGACTCAGTAAGCATCCAGGTGTTCTTCACCATCTGCTTGTAGGGATTGTGTGTGAGTCCCGGTGCACAAACTTAGGTGCATAATACATGGACTCTGATCTTCTCTAACTCAACTGAATTTTTACTTTGAGTGCCCATCACCCACCTTGAAGAGTGGAATATCCTGCCACCACTGCCATGTTCAGATCCAAGCCCTCGGCTCCATCCCTGCTCACTGTTCTGCGTCTCTGCTCCTTTTCTGGTCTGGAGTTTGAGCAGAGCTTCACCGAGGTCCCCTTTGTGTGTTGTCTGTCACTGCAGTGGATTTGGACCAAAGAAGGGTGTTAAGGCACAAATAAGCTCCTACCATATGCTGACCGAGAAATTGCAAACTTAATGATGTTCATGAGCATGCGTCTTGTCCATTCTCCCGAATGGACTTTTGAACCTCAGAAGTCCAGAGCTGATTCCCATTTGGGCTCCCTTATCCTATGTTATCCTTCCTTGAGGCCACGATTGCGGAATGGCCTTACTACTGAATGGGGAAAGGGCCAAATAGGTACAAGGAATGAGAAGGTAATATTCAAAATATTTTCCCTCCACACATCCTTGGAGAGTGTTGGGACCTCCTGTGAACTTTGCTGGGAAGCTAATTTGTGCAAGACTCTGTGGGCAGGAGGGTAGGCGAAAAATAAGGCCTACATTTCACCTTTGCAAGCCCAGATCCAGGTGAGGGAATTACTGTGTAAATGCAGGTAACTCCAATAGCAGATAGAACATGGTCACTGCCTCAATTGAGATTTGGACCAGGATGGTGTACAGAGAAAGAAGCTGATTTATGGAAAACAACCCGGCAGATAGCCACTTAGCTTCTACCCTTGCACTCATGGCTGTTGAGCAATGGCTTCAGGTCTCCTCATCAGGGAGCTCCCTGCTGCTAGCCTGGTCCTCCCACAGCCTTGACGGTAGTTCTCACCCTACCATCCCTCCTTGAGCTTATAACTGTGACATCTAATCCCAGATTTCAGGACTGTGTGAAGAAAGAAAGAGTGTTTCAACCCCTATCAGAAGGAAGAGGTAAGGAGCCAAAAGGAATTCTGGAAGATTGTTGCAGGAAAGGCTCAAATTTGTCCACACCTACCTATATGTACATCCTTGGCATTAACCTTTCTTCTACATTGATGCTGAGCTTGGTCATGGGACTTGCTTTAGGCCATGAAACAACGCAAATACACACAAATCAAGAATTGAAAAGTGCTTATATAATGGGTTTGTCTTACTGCCCTTTGGAACCCTGCAATTATCACGTGTGAACCAGTCTGGGTAGCCTGCTGGCTGATGGGATCAGCGAGTCAAGCCCAGGGCTCCGTTCCTCCAGCTGACAGCCATTCGGTCCACACAGGCAGGGTCTCCCAGCTGACTGGCAGCCGACCACACATGCATGAGTCTAGCGAAAACCAACAGAACTGCCCGAGTAAGCCGAACCCAAAATGCTGACCCATAGAAACTTGACCTGAATAAATGGCTATTTTTTAAGCCAGTATGTTCTGGGATGGTTTGTTGCACAGCAATATATAACCGAGACAGAAGTTGGTATGTAGATGTTAGATGCTGCCTAAAAAAAACCCCTCAAACTCTTAAGACAGAATGTTTTATCTTTAGTGTGCTCTTAGCTGCTTATGATGAGATAGAAAGCATGTAACAAGGCAGAAAAAGAATTGAAGCCTGGCAAACATTTCGGTCCCACACTGCTGTTTCCAGAAGGCCATGCTCCACAGGGGGCAGAGACAGGTGGAGGAGCACGGAGAGGAGAAACTCGTGAGTTCTTAACAGAGGGAATCTGCATCATGCTTTCTGGCTGGAAAGGGGGTGAGTCCTGCACCCCAAGTTGGAATGGTAATGTGTACCTAGGCACAAGACCCTATAAGCCATCACACAAACGGCCAAGTCCCATGAGCCAGATGTAACCCACAAAGGGCATGGAACTTCTGGGCCTGTAGGACCACTGGATGATAGATGTTGGACCCCAGGTGGACTAATGATTGAGAAGGAGATGGCCCTGCAAGCCTCTTGCCCCTCACCCATGCCACGGCACTGAAATCTGGGAATTACGGACCCAATCTCCAGAACTGGAGAGGGGGTTAGGGAACCCAGAAAAAGGTCAGGCTAAGCTTTCCCACCATTTATGTGGAGCAAGAGCTCTGCATCCTAACTTAGCATTATAAGTGATCAAGAATATTATACTTTCCAGGGTGCCTGGGTGGCTCAGTGGGTTAAAGCCTCTGCCTTCAGCTCAGGTCATGATCTCAGGGTCCTGGGATCAAGCCCACATCGGGCTCTCTGCTCAGCAGGGAGCCTGCTTCCCCCTCTCTCTCTGCCTGCCTCTCTGCCTACTTGAGATCTCTGTCTGTCAAATAAATAAATAAATAAAATCGTTAATAAAAAAAAAAAAAAGAATAGGGGCACCTGGGTGGCTCAGTGGGTTAAGCCGCTGCCTTCGGCTCAGGTCATGATCTCAGGGTCCTGGGATCGAGTCCCACATCGGGCTCTCTGCTCAGCAGGGAGCCTGCTTCCCCCTCTCTCTCTGCCTGCCTCTCTGCCTACTTGAGATATCTGTCTGTCAAATAAGTAAATAAATAAAATCTTCAATTAAAAAAAAGAATATTATACTTTCGTACTAAGTTTGGGGTAGCTACATTGCAATACACTCCTTTGCTCTCTATGATTGTCATCAGAGTCAAGGTTTAAAAATTCAACTCCTTGTAACTGGAGGAAATACTTAAATTATTTATGAGTAATATTGATATGACACAATTATTATGTAATATTTACCGTTCCGTTATTATTACCATGACTTCTGCTGTGCTAAGTGCTTTATATATGTTACTTTATTTATTCTTCCTATGACTGTATGAATCGAGTGTTCTTACTACTCCATTTTATAGGTAAGAGAATGAAGGCTTACGGGAACTAAGTAGGTAGTTCTTCGACTTCTAAATCTGTTTCGCTCACTCCCCAACACTGCAAATTGGTCTTTGGGGGCAGCGAACATGTCCCATGGTTGCTGACAAAATCACAAGTAGGAGGGGTCCAGAGATGACCAGCCTGTTCATCAGAGTGATGGGGACGCTGAGGGTTAGAGAGGGTAGGGCTCACACCAGGACCATGGGTCCTGACTCCTGACCACTCTTCTGTACACAGATGATAAACGATTCTCACTTTCCCCTGCAGGGTGTTGTTCTGACAAGGTGTAAGCAGTGTGGACCAAAAGGGTGACATGGATTGTCTCATTTCATCCTCATGACAACCCTGGGGGGGATAGGGTTTATCCTCATTTTAAATATGACAAAACGGTGGTTTTGAGAAGTTATTATCTGAATAGTAGAGTCAGCATTTGAAAGTGAAACTATTAGGGAAGCCTGTTTTTTTAACTCCTGATCTGCCTGCCTGGGGACCAGTGGTCACCCCAGGGAGTGAATTCACGAGGAGAGGTTTTCTGTTAGTTCAGGCCCTAAGGACCATTCCCACCTGCCTCACTAGCCTCCACCTCTCCAGGCCTCACTTGCTCACTTGTGCACAAAGAGCTTTCATTCTGCTTTTCTCTAGCTTATGTCTCCAGGGGACTGCTGAGTGTTCTGCTTGCCTAGGCCCGTGCCAAGAGCATCTAACTGCCAGAGACCACTTCCTGCTGTCTTCAGTGGGAAACAAAGCACTTTGTCTGGGGGTGGGGGAGGGGAGAGCCAAGAAGAAGTGGAGAGGATGGGGGCAGGGGTTATTATCTACTCATTAGTCTGACCAAAAGCCCAAGACACCTCCAGGGCTGGGAGTGTGGGTAGGGGTTTTCAGGAAGGGGAAGAAATTGTCCTGGGACTGTTGTGAACCAGGGTGAGAAAGGGGCCAAGATGACGGTTTGCTTTGTTTTACTTAGGAGATGTGAGTCAACACCATATTGTCCACTCAGACAAGGTCCTATGTGAGCTGGCTGGGATGGTTAATTTTATGTGTCAACTTGAAGGGATGAAAGGATGCCCAGATAGCTAGTAAGACATTATTTCTGAGTGTGTCTGTGAGGGTGTTTCTGAAAGAGATTAGCATTTTAATTAGTAGACTGTGTAAAAGATTGCCCTCACCAGTGTGGGTGGCCATCATCCAATCTGTTGAGGGCCTGAATAGAACAAAAAAGTGGAGGATGGGCAAATTCACTTTTTGCTGGAGCTAAGACATGTACCTTCTCCTGCCCTCCTAGCCTTCAGACTCAGACTGGGACTGAAGCCACCGGCTGTCTCAGTTCTGAGGCCTGCCGACCTAGACTGAATCACGCCATGGATTTTCCTAGTTCTCCAGCTTACAGACAGCAGATCATGGGTCTTTGAGGCCTCCATAACCAGGTGAGCCCCTTCCCAAAATCATCTTCCTCTCATATATATATATATATATATATATATATATATATATATATCCTATTGGTTCTGTTCTTCTGGAGAGCCCTCACTAAGACATCTATCTTCGAGTAGAGAAGAACCAAGCATGTGTCTAGATTCTCCAAATCCCCTCATGTTCCTGGTGGAGGAACCTTGACAGAGCATCTCCTCAAAGCCTCTAAATGTACAAGAGTGAAACCAAAATCCTGCACAGGGCAGATATTTCCAGGTTTCCTTTTTGCTTAAGGGGCACTTACAGATGACAAACTGTCTTTACCATCAGTGTTTAGAAAACTGATTTACCATGCAGAGCAGCATTGGTTGTTAATAGTCAAAACCTGGGATCAACTCAAATGTCCAGCGTTAATAGAATAAATAAATGTATTAGCAGGATAAATAAATGTGATATATCCACATGTATTCCATAATAAATGTGGAATGCTACCGAAAAAGAATGAAGCGCTACTATAGGCCATGAAATGAATGAACCTCCCAATGTCAAACTTAAAAAACCAAGACACATGGCACCCTCGGTAGCTGAGTCGGTGAAGCATGGCTCAGGTCATGATCTCAGGGTCATGGGATGGAGCCCCATGTTGGGCTCCATGCTCAAAGCAGAGTCTGCTTAAAGTTCTCTCTTTCTCCCTTTGCCCCTCTCCCCACTGTGCACACGTGCTCTCTAAATAAATAAACAGAATCTTTTTTCTTTTTAAAGCCAGACACAAAATGGGTATGTACTGCATAAGCCCCATAATGGAGAGTTCAAAAACAGGCTAATGTATGCTGACAGAAGTCAAAATAGTGGGGGGATAGGTAACGACCACAAGACCTCTGGGGTTCTGGGAAATGCTCTGTATTTTGATCTGTGTTGTGCATCTGCATGAGCAAAAGTTTGTAAAGATTTGATTTGTGCATTAAGGATTTGTGCACTTTTTCTATGTGCATGTTAGTCATTGTACTTAAATAAAAAGAGCAAAGCCAGTAGTGAATATTCCTTGAGAGCACGCATGTGAAATCATGCGTAGGGGCGCCCAGAGACTCTGAAAGGCAGGCCCCAAGATGTCAAGAGTGGGAAGATCTTTGAGGCAAAAATTAGTCATTTTTACTTTTCTCTTACTTTTCTGTATTGTTTGAAACCATATATTTTTTAAAGATTTTATTTATTTACTTAACAGAGATCACAAGTAGGCAGAGAGGCAGGCAGAATAAGAGGAAGCAGGCTCCCTGCTGAGCAGAGAGCCCGATACGGGACTCAATTCCAGGACGCTGAGATCATGAACTGAGCCAAAGGCAGAGGCTTTAACCCACTGAGCCACCCCGGTGCCCCTGAAGCCATACTTACCATGAGCATGTACTATTTTTGTAATTAGAAAAAAATGGTTATTTTTATTTGGGGAAAGACATAATTAAAGCAAAATAAAAGCAAATAACCCTTAAGAATAAAAGACGAAGGCCCCAGATCAAGTATAATGCCACCTCATTAGCGCTCGGTAAACACCTACAGAAGGGATGTATGACTCCCTAAGGTTGTTTCACTAAACCAGGACACTGAGATCCAGTGGGCAGAAGTCCTTTGAACACTCATCTCCAATTATGGAAGGAAGGGTTTGTCCTCACAAAGGGATGTGTCCCAGTGGGCCACCTAGAGCCCAGGAATCGCTGCCCCAGTCTGGCCAGCTCTCTGTCACCATGACAGAAGCTGGGGGCTTCCTGGGATGACAACCTGACCGGGGAGACTGGGCTATGGTGCCAACACCAAGATCTTAACAGGAATCACACACTCATGATTGTTTTCCAGGAGACCGCTGTGTGCCCAGCACTGTGTAGGTATTTAAATAGGTAATCTAAATTTACTCTTCTCAGTCATCATGTAAAAGGACTCTTGATGGCTGCATTTTGCTGATGAGGAAGCAGGGGTTCATCCAAGGTCCCCCAGCTGGTGGCGGAATGAAGTGGAGGTTGAGACGAAGGTCCTGTTGTAAGGGCTTGAGAGGCAAGGCTTATGACTCAGCATGGATCCAAATACACCATGGATTTGTTTCCTGCCAAGCCCCAAGCCCAGGCAACCATGTCAATGGCCTGGCCTGCCTTTCTGGACATCCTAAGGCTCAAGTGCCTGTCCTAGGTCCCAAGGCCAACATCTCAAAGAGCCTCTCTCCCTGAGCCTGTAGAAGGGCAGCTCAGTTTGGTGGAACAGGATGGACAGGTAGCAGGAGTCAAGAGCATGTTCCCTCATTGTTGTGATTGCTGGAAGGCTTCCTGGAGAAGGTGTCCAAATAAGATGCCTAGGAAAAGCAGCTTGTAGCACTGAGGATGTTGCTGGCTATGCCTGAAGAGCCCCCTCCTCTGCCTTTCCAGTTAAAACTCTGACTTGGAAAGAGGATCCTGGATTCATCTGGGAGTTTGGAGCTGAGAGACACTTAGGGCTTTAGCAGTTTTTTAAAGTTTGTCTCCTAAAACACTGGTGTGTCAGTGACTCTAGAGCCACAGAGAATGCATCTGGGTAACACTCCTTCCCACCCCACCTTCAAAGGAGACTCTCACCTCTTAATTGTTTTATTAGATTAAAACAATGAGTCTCAAGCAGGAGCAATTCCCTGCCCCCAACCCCAGGAAACATTGAGATATCTAAAACTTGGGGAGTGCTACTGACATTCAGTGAGTAGGGGCCAAGAATGCTACTGACCACTCCACTAAGGACAGCCTTCCGTAATTATCCACACCCAAGGTCAATAGTGTCAAGGTTAAGAAACACTGGGATGGGGTGTGTGGGTGATTCAGTCAGTTAAGCATCCAATTCTCGCTTTTGGCTCAGGCCATGATTGCAGGGTTGTGAGATCAAGCCCTGTATCAGGCTCTGTGCTGGGTATGGAGTCTGCTTAAGATTCTCTCTCTCTCTCTCTCTCCCCTTCTGCCCTCCACCCCCAAAAAGAAAGATACCACGGGATATGATACACTGGACATTTTTGCCATAGAAAAGCAGTGATTTCACATGATTCCTATTGGACTTCTATAGTTTTCCATTCAAAAGAGGTTTCCACTGTAGTCTTAAACATCGTAAACCAAATCAAATCCAAATTTCTCATTGCAAGAGAGTCAGAATGTGGCCCACAGAGGATAAGGGGATTTCCCAAGGTCAAGCACAGTAAATGAGCATGGATCCAGACCTGAACACAGGTCCCCTTCACCCTCCTCTTGTCAACACAGGAGCCTGACCGCCACTGCAGGCCAGCCACAAGAAATGGCTTCTTCCCTGTTTGCTGCCCTAATGCTCTGCCCCAGGAGAAGTTGTTTCTGAGAGGCCCACTCGCCACCAAAAACTTAGGATGACATTCATCCAGAACTCAAAAGAAAATCTGTTTGTCTAAGAAAAAAGAAATGGGTAACAAAAGAACCTTATCCCCAAACAGCCATGCAAAGTGAGGCCAGCTGCAGGGAATTAAATGAGATTAATACCCGCTCATGTTGGTGAAGAGAGAAAAGGCTTACGAGGAGCACATCGAGAATGACAAGGCTTTCCTCTCAAGGAATAATAAGCTTTGCTTCACATGGAAAGGGAGACTTTTACTGGGGAAGAATGAGCCTGGTGCCATCCCATTATAAAGCCTATGCTGGGGCCGGTAGGAGAGGGAGAGAACTCTTCGTCCAGGAAAAATGCGATTGTTTGTGGTGCCACAGCCACTTCCAGAGACTGAGGACACAGAATCTCAGAGCGCTGCTCGTCGGAACTGGGAAGAATCCTGGAGATGATCCGAGGGAAGCAGATTTGGGGTGAGGAACAAGAGTCAAGTGGCCAAAAGCCAGGGAGCTGTATGGCAGCTTCTGTGTCAACTTGACTTTAACCTGCACATGCTTGTTGTTATCCTAGGACACTTAAACCCCATCCACTCAGTGCCTTGCCCAAGTTGTTCACTTTTTTAAAAAGTGCATCCAGGAAGCACTCATCGCCTCTCAGGGCCTCACAGTATGATGGGGAAACTGAGGCACAAAGAGGGGAGGGATTTGTCCGAGTCAGGGGGAAGAGCGGCTCACCTCAGCCATACCCAAGCTGGGGTTCTTTCTCAGACAATAAGGGAAATAAAACCAGCAAGCAAATACCTGTGGGCATCCTATTCAAAGTTTTGGTTTACTGTAAGAAAAAAAAAAGTACAATATAAAGTTAAAATAAACCCCTACAAACATAAAATATCCTAAGCTACCCACCGGCAGTTTGGGAAGCAGATTCCCCACCCTCAGTGAGGAAGATGTCCCCTTACAAAATGCACTGAGGCTCAGGTACAGCCTTTCTAGATTTCTTATTTATCAAGGCCTCAAGCCTCTCCCCGCTGGGGCAACGAGGACTGAAAACACCTACCAAGACCTGAATTCCCTCATCTTCCCTCTGAAGGTTTCCATGGCAAACGCTTCCACTTTCCATTTTATACACAGGATTTAGGCCAACCCAGGGGCTCTTGAAAATGGTTTTTCTGACCTTACTAGTGTTGACCCTCTTTCCCTCTTATAAATCAGTGGATTTTATTTTAATTTTAAGGCTTACAATTAAACTGCAGCTGTTCCAGGACTGTCTGTCAGCACGTGGCTTCAGCATCCAGCCGCAGCCCAAACTCCTCATCCTTGTTCCTTTCAACAGAGAATGATAGAAGCCTTGGCAAGGACTGTAATGAGGAACAGAAGAGTTCACTCTCAAATAAAGCTTTTTCCCTTTCATCTTGGCCTTTTTTATTGTGCCTTTGGTTGCTAAACACTGCTTTGATCCTTCGCCTGCCAGAAGCCACCAAAGATTTTCCACATCCTCTGCTCCCTTTAGAATGAAACAGAAACTATGCCACCTGGCAGGTCAGGGGAGCCGGTGGTAGGGACTGAGAACATGAACATTCACCCTCTAACAGTGGCTGGACATCTGAAGGGCTATCATCAATGAGATAGGGAATGGACAGCAGAAATTTTCTTACATGCTGCCTTCTGTCCAGTTTGGCCAAGCCCCCAAGGAAGGCTGTCTGCCACACTCAGGCAGAAAGAGATGGTACAACTTCTTCACTGACCATTAGGACAGACCTCCTAAGGATCTGACCATAGAAAACACAAAGCAAATGAAAGAAGAGATCACTATGGTCTCTTCTCTCAGTCCTGACCAACATCCTGTGAAATCACGGTCTATTCAAACCTTCCCAAGAAGATATTCACAATGATACAGGGTTATCAGAGACACAATTACAGCTATCAGAGTCCTTGGCTCAGCTCAGTTTGAAGGGGACCCAGAGGATACAAAAGTGGAGTCCCTGAAGATACAACCTTATGCCCCTGCATTTATATAAAAACATGAAGAGTATGATCCAAATTTCCATCGCTACCTGTTACCTGAAGTGTCACTACTGGTGATTTTTTCTTTACACCACAAATACCTTGGAGGAGAGTGAGGGGTGGTGAAGTTCAAGGCCCTCCAGTGAAGGAGATGAGTTCTCCATTTTTGGACCAGAAGAGTCCAGGTCAATAAAGTAGTAGTGGAAGGGGACAGGAAATGAGAGGGGAAAGATGAAAGAAAGATGTAAGAAGGAGGACGCAACAAAGACTAATGCTGCTTCTTTCACAATTCTGACAAAAGGTCAGTCCGGGGGAGGCCATTTTACTCCTCCTAGTCATCAGTCTTAATCAAGACCCCTTTAAATATAGATCCCTAAGAGGAACCTATTTTAAAGGTATGCAGAGAAAGAGAGACAGAGAAAATAAAGTTATGCAGAGAAGTTGCAAACCTGTTGTACTCCCAGACCTGAAATAGGCAGCAAGTTCAACTCCTGAAGACTAAGAGGGGCGAGGAACTCCTCATGCAAGGTAGGAGGCCACATCCAGGCTCCAAGTCCTGTATCTGAGCTAGAGAAAGCTATTCTTTCTGCCTGGGGCTGTAACCCATTGTAAGCTATTTGTCTGAAATGGGTCTGGACAGGCACAGAAACCCTGGCAACGTGGATTTGTCTAAGTGATTTGCTGGCTCAGTCACTTAGTTTGTAATATTCATGTATAGAATAAGACCACACACACACACACACACACACACACACACACACACACACACACCAGCATAAGGCCTGAAGCTGAAGGCCAAGAAAGCTGAATGGAAGCAACACACACCTGCACACACACACACCTGATTAGGGGTTAATAAGCACAGAGAGAAGAAGAAAACAAAAGCTCTCACCAAAAAAATGTGAAATCACAAAACAATATCAAAGTAGCTACGAACAATGTAGCTAAGAAACTAGAGAAGTTATACTAGCAGAGGAAGGAAAAAGGAGAAAACAAAAAAAAATCATTAACAAACAAAAGGCAGTAAAAAAGGAAAAAGAAGAGCAGTTAACGTAGGAAATTACAAGATTGTAAAATAAAACCAAATATAATGGTAATTACAATAAACATAAATGGCTTAAACCCACTTATTAAAAGTTGGAGGTCATTAAAAAATGTTAGTGACCTATATACTTGCATATACATTACAATGGGCTATTATTCAGCCATAAGAGAGAAGGATATTTTGCCATTTGCAACAACATGGATGGACTTTGAGACATTATGCTAAGTGACTTAAGTCAGACAGAGAAAGATAAATGCTGTATAATACACTTATTTGTGGGATCTAAAAAAGTCAGACTTGTAAAAAACATCAAGCAAGGGATGCCTGGGTAGCTCAGTTGGTTAAGCATCTGCCTTCAGCTCAGGTCATGATCCCACGGTCCTGGAATCAAACCCCATTTTGGGCTCCCTGCTAAGTGGGGAGTCTGTTTTTGCCTGTCCCTCTGCTCCTTCCCCAGATCATTCTTTCTCTCTTTATCTCTCTCTCTCTCTCTCTCTCGCTCTCACTTGCTCTCTCTCAAATAAATAAATAAAATTAAAAAAAAAAAACAGAGAGCAAAATGGTGGTTGCCAGGGAATGGGGGGTTGGAGGATACGACTGCTGTTGTTTAAGGGTACAATCTTGCAGTGAATAATAAATAAGCTATAGAGATCTAATTAGTTGTATAAGGAATGGAGACAAAAATATTGTACTACCATTAACAAACTTGCTAAGAGACTAAAACTTAATTATCCCAACCACTAAAAAAAAAAGATAATTATGTAACATGATAGAGGTGCTACATATTGCTACAATGACAATCATGTTACAATATATAAATATATCAAATTGTAACACGTTTTACACCTTAAATTTACCTATTACATGTCAAATATATGCAATTTAAAGAAGTTGGAGGTCACCAGACTGAACTTAAATCTACTATATGTAGTTTACAAAAAACACACCTGAAATAAGAGGGTTGAAAATGATAAGATAGAGGAATATATTTCACAATACTGAATCAGAAAAAATGGAATTTAAGTTGAAAAACATGAATAAGGATAAGGATGGACACTCTATGACCAAAAATAAATAAATAAATAAATCCACTAAGAATTTAATGTAATCAAGAACTTGTAGGCACCCACTAACAAGCTTCAAAATATATAAAGCATAAAGAATAACCTGACAGAAAAATAAGGGGGAAAACAATGAGTGAACTGACAGACAAATATAAGGAAGTTGAAAAAATCTATACTCATAGTAAAATGATTTGAACAACATAGCATCTGCTACAGAAGGAACTCAGACTACACTTGGTCCCCCCAGAGAGAAACCTATCATGGCAGGAACTGAGAGAAATAAAAAACTGAGAAATAGGAGGTGTCTGGACTTTAGTTTCTCTGTGGAGATGGAAGACTTGATCCTGAGAGTCCAGTCCAACTCACTGTGGCTTCATTGGAATTTGGGGCCAAAGTCCAAGTGAACAATCAAATCTGTCTGCACTTGTGTTTGTCCTCAATGACTCTTCTTCTTACTATACCTGCCAGGGATGAGCACTGGGATGATGGAAAATCTGAACTGAATTGTGGTAGAGCCAGCCAGTTCTTGATGGCAGAGGGGGAAGAGAATTTATGAGCCTCATAGAAAATAACAGAAACCCAAGGGAAAACAGATCATAAACACCCTATACATTCATTTTGAGATTCTGGTCCTCCCCAGCTTCTCAGGATAAAATCATCACCACCATCACCACCAGCAGCTGTTGGGTGATTACACAGCCACTGTGTAAGTGTGTTATACGCATTGCCTCTATTAATCTTCACAAAAACCATTTCAAGTAGGAGTTTTTATCAATATTCTCATTATACAGAAAAGAAGAGGCTCAGAAAAATTCAGTGACTTGCCTATAGTAACAGAGCTAATAAATGACAGACTTGGGATTGAACCCAGGTTTGTGTGACTGCTCTTAAGCACTACATGACCTGGTTTTTTGGCTGATGAACTGAAAACACGTGGCACATAATAATGGCAAAAGGTCACACATCCTTCAAATCTGAGGTCAGGTGTCCCTTGCCCCCAGGCAGAAGTCAGTACTCATGCTTCTAGTTCATACCTTCCCACAAACCACTCTAGAAGGCAAGCTGTCTTTCCTGGATCCCCAAATCTTACCACTAAATCTGACCCAAAGAGAGTATCAGGATATTTTATTAAATTGAATTGAATAGATTAGCAAAAAGAAGCTAAATTCTGACACCCAAGCACCATCCATTCAAACAGTTACTTGGCCAATTGAATGTTAAATTTTAGAAACCCCCCCCCTTTTTTTTTTTCCAAAACAGGTCACTAGGTGAGCCAGTGACCCAGGACAAGTTCTTCCTGCAGCATGGTGCCCCCAGGCCCATCTTCCAGGCCTCTATCACATAGGTGACTTCCTCTGCAGACAAATCATGGATGGTTCTGAAGGTGGTATTGTCACATGAGGAGAGTTTTGTGGTTGGGTCTTCTAATGCCCTGGGTTTTCTTTTCTCCAGAATACCCCGGTACCCCACAGAAGATCTATACATTTTATTTTAAACAGGATTCTTCCTCCATGCCCCAGTCAAGCCCCTATTTCTCGAGGAAAGTTTCTCTACACTGGTTACTCTGCACTCTGTGAGGTTGGGAATGTAGATAGGGTTGGTACTTAATATTTAGCTGGTGATGGAAAGCCCTTGTGATTACAGAACCATACTGCCAATAAAGAATGAAGAATGCAATGATTAATTAAGAAGTGGGAGGAAAGGAAAGTTTTTATTTATTAATTGCCTGGGAAATCTTCTGATGCTTTAACAGCACTATCTCACTTGATAATTGTAACACATTCCCAGGACGTACTATTGACTCCATATTACCTGTAAGAACACTGAAACTCAGAGAAGGTGAGCCCCTTGTTAAGTTCACAGAGAGATACAGTGACTGGCAGGATTTGAAATCAGATCTCTCTGCCTCCAGGGGCCTGGAATCTCAAAGAATACAGACAATATATTCTACAGACTCTGTTACAGGTGATCAGCATTGGTGACCCTCCGAGTATCATACACTCCCTGGGCATGAGAAAGATGCTTAAGCTTAAACAAGAAAGCATCTTACTGAGATCCCCTGTTTCCTGGTGAGAGCATTTGAGGAGAGGGATGCTGATTGATGCGGGTTGTAATAATACTTATTTGTCTGCAATTACTCCTTGAATCCCAGCCAACATGGGCCACACTGAGCTGCAGCTGTACAAGATGTCTGGATTCTCCCACACAGCGAAGAGTTGGGAACAGGGTGGTCAGGAAAGGAGCTGAGTGGGGGCAGAAAGACATCTCCATTCAATGAATATTTATTGCAGCCCCGCTCTACACCAGACCTTGGCAGGGAAGGGAGAGGGAAGGCATGAACTTAAGCAAAAATTGAAGTTCCTTTATATGTCAATGAAATGTTTACTTACAAAATGCAAAAATATAAAGTGTGGTTTCTTCCTCTGAGGGAAATAACAAGCCCAGGAACAAAACCCAGCAGCATGATGTGATCGACACCGTAATCAGGGTGCACTGGGAGTGCTTAGAGAAAATCATGCCCCGGAGGGCCGGGGAAGACTGCAGAAGAGCTGACTTTTCAACTAGGTCTTGCAGGCTAGGTTTAGTGTGGCCGTCCATCGGGTGGATGAGAAGTGGGAAGGCAGTCCAGGAGTCGGGGGGGGGGGGGGGGACAACCGGAAAGGCTGGGGGCATGAGTGTGCATGACACACAAGAAGTTCTGGGGTCTGATGTAGCCAATGTCCTGCCACAGGCTGGCTTAACGACCTTGGGCCAGTTCCTTTCTCTGTGACTTTGCTGTCTCTTTTGCCATTTGTGAGATGGAGACACTAGTCCCTACCCACTGGCTTGTCATAAAGATGAAATGTAACACTATGTTTAATGCTTTAAAAAGTTCCCGGCATATGTAGATACCCAATAAAAGCTAGTTAGTTTTAATTTTGTTATTAACATGATGATGTTAATATTAATGTGATGATGGTGATGGTGATGATGATGATGATGGTGGTGATGATGATGATGAGGATGATGATGATGGGATAGTAAAATGAGGCCAGAGCCAAGGTATTGAGAGCTTCAAATGCTATGGGAAGGAATGGAGAATTTCATTCTCCTGTTCCAGAATGAAAGTGCAGCAGGAGAAGAGTTTTCGACTCAGCATAAAGTGATTCCACACATGTTACTCTCAGGGCTCCCCTGAAGATACTCCTCCTGGATATGGCAAGGCCAACTCGCTCATCTCAGGGGTTCTTGGGACAGGGTGGAGAGAAATTAGCTCAGCTTGGCAGGACAAGGCCCTCTTGCCACACTATGCCCTGTCACTGCCCCTCACGTACATGCTGTGCGGAACTTGTGAGGACACCTCCAGGCCTGCTAGGATTTGAGACACATCACAATCCACAAGGAACTGTCCATCTTCCTTCCTGGTGCCCTACTCACTGTGTCCCTCCACCCCACTCACCCCAGAAAGCTTCTGGGGCATGGACATGGATATTCCCAGCCCACGAAGATGTTCCGGGCCATCGAACAGGTCTGGTCCTGACCAAACAGCCCCCTGTCTGGCCTTGGAATTGGATAACTGGCCTCTCCCTCCCTTGCCCTGCCTGGTTCTTTGCTAATTTGCTCCCTCCCTCAGCAGGCTCCCATGCACCCCTGGAATTAGCTTAACTCTCCTGCTCTGTTTCTACTTCTTCATAGCACAGGGCCTCTGCTTTCTTCCCTGTTCCCACTGAACACTCGAGATTCTTATTCCTGTTTTTTTGGTCCATCCTACCTGAATCCTCGGGTCAGCATCCCAGGAACACTACTTGTTCATGGTGCCCTCTCTAGCTCCTATAGTCCCCACTAAGCTTTATTTTCTTGCTTCTAGGATATTCAGATGGGCTTCTACCCCTCCCCAGCCCCCTAGTTTAGTCCATCTTACGTCTTGTATTGGATAAATACCTTGACCCTTAGGTCTGATTCTCCAGAGACGGGGTGCCTCACGGAGGCCTCTCTACTTCTTCACCTGCACTGGGCACAGGGAATTAGCACCAGCTACACATGGACCACCCTTCTTCCATTTATGCTTAAGGGTGCAGCCATTCTTCTTTCCTCTCCATTCCACGCATATTTCCCAAAGAGAACAAAGAAAGCTGCTCATATATTCCCAAAGAGAACAAGACACAAAGAAAATGTAGAACAGAAGAGAAATGCTCTATGTTTGTAGACACGAGTTGTGGAGAGAGGTGGTGGGATAAGCAACAAGGTGGCAAGGGTGATTTTCAGTTACCTGGGTTGGAGTCAAGGCTGTACAGCCCACTGGCCTCTGAGAGACACTACCCTCCACCCTTCCTCCCAGTCTTGGGGGTGACTGAGTCCCAGAGAGCTTGGGTGGACAGCCACATTCTTTCCTATTTGTCCTCAGTCCATGAGGGTAGGCGTGGAGGCTGGAGCTTTCCCTTATCCTTTCCCTTAAAAGCTGGAGCTTTTAAGGCCCCTTTCCTCATTTGGGGAATGAGGGTGATGTCAATTTAATGATTTTAGCCCACTCCTCACAATTATCACCAAAACCAACCTATGCTTAGAAGTTAAAATAAAACCAAAAGTAAAGCAGGAATGTCTGCAGTTGGACACCAGGAAGAACTGGCCAACCAGTGTGGTAGACGTGGCAGAGAACTTTGGGTATCTGAAGGACAGCGAAAGGCCCCCTCAAGCCAGCAGGCATGGGCTGAGGATGCCCACGTGCCTGGAGCCAGAGGAACCGATCTGATTATCTCTTGAGTTCTATTCTAGTTCCGAATTTCCATGAATCAATAAAAGGAGCCTAGAGGTGGAGCAAATGGTCTGAGGTGGCTGGTAGCAGATGTGAGGCTGACAGCCTGGCTAATTTCCATGTTAGCTGCACCAGCCTCCCAGGAAGTGAAGAATTCTCGATTCAGGTTCCTCTGCTGACCTTGGGAGTTCATTCCCTTCTCTGGGTTCAGTGTGATTATTCTTAAAATGTGGAGGTTCATCCAGATGTGGGACCACCTCTGCCCTCCTGAAACTGTTTTGCCAACCTGAGCACCAGCCCTGGCTGGTCATCCAGCCCCAGGGCACTCCAGGACACTCACCACTGCTTCCAGGTTGCTGAGCCTCGGGAAACCCTGACATATTACTTAGACATCAGTGGCTTCAAGGGTGCAATGAGGGGCCCCAGTGTCCCCACCTCAGAACACAGGGAACAAGGACAATGCGCCCTGTGGCTGGACTCAGTCCACCGAGTCTCCCCCAGCTGAGAAGCATCCCGAAGCCCACTCCTTACATGCACAATGCAGCAAAACCCAGCATCCATGGGCCTGAGACTACTAGGAGCCAGGTACCTGCCTGCCCCAAACCTTGCAGGGGAGCTGCCCGTGACTCAGCAGGGACGTCCTCTACCCCATCCCTCCCAGTCCTCTCCAGCAGATAAAGCTCAGCTCTGGTCCACACTCACCTGCCCTTCTCTGAGGGCCTACGTCATTTATTCTCCAAACCCCAGCAGGGCCATGTGACGCCTGCTCTCTTGAGACACTTCTGCTCCTTAGCATTAACCTTGCTTTCCCAACCATGACGTCACCTCCACGAATGTCACCTGGAGTCTAGGAGCTTGGAGGGATTACATAAAACTGAGAATTCCTAATATGCATAGCATCTGGAAATTGAATTGATTAAGGTAAAAATTGAGCTGCAAAAAAAAAAAAAAAAGCTTCAGTGTAGGGCCTGACGAACACAGGAGTTCATTTCTTTCTGCAGAACCGTGGCTGCTGTGATCGCGTGCGCACATCTGCTCGGACACCCTCACCATGTGCGTGCACACGGCCTGGCTTCCGATGGCCAGCACCTGCTCCTCTGGTGGAGGGCCACCCTCGGGCTGCTGGTGGCCACTCTTCCCATGAGCACAAGGAAGACTGGAATGACTGGGAACTGGCGGTCCACAGGGACCCATGGGTGTGGGGGTAAGCATGGCCCCGTTCCCTCAGCCTAGGCTAGCTCTGAAGCTCGCGCTCTGCTCTGGTCTTCTCCATGGAATTAAGCTCTTACCAGCTGCTGTGGTGGCTGGGCTTTACTGGCTGCTTTTCTTTCCTTTGGTCATCTCCCCCCACCACACTCACCTGCCAGTGCTCTTGCCCTCCCCCCAACAAGCCACACGCATGCAGTCCTCTTCTTAGAACGGGGACCCAGGTTCCCTTCATTTTATTGCCCTGCCTGGCTCCCCTACCCCAAGCAGCTCATCCTGCTCCTGTTCATGCCCTGGCCTCCAGAAAGGAAAGGAAGAAGGACATCTTCAAAGGGAGTGAGGCAGCAACTGCAGCCATCCCTTGCTTTCATGTGTCCTTGTGGAGAACTTAGCTGCAAGGGAGGCTGGAAACATGCCTAGCAGGAAGTAGTAATACGGATGAAGGGAAATTATGGTGATGGATGCTGCAGAAATGGAACTGCCCTCCCCATTTACCGGGCCCCAGAGTGAGGTGCCCTGCGACACACCTTCCAGGTCCTGCCTTGCTGGATGCCCACAACACAAAATGAGACCATTACTGCTGCGGTTCGCCAACTGAGATGGGACCGAGATGTTCAGCATCTTCCCTAAGTCACACATGAGCCATAAGGGGCAGAGTCAGATTCCAAATACATGTCTGGCCCATGGGTTTTTCTACTCTGTGGTGGTTCTGCTTTTTATCCCTAGACGTGACTTATAATCTGGTTCAATATCCGTACTTTGAGAGTAATAAAATTGGGAGCCAGAGAAGGACAGGGACTCAGCCCAAATCACCCAGAGAGCAAAAACCTGGGGCTACTTGGCCACCGGTTGGTGACTTGGTCCATGAATCCTTCTCTGGGCTGACAGCCTCCAAACAGCTTCTGCTCTGACTCAGACTGGTGCCTATGGGGCTACTGGGAAGAGAGATATATATTCTCTGGACTCACAGCCCGAAATCACAATAGCATCTAAATTTCTAAACAGCAAATCTACTAGTCAAGGTGCCAGGGATGGCCCAGGGTCTGTGTCACCTGTGTAGCAGCCCCTGTGTTCAGCCCACAGACCTTGAACCAGCTCCCTGGCTTCTCCCAGAAGGCAAGGAGGGCTTATTCCCTTGGGCCTGGCTGTTTGCAGGCAGGAATTAGACAGTGGAGAGGGATGGTGCCACCAGGGCCCCCAGATCCTCCATGAAGTCATCCCCTTGCTGTCGTCAGTGTCAGTTGCCTAGCAACTGCCTTTGGCAGATGGTGGCACTGAGAGCATGCCAATCTCTCCCACAGCTAAAAATACATGCCAACGACAACGGGTCTATTTTAAAAGATACAATGCGCTCCCAATGTCTTCCTTGAATGTGAGGAACTGTGCTGTGCCGGGTCTCTCTGGGCTTCTGATTTCATCTGACGGGGTGGAAGGGAGCATTCGAGGAAAAGAACCCAAGACCAGCACTGTGGGGGGCTTAGAAAAATTGTCGTGGGGGTGGAGGAAGGAGAGGAAGAAGAGGAAAGAGAAGAACTAATGAGCTGGGAATTAAATATAGTCGGCAGCACATCCTCTTATCTGGCCACATTTTTTTTTTAATCTACACAGGAGGGTGGGGTTAGGAAGCAAAAATCATAGAATCACAGAAGCCTAGACCTGGAAGGGACCCAATCTCATTTCCCCGTTGGGAAAGCAGAGGCCCTGGGAACTGGAGATGAGAAGACTCAGCTCTTTGTCCTTGTTCAGGGTGCAAAGGCTGGGGTTCTAGGTGTGGACATGAAGCCTCGGACCCTCTCTAACTCCTCTTTTGCACTTCTTTTGTTTGCTTTTTAAGATTTTATTTATTCATTTTAGAGACAGAGAGCAGGGAGAGGAGCAGAGGGAGAGGGACCAGCAGACTCCATGTTGAGCACTGAGCACAACGTGGGGTTCGATCCCATTACCCTGAGATCATGACCCAAGCCCAAACCAAGAGTCAGACGTTCAACCGACTGAGACACCCAAGGGCCTTCCTGCACTTGTCGCAGCAAGTTGACTGTGTGACACATCACCACCTTAGCTTTCTCTCAGTCACCATTATCTCCAATCACACTTTTTTTGGTACAAAGAGAGTAGAGATTCTATTCATGCATGCATTTACTCATTCATGTATTCGGTAAATATTTATTAAGCACCTACCGCTACAGCGTGCCATGCCCTAGAGATACAGCAGGGAACAAATACATATGGTCCCCATGTCCTGTTGCTTGTGGTCCAACAGGTGAGGCGGGTACTAAACAGGTAAGCATACGGCACCACAGGCCACACACAGTAAAGCCAGACCCAAGTCGATGCCCACTAACCAGCTCTGTAACCAAAGGTTACAAATGCTAGCACTTAGTAGGGCTGCAAGATAAAATATAGGAGGCCCAGTTACATCTGAATTTCAGATGAACTACAACTTTTAAAAATATAAGTATAAACCCAGTATTACATTATCTGAGGTTCAAATGTAACTGGGTCTCCTGCATTTTTATATGCTACGTCTGGCACCCTTACACTTAATATCATGGTTGCTTGATTTCCTCATCTATAAAATAGGAAAAATAATATCTACTTATAGGGGTTAGTTACGTTGTGGATTAAATGAGGAAAACTCGTCTATCTGAGACTCTCCTCTCGTCTCCCTTGCGACTTGCCTGGGGTTTTGCCCTGGCTGGCATGTTAGACCTCCTCCCCCCAGGGTCTGCATGGGGGTGGCCCTAGGGCTGAGTTGGGGGTTGATGGAAATATGCAGGTTGACACCTGAATTGCCCAAGGAACCAGGAACCAACCCAACTTTGCTGGAGTGCTGGTCAGGGCCCGCAGCCCTCTGTTAGTCTGGGGTGCTTGTTCAAAATATAGATGTCGGGGTTCTCTGCAAGCTTTAACGAACCATAAAGTCTAGGGGAAACGTGCCTTTTATTTTTTTTAATTTTTTATGTTTCAAGATTTTATTGTTTGAAAGAGAGAGAACAGAGAACTCTAGAGAGAGCAAGCACGAGTGGGAGGTGAAGGGCAGAAGGAGAGGAAGAAGCAAACTCCCTACTGAGCAGGGAGCCCCGTGTGGGGCTCGATCCCAAGACCCTGGGGTTGTGACCTGAGCCAAAGGCAGATGTTAACCAACCAAGCTGCCCAGGTGCCCCAAGAATGTGCCTGTTGAACAAAATCCCAGGTAACTCCCTGGACTCAGAGATTTGAGAACTACTGGCCTGGGACGTGGAGAGGGACTCCTGTCCCTGCTGAGAAGCAATCCCCGAAGCCTGCATTGACCTGTGGGATCCTGCAATGGATCCTTGAATGGAAAAAGGACATGAGAGGGAAACTGGGCGAAATCTGAAGAAACATCATAGTTCAGTTAATGGTATCGTACCCATGTTAATCATTGTACCACAGTTACATAAGACGGTAACATTAGGGAGAACGCAGCGAGGGATATACGGGAACTCTCTGTACTATCATCACAACTCTTGTGTAAATCTCATATTATTTCCAAGTTAAAAAAAAAAAAAAAAAAGCTTATTTTGGCTCAAAGCCTGCCCTGCGCCTTTCCCCAGTGCGGCGGTGCATCAGAAGGCCCAGCCCACAGGCTGCCTGGACTCAGCTCGCGTTGGTTAAGCAAGTGCAGGTAGCTGAACACCTCCCCATCCCCCACCCCAAAACACAAGGATTCTGGGGAAGCACTGCTTCTCTTTTCTGCCACTCACACTGGGGCTTAAATGTCAACCTCAATGAATTACATTTTAATCTATGTTATCAACCTGGCCAAGGCCCTAATTGGATGCCAGGCACACCCGATGAAGGGCATGCATAATTCATCAGCTGGGAGGCCACGAAAGCCTTTCATCATGGGCCAGGGAAGGAGGAGGGAGAGAAGGAGAGAGAGGGGGGCAAGGGTATGAACTGGAAAAAGAGGGCAAGCAGGTAGGTTGGAGGGGAGGCAAGAGAAGGGACCTGGAATAATTTTCCCAGGCTTTAAGTATAAAGTCTTCAAGAGTAGTCTCTAAGCTTCCGCTTAGGGCCACCTCCTCCAGGAAGTCTTCATTCACTGTCCCCTTACCCCCACCATCCCCCCTGCATGCTCCAGGTCCTCCTTCCCCTACCCTCCTATAGCACAGGACATACCTCCTGGGACAATGTCTAACTAAATGACAGGTCACTCCCTCCTGGCAGAGTCTTCACACGGTATGGGTTTGTCAAGTGACTGGCTTTCCCTTGGATTTCTAGCTCAGACTATACAAAGAAATGCTCCGAATGAATGAGCGCTTGCAGTTGAGCTTGCTGGCTCTGCCACCAAACTTGCTCCTGTTTCTCAGGGCCACCCTCCATTCTGCCTAATCTCTGCCATCTTCTTCTGCCCGCCAGCTCCCGAAGCCAAGAACCACACAGGGAAGCCAACACAGTTACAGTGGAATTGGAAAGGGAAGTCCATATTTCTCTGGGCAGGCCCCCTGCTGCCCGGCCAGGCCAGGAATGTCCCCCCCAACACCTTTCTCAGGCCCCTCTACGTGACCTCCCACTCCACTCAAACTGCCTTGTCCAGGTCACCATCCAAATCCATATGAGCTTTGACAGTTTCTTAGGTCTTCAACTTGACTGACCCGCAGCAGCACTGAGCGCCCCCTGCTCCTTGACACATGACCTTCTCTTGACTCCAGACACTGCACCCTTCTGCTTTTCCTCCTTCCACTTGAGCCACTTGGGTGTCCGCTGGCTTTGCTGAATCTCTCACTTTTGTGGGACTGTGGAATGGTGGGAAGCCCCAAGGCTCATTCCTCAGAACTCAGCTCTTCTCCAGCTGTTTCTACCTAACATGATTCCGCTCCTTGGCTCTAAATGCCATCAAACACAAATGGTTCCTAAACAAACACATCCACCCTCCACCCTTGATCTCTCCCTTAAGCTTCCAGCATAAATATCCACTTTGGATGCCTACAGTTATCTTTGGCTGCATAACACCCCCAAAGGCAGCAGTTTAAAACAATAAACATGTGTTCTCTTGCAGTTTCTGCGACTGACAGATCTGGATGCCATTTACCTGAGGGCCTCTGGCTGAGGTTCTCAAGCTGCCAGGTGGGGCTCTAGTCTCATCAGAAGGTGCGATGTGGGAGGGTCTGTTTCCAAACTCACTTCCATGGCTGTTCCATGGGAGTCTTTCCATAGACTCACAGTAAGGCAGCGGCCTTGTTTCAGAGAAAGCAAGCAAGGGCACAAGGAAGAGGACCCAAGGCAGAAGCAATGGTCTTTTTGTAACTTGATCTCAGAAGTGACACTCCACCACCTTTGCCCTATTCTGTTGGCCAGAAGTGAGTCACTAAATCCAGCTCACCTCAAGATGAAAAGACCACACAGGGCGTGAACAGCAGGACACAGGGATCATTGAGGGCATCTTAAATAGGCATCTTCAACTAAACACGCCCAGGAAAGAACTCCCAACATTTCCCGTCCCAAACTTGTTCCTCTCCACATTTTCTCTACCTTAGTAGCCAGTGTACCAGCATCAGAATGGAGTGGCCTATCAATTTGGATAAGCTGGAATTATATCTCCCAGAATCTCCCTATTGCATGGTTCTGGGACAGAGTTGGCCAAAGTGGGAGCTGGCACAGGATCTGGGAGAAGGAAGTGAAGGATCAGCCATTATTCATGGAAGATCATGGCGGCCACATACCCTGCTGGGCAGACATAGAGCTCCCTGGAGCCTTGCAGCTTGTCCTCACTCTTCTCTGCCCTGTGTCTAACTTATCTTCCTAACTGCTGATCCACAGTTGCCTAAGAGCTACCCCAGACCCACCTCCAGATGGGTGGCTGTGTGCCCAGAGAAGTGGCAGACACACAGAGACAACAGAGCTCTAGAACCCTCTCCATGAGCCCCCTCATGGCCTCACCTTGCTGGTTAGATGTGCTAGATTTCTTGGAGGTCCCTACTGGTCCAACTTATTCACTTACACAGGGATTCAGGACCATTATTGGCTCTTTCTCTGTTCTCTAAATTCACCCTTCCCCTTCCAAACTTCACTGCCCACAATAAGACAATGAATTTCCATAGTGAATTCTTTCTCTCATACTGCTGCCTCCTTTTTGCCACATCTGAAGTGGCACCTGCTCAGAGAGGCCTTTCCTGAATTCACCAGCCAGGCCCATGTTCTGATCCCATAAACCATCAGATTCTGAATCATTCTTAACCAATTTTACCTCCTTATTCTGTCCCATCTACCGCACAGTGTTCTGCAATTTTGCTACTATGGATGAGTTTAAAATCAGTCCTGCAAAATGGGCATATTCATGCCTACTTTTTTGATGGGGAAATGAACGCACAAAGAAGTGAAGTGATTCGCCCATGATCTCATGGAGCAAGTGATGAAACAGACGGTAAGAGGGGGGATCAGAGCCCAGTTCTGCCTGATCTCTGGCCCATTCACTTCATCATATAGAATGTCTCCCCATGCCTGAGGCTGGCTTTGGGAGAGTTTCTCAACATCTCAGTCTCAATGTCTTCATCACAGGTACCCACGGATTGGGAGCCCTGAGAGTAGTTAGTGAATTCTAAGTACTATGACTTGTCCCTCTACCCCCAACAGATCCCAAAAGCCATCTCCCCTGGGATAGATCCTCAGAGTGGAATTGAAGATACTCGGGGCTATTTTGAGCAGAAGATCCATGTGTCCTCTCCAAGATTGTGGCAAATTTCATCCTGGGTCCTGGGCACTGCCCTCTTGGGGTCCCTTTTTACCCCATCCCTCTCTCAGCTCACAGTCTCAGGTGGGCTGGTGGCCCATCTCGCAACCCCACATGAAACAAATAACAAAAAGCCCCAGGCCACAGACCAAGCCAGCAACTGGGCAGTGTTCATCACAGAGTTACACAGAAGCCTGGGAGGCAGCTGGCCTCCCCTCTTTAGGGCCTTCACCAGCTTCCAGGCCACTATCCGCTGTGTTCCCTTGCAGTAGGGCTGGGCTGTGTCAGGTCTTCAAGGAGCGTCACTTGGAGCTCTTCTGAGGTTTATGCAACTTGGAAGTCACACAGGGACTTCTCCTTACCTCTTTACTGGGCTCACACCTTTGCCCAAAGGTACAGGTGCAAACCAGCCAGCCAGTAACCACATACAGATGAATCAGCACTTGTGAATTATTTTCTTTTAAGATTTAGAAAAATCACTACTTTTTCATCAGTTTATACATCCCAGACATGTTTTCCTATCTGCTGTTCAACCATCAAAAGTTATTAGGTGGGTTGAACATAAAGCAGATCCACTGGAAAGCTCTGGAAATAACCATACCTAGCACATTCTGAGCTCTTCTTCATTGCCTAGCAGTGTGCCCAGCACTTCCTGTGAGTTAAATGCACGGACACCTTTCAAAAACCCTGGGAGGTAGCGACTGTTATTATTCCTTCTCCAGAAGAGGAACTGAGGCTCAGAGATATTTAAAACATACCTGCATGTCGCCCCTCAACATACAAGGAGCAAAGCCAAGATCTGAATCCTGGTCAACAACTCCAGTCAGTTGCTAAACTGTACCCAGCCACAGAGGAGGGCCCAGGGAGGCGGAGAGGCTTGTCCTGCTCCTCTGTGCAAATGCTTCTCAGATTTTAATGCACCCATGAATCACCTGGGGTTCTAGTTAAAAGATATTAAAATGAAGATTTTGATGCTGCAGGTCTGGGGAGAGGCCCAAGATTCTGCATCTCTAACAAGCCCGTAAGTGATGCTAACACTGCTGATCCAAGAACCACACTTTGAGGGGTGAGGCTCCATACCATACTGCCCAGGTGCAGTACCTGCTCCCCTCTGTCACATGGGATCCCCCTGGGTAGCTAAGTTCTTGCATTGAGCACAGACTGCTCCTGCCGTTGCAAGGAACAGAAAGCCCCCTTCAAACATTGGTTTAAGACAAAGGAGGAATATATGGAGTCTTGTAGCTGAGAAGGCCTGGGTTCAGGCAACGCTGTATCTAGGTGCTCTGCTGATGTATCGATGTATCGGGACCTGGTTTCTTGTAACTGTTCAGCTCTGCACTTCACAGTGGGCTTCATTCCAGGGCTCCACATAGTGATACAAAGGCTGCCAGAGGAATGAAGACACAGTGGGATGGTCTTGACAAGCTGAAGCTCTCTCCCATATGGGAGCCTCCAAGTATCTCATCACCCCACATCTGACCTGGGTGTCCTTAAAGTCTGAGCTGGCTAGAGATGCCAATGCCACCAAGCCGATTTGCTAAGGGCCACATAAAGGTCAACTGGCCATACTCTGGTCTGTAGCACCTTCTCAAATTCTCTGGGTTATTCTGGTCTTCCTCAACTGTGGCAGGGTGAATTGTGGGTCCTGACTCTTCACTCTCCTGCACAAGTGTTATACGTCCACGTCTTTGCCATAGCTGCTGGTGGTTGGAGTGAACTCCCCAACCTCATGATTTGGGGGTTGGCCATATGAGCTGCTTTGGTCGACAGACATTTGAAAGTGTGAAGTGAGCAGCAAGAGGCTGCTGGCCCAGTCTGGTTTCCTGTCTTATGCCATGGTGCCCATGGAGCAAAGCACATATCCTGAGCATGTACCCACGGGCTGGTAGCCCATGGAGGATGAGAGATATGTGAAAAATTTTGTACTAAGTCTGCAGCCGAGAGCCTGGGGCCCAGCCTAGCCCAGCTGCGCAGCAGCTCACCTGAGAGACTGAGAAAGAGAATGAGTGATTGCTGTGCTAAGGCCCCAAGACTGAGCTGTTCTGTCACTGTGGCAGGAGCTTATATGCCGGCTTAATAATTCAGCCTCAAGAACGGGACAATAACTTCTCTTTTTGAGCTCCCCATATAGTACCTAGTATACACTCAGGTATTGGAAACAATAGGACTCTGCCAGCCTAATTTCTCAATATGACAGACAGGGAAACTGAGGCTCAGAGAACTGGGGGATTTGTTTACGATCACACTGAGTGCATGGCCCCACAGGCAGAGCTAGAACTGCCTGCTGACTTCTGAGTCTGGGCCTTTCCCCTGTCCCCTCTTATTTCTTTGTTTAGAGCCTGAAGACGACATTCTCCTGACCTGCACCATCTTGACAAGCATGGCCTCAAGATGCAGAGGTCCTACTTGACTTTGACCTAGCATCTCAGGATGACCTTTGAAGGCCCCTGTACTCAAGGCTCCATAGGGATTTCTGAGGTCTGCTTTCCAGACACAGCCTGTAGGACCACAGACATAGGTTATGTTCACTGTCTGGGCACAGAGACGTCAGTGATACAGGCCGGTCCATGTGTCCATGAGGTCTCAGGGTCCCTGGGTGGAAGGTTCTACACAGATCACCTAAGAAAAGTCATAGCTGAGACCAGGGCTCACATGTGCTGTGATTGAGGAAGAGAGTGAGTCAGAGCAGGACTGGAAAGAAGCAGATACGGGTCCATCAGCTCCTGGGGACAACCAGGGATCGACCCCAAGGCAAGGCCAAGTCCAACCATAAGGTACTTCTTACTTTCTGAGAAAATGGTTCCCCAGCAGCCTTGCTGAGGGAAGTGGGCGCTTGGCTCACAAGCCTGGTTGGCAGGCATACAGCGCAGATGGGCTGCTGACAGCATCCCCCTCGTGCCCCCTCCTCAGAATATTCTGAAGGGGGAGCGAGCAGCAGGCCTGCCCGCACATCTCCTCCCGCCCCATGTTCACACAATCTGGCAGCATCTCTCACGTGCGCCCCACCTCCACTGATCTTTTCCATCTCTGCTGGCCCCATAGGCCTCTACCCTCAACCAGCCCGAGTTACCACTCAAAACCAGGGCCAGGATGAGGGTGAGCTGGGTGAGGTACAAAATTTATGGAGACACCCAAATTACTCAGCAATCGAGATAAATAATATTTCTGTGCAATGGTTTTTAAAGTAAAATTAATGCCAAAAAAATCCATGATGAGCAACTATCAAAAACTTATGCAAAGACAGACCTCAGAGAGGATGGGGTTTGGGTTGAGGCAAATAAGGCCATGGCCTACAAGTACAGGGTTAGATGTCGTCATGAAAAAAATTGTGGCATGGAACGCCTGGGTGGCTCAGTCAGTTAAGTGTCTGACTCTTGATTTTGGTCAGGTCATGATCTCAACATCCTGGGATCGAGCCTGGAGTTGTTCTCAGCACTCAGCGGGCAATCTGCTTGAGATTTTCCCTCTCCCTCTTCCCCTTCCCCCACTCACGTGTGCATGGACACGCATGATCTCCCTCTCTTTCTCTTTCTCTCTCTCTCTCTCAAATAAATAAATAAATAAATAAATATTTTTTAAAAATTTGATATTTCATTCATAGTGGATTTTTTGCATTACTTTAAAAAATTTAAAATACTGCATTAAAATATTTATTCTTTTTTTAAAGAGAGAGCCAGCAAGCAGGGGGGTGGGCAGAGGGAGAGACAGAATCTCAAGCAGATTCCCTGTTGACTATGGAGTCTGACTGCAGGGCTTGATCCCAAGACCCTAAGATCGTGACCTGCGCTGAAATCAAGAGTCAGACGCTTAACCGACTGAGACACTCAGGGGCCCCTTATTTATTTTAATTACTGATTTTTGGCCCCCAGTTAAATTCTTCAACCAAGACAAGCACCTCACTTTCCTCATCCAGATCCCAGTCCTACAAAATGTGGTCTTGTCACCCACCCTCCTCATTCCTAGCAATGCCTCCCCAATATTGTCAGGATACAGGAAAAACTTTGTGGGTGCCTTTTACATCCTCACGGTCGGATCCCTGCCCACTTCACCATAACCACTGGTAGTCATCTGGAACACACCCATATGGTCATAAGGGTTGTTAAAATATTGGAATACTTTCCAATCGCAAACACCAGCACCCCCACTCCAAGAGTCCCTTGTCATCCTAGCTCCTCTCCCAGGACCCTGTCAGAACTCCCCACAATCCAGCAACTAAAGGACTAATGGCTGACCAACTCAGGACCCCCGGACCCTGCCTGAGCAATATTCTCAATAGCCACCTGTCTGGCCTCATCCTTTGTCATGCTTAATAAACTTAGTGGGGCTAATTATTCAAATCAGAGTTCCCTCCTCACACCATAAACAAACATGAATTCCAGCCAATGTAAAGACCTAAATAGACACCTAAACAAAAATCAAATAAACCAAGACCCGAAAAACTTGTGCAAATAGATTTAAGAAGTTTTCCAAAATCATGTGATGGGAAAAGTCTTCCTGAGCAAAATATAATGCCAGATTAGAAAATTCAGAGAAAGTATTTGCAAGAAATAACAGACAACACCCATAATATGTAAAGAGCTCGTATCAATCAATAAAATGACAAAGAACCCAAAAGAAAAATGGACAAACATATGAATGAGCAATACACAGAAGAGGAAATAAAAATGGTCAACAAACATAAGCAAAAGTGTTTAATTTTGGTAGAACTCAAGGAATATAATTAAAATAACAATGAAATCATTGTAACTCACTCAGTCCCCAAAACTGAAAGAGATTGCGAATAGGCAGCATTGGTAAAGATGTAGTGAAAAAGGTACTCTGTTGGTGGGAGTAAAAGTGATTTAAAAAAAAATTTTTTTAGGGGGGCCAGGGTAGTTCAATTGGTTAAGCATCTGCCTTTGGCTCAGGTCATGATCCCAGGGTCCTGGCATCGAGCCCCGAGTTGGGCTCCCTGCTCAGCAGAAGTCTTCTTCTCCCTCTCTTCCCCACTCGTGCTCTCTCTGTCTCTCAAATAAATAAATAAAATCTTTAAATAAGTTATTTGGTGGGATAATTTGGCAATATTTAAGGGTTTTAGAGGAGGATGGAGCACTGGCTATATCTTTATCTTGTCTGTAAATTCCCTTAGCCCTGGAAATGGGGCAAGGCCATAGTCACTAATGTAGATACCCCATAAAGAAAAGATCAGACAGCCACGGGGAAGAGAAATCCATGAAGCCAGTGGGTAGCAAATGCAAAGCCTTTAACCAGAGGTCCTCTACCTCACCATGATGCCTAAAATGAGTTCGCCCAAGCCTGTGAGACACTTGGAGTCACTCAGTGACTGCCTGCAGCTTCTAGGTCAAGTCCCAGCTCCTTAGCATGACATACCAGGCCTTTTATGAACAAGCTCCTGCTGTCTCCCCCCTCATTTCCTACTGCTCCAACTCATACTCCACATTATGGCCATTTCCAGACTGAGCATGCCATATTCCACCCTGCTGATCACTCATACATGCTCCCTCCATCCCCTAAAATGCCCTTTTCTTCATCTGTGTCAGACCAGCAGCCCCCAGTCTTTCAGGGCCTGCCTCAGGCCTCCCCTCTTCCAGGAAGTCCTTCTAGCTTCTCTTCAGACTGGGCTAGGAGCCTCTTCTTTGCAATCCTGTGACACACTGTACCCTGGCCTCTCACTCAGAGTTCTTAGTGACCTGCTTCCTTACTCAGCCATGAGATTCTGGAGGACAGCAACCTCGCCCCGGGCACCTCTGATCTCTGAGGTTGAATCACAGGGCGGTGATGGAGCATCTACCACTGGTCAAACACGTACCAGACCCAGGCAGTGCAGTGGTGAGTAGAGGTCCCTGTTCTGGAGCTTACTTCAAGTGGGAGAGACAGAATAGATGTGTGAATTAGTTCATTAAAGGATGGATTATTAGTGTTTGAAGTAGACAGAGAAGAGCAGGGAGGACAGGTGGGCAGCTGTAGCTAGAGTCATCAGGGAGGCCTCTCTGAGAAGGCGAGACCTGAGGGGTGAGGAGCCAGAGGCAGGATGAGCCAAGCAGAGGAAATGAGGGCAAAGGCCCTGCGATGGAAGTCACATATCGACTGGAGGATGAGTGCGACCATAATGGGATGCCATCGAGGAGCTCTGACCATTTTTTAAAAACAATTTATTTATTTATTTGAGAGATAGAGAGCGTGCACACACATGTGGGGGGAGGGGGAGAGGCAGAAGGAGAAGGAGAGAGAGAATCTTCAGCAGGCTCCATGCTGAGCCTGGAGCCCAACATGGGGCTTGACCTCAGGACCCTGAGATCATGATCTGAGCTGAAATCAAGAGTTGGACACTTAACTGACTGAGTCACTCAGGCACCTCCAAAGAGCTCTAACTTTCAATCTCTCCAGCTGCTATGTGAGAAATGAACTTGGGCATGCAAGGGTAGAAGCAGGGACACTAATTAGATGGCTATTCCACTAAATGCAGTAATGATGATGGGTGCTCAGAGAGAAATAGAGAAGTAAAATTGCATTAGGAAAAGACCTGAAGTCTCAGTGGTTAATTAACGCTCAAAACATGTATAGTTTATTTCTTGCCCACATAAAAGTCCAGTGTGGGTTGGGCAGCCCTCACGCTGGAGCTCTGCCATCTGGAACACATGGTCCCTAAGGTACCATGTCAGGGAAAGAGAAAGTCAAAGGAGGCACACTGGTTCTTTACTGCCTTGGCCAGGGAGTGCCCTGTGTCACCTCTGCTTACAATTCATTGGCCAGAACCAGTCACATGACTCTATCTGCAAAATGGGAAATGCAGGGGGGGCGTGAGCCATCTCCATGGACTCCAGAAATGGATTTCTTTTCAGAAACAGAAGTGATCTGACTTGATGGGTCAGGTGCAGAGGCTGGAGGTTGGGGTGGGGAAGCAATGGCAAGAGTCAGGGATAAATCCCAGGTTTCCGGCCTTGGCATGTGATGTAGAGTTAACACATCCAAAACAACACTTCTCTTCCCCTCCCATGCACCTGTTTCTTCCTCCATCTTAGTTGGCAAGTCCATGTTTCTGGTTGCCAGCTCAAAAACCTTTGCTTCTTTCTTGAATTGTATACTTTAAGTGGGTGAATTATATGGTATATTATATTGCAATATAGCTGTTGATAGATAGGTAGAGAGATGGATGGATGGATGGATGGATGGACAGATGACATATCCAGAATCTGATCACATCTCTCACCTTCACTGCTGGTCTGGTCCAAGCCCCCACCATCTCACTTGAACCACGACAACACGGTGGCCAGACTGATTCTGCTAGAGCTTAAAGCAGACTAAGTCATTCTTCTGCTGTCTCCTGTCTCAGCATTAAAGCCACATTCCTTACATAGCCTACAAAGCCCAACATACTCTGACCTCGCCTTCCTCCTCACTTGGCCTGACCTCCTCCTACAGTCCTTCTCACATACTCCTGGCCAGCCACACCAGTCTCCTTACCATTCCTCAAAGGAACCAAACATGTTCTCACCTCAGGACCTTTGCACATTGTCCAGCCTGGTCTGTGGTCCCCCAGACACCTGCATGGCTCCCTCCTTCACCTCCTCCTCCTCTCTGCTCAAATTTTACCTTCATAGTAAGGCCTCACTGACTGCCCTAGTTAAAATTGTAACCCTCCCCCAGTAGGTTTAATCCTTCATTACCCTCAACATTTTTATGGCATTTGTCATCTAACATGTTATCCAGTCAACTTATTGGTTGTATCTATTGTTTATTGTTCTGCTTCCCCCAACTAAAATGTAAACTTCAAGAGGACAGGGATGACTACTTTGTACTCTGATGCATTCCAACCACTTAGTGCACATTAAGGTAAGGACTGTTGATTAAGTAAATAAACACATGAAATGTGTCACCAGGTGAGGAGGAGAAAACTCCCATCCACGATAGGTGTTTAATAAACATTTGGTAATTACGTATTGGCACAAGATTGATCCACAGGCCAGACTTAGGAATGTGTTCCACAGCTTGAGCCTAAGGATGAAATGAGATCCCGGAGAGTAACAAGCACAATGTCTGAGCCATACCAGAGTTTCAGCAAGTTTTCATTTAGGACAACTTTGCTTCACGAATTCTGTTTCCCATCATGGAATACCATCTCTTCTCCTTCATGTATCCTAATTCCACCCATCCTTCAAGACCCAGTCGAGAACCATCCAGCTCATTCTCTTCCAGCTCTGACTTCTACATTTTTTTTTTTTTTAACAAACTGAGGCAACCTCAGTTTCTCTCTGGGTAGATGTCTGTGTGTAACTGCTCTGTCAGTGCACCTGTCCATGAAGTCTCCTGGTGGTCTGTTTCAATGATGAATGCCTTTTTTGGCATATCGTCCCCTCTGCTCACATTCCACTTAGTCTTCCTGAGACCATATGAACTATGAGACAGGCGTGCCTGCCAACACTCTCATCAAAAGTTATCAGGAATAGAATTTAATAAACAGGAGGCAACATACAAAAACATTGAGTCAGAGAAATAACACACAAAGGCTGAAATTGCCTTTGCTGCCAAAGTTCCAATCTGTAGATGGGTCCTTCACGGTCGCCAAAGAAGAGAGCCCATGTTCTCAGGTAGCTCCTGACTTCAGCATTCTCTCAAGGGACATCTCTACTCTCATACCTCCCTGGAGCCTCTGCCATCTCCAGTCTACTACCCAGGACCCCAGGAGCCGTGCTCATCCTCAGCAGCATTCCTGACTGCCCACTTCCCGTGATAATTGGAACTCTACTTCCCATGCCTCAGAGAATAAGTGGAAAAGAACAAGAAAAGAGAGGCTGGTGTTTATGATTCACAATGACATCTTTGCTGCTCTGTGGGCCAATATCTCCTGTTCTTAGTGCGTCTGTTTGGAGCGCTTGCTGGAGAATCCATTTGAGAATCCACTGGGATCTCTGTGCCCAGTCAGATAGGTCACCAATGCCCACCTTCCCAGTGTTGAAGCAAGGATGTGAAAGCACCTACAAGCACCGAAAGCCAGGTTGCTCTGGGGGGGCTCTCCTTAGAGCTGGGCCCACCTATACATTTCTCCAGCTGATCCCTAAGTCTTAGAGAAGGCTTGAGAGTTTTTCCTTCATGTCTCGCTCTCTTTGACTTTTAGTAGGTATTCCTTCAGGCCTGGCTGATCGCTGAGCAACACCAATTGGGATCGGAGAATTAGCTCATTCAGAGGAGGCATGCTCTTTGAGGACTGAACCTATGAGGGGCTCCCAACAGCCAGAATAAGGATTTTGTTTTAGATGAGATGTTACTGAAGTTAAGAAGCACTATAACAAGGAGAATGTTTTTTGAGCATGTATCATCTATAAAGTATGGTACTTTAACTTTTACTGAGTGCTTCCTATATACAAGGCACTCCCCTGTATGCTTCATACTTATTCATACATATTGAACAATTTAATCCTCAAAACAGCTCTAATAAGGGAGCACTGTTATTATCTTTACAGATGAGGAAACGCAGGCCCAAAGATGTGAAATGCAGCAGCATGTGGGCTGCGGGAGATAGCCATACACACGAGTAGTACCAAGACAGGCCGAGTAAGGTCTATGCCACGAGAGACGAGAGTCTGGAGAGACTAGTCTTTCGCCAGAATTCCCTTATGTGTCTTGCCTACCTCAAGAATTTAAATCATCCTTCGAGAGTCAGCTCATGGTCTGTGTTTTCTGGTAAAGCCTTCTCTAACCTTTCCCCCGCCCCGCCCCCAACAGAAATGACCACTCCCTTTGCTGAGCCATCTTGCCTGGGACGCAGCATTGGCCCAGCCTGATCACCCTGTGTGACAACGGCTCCCGCACCTGCTGTGAGCAGGTACTGGGCTTTGAGCCCCTGGAGAGCAGAGGCAGACAGTGCTCCCAGGGCCTTCCCAGCACAGAGCATGGCCCAGAAGAGGGGCTTAGTAACCCCTAGCTGAATGACCCAGCAGGAAGTCAGGCTTACTTGAAGGCCTGCATCCTGAAGTGACATGTGTCACTTCTACTCCTCTTCCATTGCCCGAAGCAAGTCACATGCTTCTGGTCAGCCTTGCCACACCTCAGGCCCTGCCTGGTAAAACTCAGCTATGCCAAACAGATCCCGTTCCCATGGGGACCACCAGAAAGATCAGCTGACAGACAGGTCAGGGGGAACCAAGCCAGGTCATCATATCCATACCTTGGGAACTGCTCCCTGCCAAAAGAATTACTTCTAGAAATGTGGGAAAGTTGCAAATGAGGTCTGCATTGTGTGGGCTATAAAGGGAAGGCTTTGGGACATGTGGAGGAGTCTACACTGCCATGTAATGCCTACTCCACTACTAATTTTCCACGTGACTTTGAGCATCTCCTTTACCCTCAATGATTCTCTTTCTCTCCACCAGTAAAATCTTGGGCTACGAACATCATGGTCTCCACAGTTCTAAGGCTGCACAGTACTGACAACCAAGCCTGCTCACTGACATGCCAAATATATTACCTACCCCAGTGCTTGGAAGCCTGATGAATCTTAACACACGCAACCAGCCACTACAGAGAAACCAGTAATACTCCTTTCCCATCTTTAAAAAGGCTGTCTTTTCTCCAACCTCACATGTTTTTTTTTTTTTCCTTCTTGAATATTGAGTCTCAGGGGTGAGTAAGCTATGTCATCATCTCCCAATGCTCAGAAATTTGGGTTCCAATGGGGTGACAAAAAGGAGGGGTGAACGACCTTTTCCCTTTCGTCACAGGAAACCGCAGCATGCTGCAAAAGAAAGATGGGCTCCTGATTATTAAAAATAAACCCTGGCCCACAGCCTGCCTTGCACATTAGTCTTGCCAGCAGATGCAGACTTGCACACACACTCTCTGGCTCCGTGCTGAGACCCAGCTTCTCTGGCCAGTTTTCATGCTGAGATTCTCTAAGGACAACCATTTGCGTTTGGACAACTATGAAATCAGCTATTTGCTCGCTCAAGGAAGGGAATGCTACCCTAGGGATGAAGGGGACAATGAGTCCCTAGAATCTTGACAAGGAACCTCAGTGGTTGGAAAGGAAACGTAAGATATGCATTGAGATTCTTCTGGTATTAAATGACAGAAACATTAACTGATATTGATTAATGCACAGAAGGTAACTTTTTTTTTTTTTTGGCTCATATACCTTAAAAGTCCAGAATGTGGAGATGCCTATTAGCTTCAAGAATGGCCATATCTAGGTGCCTGAGCAAGCTCATTGGGCATTTGTCTCTCTCCCTCTCTATGTGCTCTTTCACTTTCAGGCAAACTCTTCCCAAGCTTAACAAGATTATCTCCTAGCAGTGAACTCCAGTGGAAAGAGATTCTGGTTCCCACTGATTTCAACAAAAGTCTCAGAAATAACTCTTGTTGTCTAATTTGAATTACATACCCAGTCCTCAATCAATCCTTGTAGCCTTAGGATAGAAAACATTAACTGGCCAGAATAGGACACTTGGAACTGAGGATGAGGCCCCCCATTCCCACTTGATGAACTGAGAGTGCAGAAGGGTAGTTCACAACCCCCCAAAAGTCAGTTTTAAAACCTGGACAGAATGCGTGGAGCATTCTGAGGACTCAGTAAAATAAGTAATAACAGGTGGACAGGAGAATAAGACCAGAATTCAAAATACCACTGATACCTTTCCCCACTCTGGTATCCCTGGATCTGAATGCAACATAGTCTGAAACCATGAAGGGGGCATTAGAGAGGCTCTGGGATTCTGGCTCAAGGAATGAGAAGGAAAAACAGATGAACTGAACACCACCAACAACAAATTAGATTTTACTGACATTACCAATTTCTTGTCTCTACCAAAAAGAAGCAACATACACATCCTTTTCAAGTGCGCATTAAATATTCACCAAGAGAGACCATATCCTGAATCAAAAAATAAACTTTAACAAATTTAAAATAATTGAAATCATACAAAATGTATCTTCAAACAATAATGGAATTAAGGTAGAAATCAATGAAAGAAAGAGAAGAGGAAAATCTCAAACACTACCATATTAAACACCATGCTTCTAAACAATTCATGGGTCCAAAAAGAAGTCTCAAAGTAAATTAGGAAATATTTGAACTGAATGAAAATGAAAATACAACATGCCAAAAGATGTGGGATGCATCTAAAGCAGTGCTCAGAGGGAAATTCACAATACAGATAGTCCGCAACTTATAATGGTTTGACTTAATGATTTTTTGACTTTGTGATGGTGGGAAAGTGATCTGCATTCAATAGAAACTGTACTTCAGATTCTGAATTTTGATCTTTCCCCAGGCTAGCAGCACTCCCTGTGAGCCACAGCTCTCAGCCAGCCACACGATCATGAGGGTAAGCAACGGATATACTTATAACCATTCTATACCCATACAACAATTCTGTTTTTCATTTTTAGTAGATTTAGTACATTTAGTTGAAATATTCAATACTTTCTTATAAAATAGGCTTTGTGTGAGATAATTTACCCACCTATAGGCTAATGTGAGTGTTCTGTGAACATTCAAGGTAGGCTAGGCTAAGCTATAATGTTCAGTAAATTAGACGTATTAAGTGCATTTTGACTTATGATTTTTTTCAACCTACAGTGGGCTTATTGGGACATAACCTCATTGTAAGCCAAGGAAAAACTGTATTAAGTACTTACATTAGTAAAGAAGAAAGGTCTCAAATCAGTAGTCTAAACTTCCACAAGAAACTAGTAAAAGAAAAACAAAATAAAACCAAAGCAATCAGAGGAAAGAAAACAAGGGGCACCTGGATGGCTCAGTCAGTTGGGCATCTGTCTTTCGCTCAGGTCATGATCCCAGGGTCCTGGGATCGAGCCCCACATCAAGCTCCCTGTCAGCAACAGGGAGCCTACTTCTCCCTCTCCCTCTGCCTTCCCCACCATCCGCTCATTTTTTTTTGTCTCTCAAAATAAATATGTTTTTGTAAAAAATGGAAGAAAGAAAACAATAAGGTAATGCAGAGTGAAGAAAATTGAAAACAGAAAGATAAAAGAGAAAATGAATCAAGCCAAAAGTTGTTCTTTCCTTAAATAATCAATAAAACTGAGGTATGTGCAGCAAGACTCACAAAAAAAGACAAAAGACACAAATTATTATCAAAAGTGAAAGAGGAAATATCACTACAGATCCTGTAGTCAGTAATCATAAGGAAATACTACAAACACAACAATACATGCAAATTCCACAACTTAGATGAAACTGAACAATTCCTAGAAAAGTAAAAACAACTAAAAATCACCCAAGATGAAAAAGACAACCTAAATAGTCCTATAAAGATTTTTTTTAAATGAATCTGTAGTTTAAAATCTTTCAAGAAAGAAGTTTCCTGGCACAGTGGTCTCACTGACAAATTCTACAAAATAAAGAACTAACACCAACTCTACACAACCTCGTCCAGAAAAAAATGAAGTGAAGAGAACATATCTTCAATCGTTTTATGAATTCAACAATACCCTGAGTGAGACCAAGAACTTACACAGATAGTAATAGAAAGAAAATGACCAATATCTTTCATGAGCATAGAAGCACAACTTCTTGGCAAAGTAATGGCCACCAAATCCAGGTTTTTACACACACACACAAACACACACACACACACACACATAAAGAATAAAACACACAACCAAGTTAAGGCAGAAATACAAGGCTGGTTAAATATTAGAAAATCCATCAATGTTATCACCATATTCAAACTTTAAAGGGAAAAAAACTCTACATGATTATACTAATTCATGCAGAAAAAGTATGTGACAAAATTCAACACCAATTCATGATAAAACTCTTAGTGAAACTGAGATGGAAGGAATCTTCTTCAGAAAGCATCTTAGTGAAACTGAGATGGAAGGAATCTTCTTAAGAAAGCATATCTATTAAAAAAAAAAAAAAAGCTACAGCTCACATTACACTTGCTAGCAAAGGACTGCATGCTTTCCCCTTAGGTTGAGAATGAGGCATGTTTGCCCATCAGAATGGTTATATTTAGAGTCTGGTAACACCACAGGCAGAGCCTATGAACTAATTGGAACTTTGTAATACTGCTGTTGGGTATGGGAAGGAGTGTAGATATCTGCATGGAAATCTCTAATAAACATTTATCATATGCTCCAACATTCCACTCCCATTTCAACAGAAATGTATACATATATGCTCTTAAAATACGTACAAGACTGCTTCGTTGAGGGGGAATCATCATACCCCCAAACCAGAAACAAATCAAATGTCTTCAACAGGAGAAGAGATAAACAGTGGTATGTCCATACAGTAGAATACTATTTAGCAGTGAAGGAAAGAACTCTTCGGGTGCAACTCAACAACATTATGGTGGGCAAAAGCAGCCAGGCACAAAAGAGTACATGCTGTGCGAGTTCATCCATACCAAGTTCTAGAACGGGCACGACTAAGCTAAGATGATAGAAATCACAACAGCAGTTGCCTGAGGGAAAGGTTGTCTGGAAACAGGCCCAAGGGAACTTTCTGAGGTGATGTGAATGTTTTCTGTCTTGTTTTGCGTAATGTTTTCACAGCTGATTACAATTATCCAAGCTCACAGAACTGAACGCTTTGAGTTGTGCATTTCTTTTATTAAAAAAAAAAAAGGGTTTTTTTTAATTTATTTTATTTTAGAGATGAGTAGAATGGGAGACGGGGAACCAGAAAGAAAGGGAGAAGGAGTGAGAAGGAATGTCAAGCAGTTTTCCCGTTGAGCATGGAGCCCAACATGAGGCTCAATCTCACCACCCTGAAATCAGGACCTGAGCTCAAACCAAGAGTCAGACACTTAACCGACTGAGTCACCCAGGTGCCCCAAGACCTGTGCATTTCTGTTTGACCTCAATTTAGTACAAAGAAAAGAAACCCTTGATGAATAATACACTTGACTTTCTATGAAATAGTCTCATACCTATTCCCCCTGTTCCCTGCATTTGATCTCAGCATCCCTGAGAAGTAGAGGGATGGGACTATTTTATGAATGAGGAAACAGGGAGAGGAGCAGAGTGAGAAAGGGACTTCCAAGAGCATACAGCCTGTGCCAGGACTAGAGCTGAGGGTTTGGGACTCCACAGCCAGTGCTCCTTACACATGCCTTGGCCATCCTTCTGTGTTCTCCTACACCCTCAGGCACCACGGAGATGCCCGCAGGGTGATGGTGCTCTCCCACAACTTTCTCCCCATTTATCCCCTCCACAGATTCAAGTCCTGCCTGCGATTTCCTGTGAAAAGTCTGAGAACTGCTGATGTTACAGACGCTAAAACAAATGTAAATGTCTAGGGGCTCCTCTCTTCTTTTGCATCCTTTGTGGTAGGACATGCAAGACACTGGAGTCTGATTTTCACTCTGGGCTTAATTGGTTAATATCTGCCTGGAACGGTACGATTTCCAGGTCCCAGCTCTTACATCAAAGAATGTAAAACCGGAGGAGCAGCTGGAGAGGAAGTCCTTAACCACAGTTCTGCCTCTGTGTGATGTCAGCCTCCTGTGCCTTGGTTTCCCTATCTTTGAGACAAGGGACCTGGACTAGATAAGATCTAGATGTCCTGCACGAGGGTCAGGAGCTGGAGTGGCAATAGACATCTTTTTTTCCAAACCTCCCATGTGAACACTGTCAGCCCAGACATCCCCCTGAGGATGCTCATTCTGGAGAAAAGTCTCAGAAGTCACTGAGATGAAGAGGACCCACATGTCCCCCACTCCCCACTGCCCCATACAAAGAAGCACCTGGGACCTCCAGGAGGAATCATCTTCTGTTTCCCTGTCCAAAGAAATTTCAGGAAACCTGACAGCCTCTGTGTGTCACTTTTGGGCCAAGATATTGGATTTGTGAAGACCTGGGTCCTGGTCTTGTTCCATTTATAGCTGACCACTTGCAGCTCCTCAGAAAGACCCCTTCTCCGTAGGGACTTGTTGCTTTGTCCAAAAAATGGACTTAATGATCCCTGTCTACTCCCCGGGATGGTTAAGAAGACCTAATGAAGTGAAGATTACTGGATGTGCTTTGAGCAGGTGAAGCTCCTTACTGAGATACGGGGTTCTTATCTTCCGGGGAGGTCAGAGGTATCTTAAATCCTTGCGGTTTAGAGCTAACCTTTCTTTCCCGGTGCCTGTGCAGTGCCACTCACACCACTAGATGGCGATAGCTGTCACTTGCAGATTCAGAAAGAAGGGTGTGGGAGAGCCAGGGGGCCGCCTGCTTTAAGAAAACTAGGCCAAAGCCGGCTCGTTACATCACTTCTAATGGAAGCAGCCAGTTCAGTCTGGATTTTTCTCTATTGCAGGAGACAATGCAAGGAAACTTCCTGGCTCCTTGCGCATTTCAGTGTTAATTATTTGGCCAGAGATCAGTCTTTATCTCCCAGGAATTGGTTCTGGAGCCCCTGCCCCACCTTCTGGGAGTACAGGCCTTTCTCCCCTAAGGCTTCCAGACCCCTTTCTCCATCTGGCTGAGGCCCCACCCTCAAGCAGGCTCAAAGTGCATTTCTTGTCCTGCGTTTTAAATCTCAGCTGAGTTCAACAAGCACTTCTGTCTACTTACGCCAGGGGCCCTACTGTGACCAGAGCCCTGCTCTCCGGGGAGAAAACAAGTGCAGACTGCTTGAGCTCAGATGCGCCCCTGCCCCTCACCTGCTATATGTAGGCTTTTGGGCTGGGCATTCTAATTCTGTGTTCTTCCCTTTCCTTACTTTTAAAATGGGATTAATAAAAAAAAAAAGTTATTATTAAATGAGTTAATGCTGGTTGTGCTCTGGCACTTTGTAGCCACTAATAATTATTTACTGAGCACCTGTGATGTATATTATCTCATTTAATGACCATACCCATGGCTCCAAGAAATTAAACAACGTGCCCAAGGCTGTACCGCGGTCAGAAGTAAAGGTAGGATTTGAACGGGGTTCTGGCTCCACGACCCCTGCTTCAGCTGCTCTTAAGGAGGGAAAAGGAGCAGCAGAAGGCAGAGAATCAAAAGACTAGAAAAACTGCAGACCACACTGTCAGTCCCAGAATGCCTGCAAATGGGCCATCCTAAACCACACTATTCAGGTCTCAGAGATCTTGCCCTAGATCAACTCTAGCACTCACTGGGCCTTTGGGAATCTGGGGCAAGAGCCTTCCTTGAGCCTCAAATTAAGATTCATTTATGAAAGAGGGTATCTTGATAGATCACTATTAAGGCTTAGTTGTCAAAATCACCTGGGGTCCTTCTTAAAAGTGTGGATATTTGGACCCCACTTCTGAGCTGCTAAAATAGAATCTGCAGGGGAGGGATTTGGACATCTGTATTTTTAACAAGTGACTCATGATTCTCAGGACCAGAAAAGTTAGCAAAACATCCTAGGCCCAAATGATCTTAGAGGTTCTCCCAGTTCTGTTCATCTTGATCCCACCGCTCTTCAACCCAGCTCCCGATCAGCCTCCCTAGAGACACCTCCATCAACACCACAGACCCTGTCCCGGTGCCCTACAGTCTGACCCCCTAACTCCCGCCCCACTCCACATGGATTTGATCTCTTCTTCCTTCCTGTAAGGCACTCGGCTTCTCAAGGGAGCTGAAGCTGTATAAATAATAAATGAAATTTACAGTAGCTATTGGAATTCACTTAAGCACTAGAAACGTAGTTGCTGTTGAGTCTCTTTAAAACTCATCTTTTCATTGGGTAAGAAGAAAAAGAAAAGCAGCATCTCCAATTGACTCTCCTAATATGCAAATTGGATATTTTGAAAAGACTTGATTCTAAATGTCCACAGTGTCCCTTTGGAAGGCATAGTTTCCACTGCCAGAAGAGCAGTGCCCTGCTGCCCCAGTTTGAAATACCCAGGAGAGCTAGGTCGGACTACCTTTCAGACCGCAGGCAGGTTACTAGCCCTGTGACCTGGAGGCCGGCCCTGTGGAAGGAACGGGAAAGAATCCCCAAGGCACAAAGCTAATACTAGACTCATCATACCGGCTTCTCCTATAAACCCTTTCCATCCTTGCTCTTCCTGATTGCAGAGTCACCAAATGGTACAACTGAGCAATATTGGCTGCCTCCGTTGCCCTCTTTTGGCTATAGTTCCTCTCTCAGTCCCCACAAACCAGGGACCCCACTGACTTTAAACAAACCTGAAATTCTTACTGTTGGCCAAGTCTGGGTTGATGGAAAGTTTTCTGGAAGTGAGTACCCTGGGCTGGGTTTTTTTTTAAGACTGGTATCAGTCAGCTATTGTCACAATAATGCTATGTAACAAGCACCCCACCAGTCAGTGATTTACAACAATAATTCATGCTCATTCATGCATGTGTGGGTTGGCTGGGGCAACTCTGCTGACCTCCCTCAGCTGATCTCAGCTCAGCTGACTTTGGTCTCAGCCTTGGGTTTAGTTCCGGTCTGCTCTAGGTATCCCTCAATATTTCCTGGATCACTAGGCTAGCCAGGGCATGTTTCTCTAATGTTGACGGAAGCAGCTCAGAAAGACAGGTCATAGCCCAAGCTTCTTACAAGCCACTGATGGTGCCACATCTGCTCGCATTCCATTGACCAGAGCAAAAGGCAAGGACATATAATCTGCCCAACATGAAGCCAAAACAAGTCACAGAACACATGTCAGGTGGGGGAGGAGGGCAGGATGGTTAAATAGAAAAAAACAGGAGTCAAGCACCCTGGAGCTACTCCCTTAGGTAGGATGACACAGAGAAGGATCCTGCAGAAGCCAGAGCCAGGTTTCATGTTGAACTCATTCAAGCAACAGAAACATGGCTGCAGTACTATCTCCGTGGGGAGGGAGGGAAGGTAGGGAAGGAGAAAATGTAAATCAGGAACAAATAAAACATCAAACAACTATCTCCAACTACACAGTACGTACCATTGCCTGGACCCCAACCTTCTCAATGCTCTGTCTCCGGATCAGCAAGTGAGAAAAACCACACGAGAGGAGCCTGACCTCTTCTCTGCCACAGCTGGTTATTTTCTTTAAACAAATCACAGCTTTAAAAAAGATCAGCCCGGGAAGGGACTGTGGATGACCCTCTTATCCCGCCCCGTCATCTTTCAGAGAGGAAATGGGGCTTATGGAAGGTCATGAGGCAAGTAAGCAGCAGAACAAGGAGTTCGATTTGTGCTTCTGCGGTTTTCCCACCTGAGACATCTCCAAAGAGCCAGGTAATTAAGATTTCCTTTATTTGACAAGCACTCTGTGCCAAGCACTGCTGTAGGTGTCAGGGATAAAGAAGTGAACAAACACCTCTCATGAAGCTTCCATTCTACTGAGGGAATGGATAGATGGTAAATAAGTAAAGCAGTGAATTAATCCCATGGCAATAAATGCTATGAGAAAAACAAGCAGGACAGGGGGATGGTTAGGATAAATTGAGGCTGTATACTGATGGCCAAGGGAGGTCTCACAGAGAAGACGACATTTGATCAGTGCTCTGGTCTGATTATTTCTCTGCACCCCACCCTCCCCCCACCAGTGAATTCATATGTTAAAACCCTAACCTCGAAAGTACTGGAAATACTCGGAGGCCCCACAGAGCTCCCTCTCCCTTCTGCCAGGTGAGTAAGACAAGTCTACGACCTGGAAGAGGCCCTCACCTGACCAGGCTGGCACCCTGATCTCAGACTTCCAGCCTCCACAAGCGTGACAAGTAAGCTTCTGTTGCTTATAAGCTACCCAGTCTGCAGTATTCAGCTAGAGCCGCCTGAACGGGCTAAGACAACCGAGGAAGTGAAAGAAGTAAGCAAGGAGCCGTGAAAAAAAAATACCTGGGTCTTTCCAGCTGAGGAAACGGCAAGTGCAAAGGCCCTGGTCAGGGACAGGCTTGGCATGGAGCAGAGCAAGCAGAGGAAGTATGGCTGAAAACGGCAGCAAGACGGTGTGGCGGTATGGCCAGATCATGAAAGGTCTTGAGGGCTGTCACAATGAATTTTGTGTGCGTCAATTTGACAGGGCTAAGGAATATGCGGATAGCTGGCAAAACAGTATTTCTGAGCGTGTCTGTGAAGGTGTTTCTGGAAGAGATTAGCACTTGATTCAGTAGACTAAGTAAAAAAGACCTGCCATCACCCGCGGGGGTGGGCACCATCGAATCCATGGAGGGCCCAAACAGAACAACATGATGAAGTAAGGGTGAATTTCCTCTCTCTCTTCTTGAGCTGGGATAGCCATCTTCTCTTGCTCTCAGACGGTGAAGCTCCTGGAACATCGGAGCTCCTTGTTCTCAGGCCTTTGGGACTTAACACCAGTGGTCCCCTGACTTCAGGCCTTCAGCCTTGGATTAATCATACTCCGGGCTTTCCTGGGTCTCCAGCTTGCCCATGGCAGATTGTGGACTGTCAGCTTCTATAACCACATGAGCCAAATCCTATAATCAATCTCCTCTTTGTATCCATATGTGGATCTATCTGGATCCTACTGATTTTGTTTTTCAGGTGAACACTGACAGGCACAATGGAAGGACTTAGGGTTTTACTTCAAATGAAACAGAAATCACTGGAGGGCTTTGAGTTAAAGAAACACATGATTCGACTTTTTTGGTTTGAAAGATCTCTCTGGAGGGGGAGGTACATGGGTGGTTCAGTGGTTAAGCATCCGCCTTTGGCTCAGGTCATGATCTCAGGGTCCTGGGATGGAGCACCACATCTGGCTCTCCCTCTTCCTCTGCCCCTTTGGCTGTTGTGTGGAGAACTAACTGCAAAGGACAGAAACTAGGGTCACATTGGGAGGCAATTGCAGTACTCCAAAGTAGTACCTGGCATCCCAGGTAGGAAGGAAGAGTCAAATTTGGGATCAGATGTGGTAAAGCTGAGAGATTTCCCTGATGGCCGTGCATGTGGCAGTAGAGATCAAAATCAGAAAAGAACCCAAGGTTTTCATCTTGAGCACCTGGAAAGATGGAATCACCATTTTCTGCATTGGTGCAAAGTTATAGAAGGAACAGGTCTGGGGGGTAAATCAGGCAGCTTCAGAAACAGCTGCTTCCTTGCTTTCTGATTGCCTGTGTTTTTCCTGACACAACTCATCTACCTAAGCCCAGGGCAGGTTAAAGTGTTTCTGTAGCCAAACATCTGCTTTCTCTGATAGATGTAGTCATTTCCAGTAAATTCTTGGTCCTAGGTCAGAATCCCCAGTAAGCAGACTCTGATGTGAAGTTTAGCATGCAGGAGGTTTATTAGAGTGTCACTGAGATCAACACCCATGGGATGAAGGGAAGGAGGCAGACTGGGCACAGGGGGACACCAAGCTGTGATGCAGTATGAGTGTTAAACATGGAGAGTCCTAAAAATGAGATGATCCTTCAGAACCACCTGAGTTGGGACAAGAAGGTTGGGCAACAGGGTCACCAGCTTCTCATGGAAACATGTGAAATGAGGCAAAGTCACTTTCTTTATCTGAGACATCCCCTAAAGGGCTGACAGCTGACCTCTGTCTTCCAGAGACCTGGCCATCAGCGAGAGAAACAGGTTTTTTATTCTGGAGGGGGAAACTGGGTGGTGCATCACAACATTCACTATATTCCCTCATGCCAGACATAAGGAAGGCTAGCGTCTTCAAGTCCAGTCCTTCCTCCACACTCATTATTCACGGCTGGCCAGCAAATGAAAACCTTGTCTGACTTCACAGGTTTTCCAGCCAGAGGCGAGGCAGGAAAACATCCTAACAATGGACACCACAGAGGGAATTCCCAATGGAAGAACACCAGGGTGGACCCTGACCTTGTCAGAGCAGCTGTTAGCTAGACCCAGAGGGCAGACCCAGTCCTGGTTAAACCTAGTTGCACAACTCACCTTCACCTTTGGAGTCTTGATTTAAAACATCAGCCTTCAACACATAAAAAGCTCAGGAGAGGGGTGCCTGGATGGCTCAGTCCATTAAGCGTCTGACTCTTGATCTTAGCTCAGGTCTTGATCTCAGAGTCAAGCCCACATTGGGCTCCATGTGGGGTGTAGAGCCTACATTAAATAAATAAATAAATAAATAAATAAATAAATAAAATAAAAAGCTCAGGAGATCAGGTAACAGTTGTAAACTACGCAGAATCTCTATGTTCTCCTTCCTACCCCAGGCTCCTACAAAACAGTAAAGAAATAATAGCGGTAGAAGACAAAAATATAAATAAAATATAAATAAATAATATATAATAAGAAAGAATAATAAAAATCCATAACAATGTTGGAACAAAAGAAGAGGTATTCCCAACAGACCAAAAATTATCAAAAATCCCTGAAAAGAGTAAGACAGAGAGGGAAGATTGAAGAAGAAAAGCACACCCCAGTTGCACAAAGGAAAGCAGTGGTGCAGACGAGTTGGAGAAAGCAGCTCTGGGCATGGAAGTCGCAGGAGGGCCCAAGGATGATTGATAGGGTGACCGGTCCTGGAAAAAATCAACACGACAAAAGAAAAGTACCAAATCTAACCATCTGAGGAATTAAATTTAACATGAAGAGCTAAGCTTAACAACCTGAAGAACTAAAGCCCATAGGAAGAATCAACAGAACAAATAAAAATGCCTTTAGAAAAGTCTAAGTAGTATTTTCGTGTGGGGGGTATTACATACATACAAGATAATCAACTAGAGGTATGGAGATGACAATTTTCAAAGTAACAGCTTCAATATGTAGGTTGAGAATCAGAAGAGATATAACTAAAGAGCAAATTAGTAAAGTAGGAGATTGAACCAAGGACTTCCCCCAAGAGAAAAGCACAGAAAGCAACAGATATGAAAGAGAGGCACAAAGTTAAGGGAAATGGAGAATGAATCAAACAGTGATAAAATCATCTGATAGGAGCCTAGAAAGAGGGAATAGTGAGAATGGAAAAGAAACGCTCAAGTAAGACGTGGGAGAATAACTCCTGAAAGAAACATGAAAATCTCCAGATTGAAAATGTCCATCAAATGCTGAGCAAGTTAAATTTTAAAAGATCTACATTTAGGTATCATATGGAAAATGTTACAAAGAGAAAATTCCTCCATACGTAAAGAACTGACTTCCTTGCAAAGAAATGAGACTCAAGTATCATCAAAATTCCTACTGGAACCATTGAAGACAACAGGCAACAGAACAATAATAATCTCAGATATCTAAAGTAATTTATTTTTAATCTATAATTTATTTGATGCCCAGTAAAACTATCTTTGAAGTAAAAGAGGAAACCAAAGATATTGTCAAACATGTCAGAAAGAATCTCTAGACAGGATAGAACCAAATAAAATGAAGAAAGGAATCAAAGAGAAAAATGTGGGCTATAAGAAGTAATGTTAAGAAAAACAAAACAAAACAAAAAAAACAAAAAAAAACTAAAGAAATTAAGACTTTATTAACTGAAATACATAATTATATTTAAACAAAATCTTTAATATTTTGTACCTAAATTCCCAAATCATATCAACACGGTTAAGTGTTGGGAAGAAGAAAAGAAATAATAGGAGAAATCAAGTAGTGAAAAAAGTAAAAGGCTTTACTATTTTTCACTGGCAGGATCTAGGTAATGATTGATTTCCAGACTCAGTATGTCTCTTAAAAATGCACTGATCTATTACAACTGATCGGAAATACAGAAATAAAACGAGCACCTTCAAACCATTAGAGTAGGAAAATAAAACAAAAAGTCATTCAATAAACTCTGTGCCCCGCCCCCGACCAAATACCAGGAGAGATAAAGGAGAAAAAAATGTGAATTTATAAGTTTTTTTAAAAATGACAAGAGTAAGTCCAATTATATCAGTAATATCAATAAGTATAAGTAGTTTAAATCCTTATCGGATAAAAGAAGCTCTTAAATTAGGCTTAAAAAATAGAAGCCCAGTATGTGTTTCTCCTAACATACACAAAAGCAAAATGATAAGTGAAGGTTAAAAAACAAGAGAATGGAAATAGCTATGCCATGCAAATACTAATAAAAAAATGTGGGCAGAGTAGTAATAATATCAAACACAATAAAAATCAAGGCAAAGCACAATGAAAAGGACTGGGGTAAGAGACATTTCGCATAGATAAACTATAAGTTCTATAGAAAAGACCTATCCGGGGCAACTGGGTGGCTCAGTGGGTTAAAGCCTCTGCCTTTGGCTCAGGACATGACCCCAGGGTCCTGGGATCGAGACCCACATCGGGCTCTCTGCTGTGATCTCTGTCTGTCAAATAAATAAATAAAATCTTAAAAAAAAAAAAAAGAAAAGAAAAGCCGTATCAGCCACAAACTTTGATGCACTCGATAACAGAGCTGCCATACATAAAGCAGAAACTAAAAGATGAAAAAGGAGAAATGATAATCCACAATCATGATAAGAGCCTTTGTTACTTAGTTTTCAGAAACCACCAGAGGGGTGCCTGGGTGGCTCAGTGGGTTAAGCCTCTGCCTTAGGCTCAGGTCATGGTCTCAGGGTCCTGGGATCGAGCCCCGTGTCAGCCTCCCTGATCAGTGGGGAGCCTGCTTCCCTTCCTCTCTCTCTGCCTGCCTCTCTGCCTACTTGTGATTTCTCTCTGTCAAATAAATAAAATCTTAAAAAAAAAAAAAAAAAGAGTTGGACACAGGAACCACCAGATTAAGTAGCTGTACAAAGAGAGTACAAAATACAAAGTATGTCTAAGTACAAAGAGAGAGGATATGAATAGCATATATACTATAATTTTAAAATGTGATTTAATAGATATAGATGTTAATAAAAGACAGCTCATTATTTTTGGTCACGCATGAAACATTAAAAAAAATAACTTATGCATTTGTATAAATTTGTAATAAATTATGTATTAGGCCCTAAAAGAAATCTCAATAAATTCTCATAACAAAGGAGTCCAACCAGTTACTTCTAGGCCCAAATACAATAAAATTCAAAATCAATAACAAATAAAATGGCCAAAAAGTCCTACACATCTGGAAGTGTTTAACATCTTTTAAATAATTCTTAGGTTAAAAGAAAAATTAATATTACCTTTTAGAAATTAATGACAAGGAGAGTCCATATATCAAAAACCTGAGGCACATACCTAACTCAGGAAAATTTAGTCTTGAAGTTCTCAGAAAAGAGAAAAAAACAGTAAAAGCAAAGTAAGCTTTTCAAGATTAAAAAAAAAATAAAAACAATGAAACTTCAGGGAAGACAAAGTGCAAAAATTAATAAACTAAGGAAATAAACTAACAGTGTCAATTAATAAAACTAAAAGTTGGTTCTTTGAAAAGACCAGTAAACTAGAATAACCTGTGGCAAGATTGAGAGACTAGGGGTGAGATGAGGAAGAGGGACAGAAAAATACAGTGTTAGGAATGAGAAATGAGATAGAATAGACAACACATATTCTAAAGTAAAGAGAATTTTATACCAAAGCATTTGAACATCTAGATGGATTGGATAGTTTTCTGGGGGGAACAATAAATCACAATAATTGGCTCAAAAAATATCATGAAAGAACAATAATCATCAGAGAAACTGAAATAGTCATTCAAGCTCTACCCTGCTAAGATGCACAAAGTAAGAAAGTTTACCGTCTTGAATGTTCTACCAAATATTCAGGAAACCCAGAACTGCACGCAATACACACTCTAGGGCATTGACGATAGAAACTACCCAACTCATTTATGTGGCTAACATAACCCAGTTCCAAAACCGGACAGGGAAAACACAGACAAAAGGAAAAAAAAAAACATATGCCAATATCATTTATGAGCAAAAATCCTAAGCAAAGTATTAGAAATCAAAACCAGTACCTCATTGTGAACAGAAATATAAGAATGGTTCAACATCTGAACACCATCTATGTTTCTGACTTGACTGAAATCCTCTCAACAGATCATCTCAATGATGTTAAAATTTAATAAAATTCAGTACCCATTTCTGATTAAAAAAAAAAAAATCCCAACTAGGTAATGCGTTCTACTATAGACCCAGAGCACACATCATAGTTAATGGTAAATTACCAAAAATAATCCCATTATAGTCAGGATCAAAGCAAGGATGCCTATGACTACTGCTACTTTTCAATACCGAATTGAGGGCTTGCCCACGGAGAAAGACAAGAGAAGGAATCAAATTGAACAGAGAGAGATGAAACTATTTGCCGTCCATATAACCATTTACCTAGAAAATACACAGAAACCAAAGGGCAATTATAATCAAATACAAATTCATCCAGGTGACAGATACAAAAATCCATGCACAAAATTAATAACTTTCATATTACACAATAGTAACGAACTAGAATATACATTTTTTAAAAGATTTTATTTATTTATTTGACAGACAGAGATTACAAGTAGGCAGAGAGGCAGGCAGAGAGAGAGGAGGAAGCAGGCTCCCCATGGAGCAGAGAGCCTGATGCAGGGCTCCATCCCAGGACCCTGGGATCATGACCTGAGCCGAAGGCAGAGGCTTTAAACCACGGAGCGACCCAGGTGCCCTAGAATATACATTTTATAACCGTATTCACAAAAGGAGAAGAGCAACCTGAAAAATACTTCAGACAAACTTGGTAAGAAATACCAGCAAGAGAAATGTATAAAACTTTAGGACATGAAGGAAAACCCGAGTAAATAAAAAGATTGTAGTATTTCGAGGTAGAGAAGAGCTTAAATGCCTGTCTTTTAAAATCCCATTTCTCTACACCAGAACCGGACTCACATAGCAAAAGGCAAAAACCAGAAACCTGCCTTTTGAGTCCCATGATTAGGGCTTTGGCAAAGGGTGGACTTCGTTAGCAACCGGGGAAATTAAGAAATGTCTTTTTAGGAAGCAGGATTGAGGACCTGCACTAGGCACAGAAGGGAGCAAAATGAAGGGAGCACAGAAAACAAACCTTGCCGACTCGATCAAGTTTCTTGTCTTGAGCCCTGACCGTGGAAAGACCCAGCAGTGGGAGAGGGGAAGGTTTCTGTCCCCCCACACACACCCCAAAAAATCACCGTGGTCAAACAGATGGCGTTGCACATTTTTAAACCACTTTTTAACACAGTGACTTTTTTTGCCTGCTTGCTCTTTATGCCTTTAGTCAAAAGTCCCACCAGCTGTCACCATCTCAAAGAAAATGTCAGGGGGGCTGTGGCTGCCTGTGCTTCTCCTCAGCTCAGTGGGAGAGACGAGCCCAGGGACCTCAGCCAGCTGTGGTCCTGGCTGTAGAATGTCTGGAACGGCTGAAGAGTGGTCCCTTCACCAAAATGAACCACCACAGAGATTCTCAGCCAATCTCTTCCCTAGAGTAGCCCCTTCCAGTTACTAAACATACATAGTTCCCACAACCCTTTCCCTCCTGCTTCCTTGTCTCCTTCCAGATAGTCCTGTGAGGTCAGACTTATGATCCCATCACACAGACAGACCAATGGGGAACTCTGGCTTTTAGCCTTGCAATCTATGAGCTGTGTTATCTTTGCCAAGTCACTGTCCCTCTCTGGGCCTCAGCTTCTCCATCTGCACAATGAAACTGACCAAGGTCCTCCAAAGTTCTTCCAGCTCTAAGGCTCGGCACCATTGTCTAGTAACAGGAAGACATCCCCGAACTTTCTCTTTGCGTGACAGTTCCTACTGGCTCCCTGACTTCCCTTCATTCCAGGGTAAACCCACTTACACGTCGTCGAGGAGATTGAAACCTGGCAACTCCAGGAAATTACCAAACTAGGTCCTACTCCCTTAGCTTTTTTTTCCCCCCTTCTCCAAACACCAATCAGTAACCTCTTTAAATGGCAGCCAAATAGGGCAATTGGTTCCTGTAGAATTAAAAAAAGGAAAAAAAAAAAAAAAACCTGATGAGTAATTTGCTGAAACTGATCCCCCCACCTTCTAAAATCATGCATTTAAACTGATTTAGAGAACTTTAAAGACGTATTTAAAATTTCTTTCCTCCTTGTTTAACTATATAATTGTTTTCACTCATAGTAATCGTCTCTTGGAGGCGTATGCTTGACTTATTTAATAAATCCTTCTCCACATTTGAAATCATCCATTAACAATAAGGAGCTTGACACTCCATTACCCACAATAAATTTCACTGCCATTAAATCGCCACATGCTGCAGAGAGGAATGGAGACTCCAGGATGGCCTCCGCGAGCCAGGGCAATGTCAGAGCCCAGCCGCAGAGCCTGTCTGAAGCCTGGCTCTGGGTTCCTTACTCCAGGCCTGGATCCTCCTGGAAGTCAAGGTATTTATCTAGCCTACCAAGGGGGTTGACGCAGAAAGACAAAGTAGGGTGGGAAAATTCGCATCAGCTCTCAGGTTCATCTTTCTCTTTCAAGTGGATTTGGGGCTGGCATGTAGGCGTAAGTAGCAGCCTGGAACTTGTACCCACCTCGGGGGCCAAAGCAAAGAGCATGCAAAGAGAGCAGGGCCCAGGCCTGCCCTTGGTCCTAACCCAAGGCCTCAGATGGCCTTGACACAGAGACCCCGTCCTTCCGTACATCATGTTCGTGGCACGGCTGATAAAGAGAATCCAAATGTGTTTATCGCTTCTCTCCACTGTTGCCAGCTGGCCACATTCTCAGGGGGCACTGGAGCTTTGCTTACAAGCTGATGACGCCTCGATGCCAGCTCAGGAAGGAAGCCCAGAATCACTGAGTCGGGGACCTCAGAGTCAGAGCTGAAAGAGACCTCCGAGGCCATTGATTCTGGCAGTTCTCAGGCTTTGTCGTGTGTCAGCATCACCTTGGAAGCTGGTTAAACGTACTCATGCCTGTCTGTGCGGCCCCCCACACTGGGAAATTCTGACTCCGAAGAACTGGGTGGGCCTGGGCATCTGAATTCTCAGGGATCGCCCAGGTAATGCTCACGCATCCCGATGTTTGAGAAGCAGGGATCTGACCTCTCGGTTCGTAACACTGGCTATACACTGTAATAGCCTGGGAAGTCTGTGTGTGTTCCTGTGGGGCGGGGGGTGGGGCCTGGAAAGTTGAAATAGCTCCCGTTCCTGGGCCTCACCCAGTACCTGTGGAATCAGAACTTCTGGCTGTAGGCCCTGGACATCAGAATTATTTTAAAACTCCCCAGATGATAACAGAGGCCAGTCAGGATGGAAAACAACTGATGTGGGCATTTTCCAGAAGAGAAACAAGCTAAGGTCCAGAGAAGGTTTAGAACTTGCCCCAAGCCACAGGGCAAGTGAGGGAGAAAGCCTGCACAGAACCCAGGCGTCTGCCAGTCTGGTGTGAGCTCCCTGCGCTTGCTGAGATATGGGTGGGCATGGGGCTTCCAAGGAAAAGCAGGGGACGTGGCCTCCAAGGAAGAGCAGAATGCCCGGGAATGACAGTCACATCTCAGGGGATGGCCCTTCAGATGACAGTGCATCTGGACGGTGTCCATGCTGCTGAGTGTGGGGACACCACTTTAAGTAGCAAGAGTCCATACCCCTTTTAGAATGCCTCCTCCTCCTTTTTGAATCCCAGCATGTACCCATCAGGCACCAGCCCCCAGTTTTTTTTCCAGTCTCTGCATAGAACAAAGTCATGGAAATGAGCACACTTTGTCTTCTACACCTTAACAAGGGGTCCGAAGTGTCAAAAGTAAATGGCAGGTTGCGTAAATCTGCCTTCTGTTCCGACTACACATGCTATGAGCCCCCTCTCTCGTTATCCCTTGGTCTGGGGCTAAGAACAGCGAGCCGGACAGGATGTGGGGAATGCTCAAGGCTCTGCATGGCCTTGGGCAAGTCACTGCCTGGTGGGAGTCTCATCCGTAGAATGTGAATTCTGATGCTCATCTCCTAGAACATTGTTTGGATTAAGTGAGACTTGAGCAACAAAGTGCCAGTTCCAGAAGAGATGTATAAAACGTAGCTTACTGTCTCAGTTTCCACACAGGGATGGCACCACAGGCCAGACGCCGAACCTGATGGCTTGGGTTCCCAATCCAGGCTATGTCACTTCTTAGACCTTAGGCGAATTATTTATCCTTTCTGGCCTTGATTTCCCCTTCTGTATGATAGCAATATGTGCCACAAAGGGCTAATTTGAAGGTCAAATTAGAAAGTGCCTCTGCCTAGTCTCCTTGGGGTGGGGACATGCCATTATCAAATTCATATCCCCAGCAGCTGATGCAAACTTGCTTCCTAGTCCATAGTAAGTGCTCGATACTTGTTTGATGAGTATCCAGGATGGAGTAGAAATGATTCATAATTGAAAGACTGTTTTGGGCTTCTGGGTGGCTCAGTTGGTTAAGCATCTGCCTTCAGCTCAGTTCATGATCTCAGGGTCGTGGGATCAAGCCCCGCATCGGGTTCCCTGCTAAGTGGGGAGCCAGCTTCTCCCTCTCCCTCTGCCTGCCACTCTGCCTACTTGTGCTATCTGTTCTCTTTCATACTCTCTCAAACAAATGGAAAGAAAAAAAGAAAGAAAGAAAGAAAGAAAGAAAGAAAGAAAGAAAGAAAGAAAGAAAGAAAGGAAGAAAGAAAGAAAGACTGTCTTGAGGATGAGAAGGAAGCTTTGCTAGGAACCAGCAAACTATATAGCCTGCAGAAAAAAATCAGCCCCCACCTGTTTCTGTAGAGCCCACAAGATAAGAACACTTTTCACGTTCTTAAATAGTCGGGGGGAAAATCAAAAGAAGAGTAATACTTGCTGCAAGGTAAAACTCTAATGAAATTCAAATGTCTGTGTCTCTAAATAGAGTTTTATTGGAACACAGCCATGCCCTCTCATTTACGTATTGTTGATGACTGCTTTCACTTGCTCCAGTGGCAGGGTGAGAGAGACCAAATGGCCCACAAAGCCTAGAATATTTATTATTAGACCCTTACAGAAAAGGTTTGCTGACTCCAGTTCTAAGCCTTCAAAAACGTGAAGAGAATGAGCGAATGAGAATAAGAAAGAAAGAGATCAGCTTGGTAGGAGAGAAAACTGCTTGACGACTGGGGTATCTTTGTCCATTTGGGCTGCTATAACAAATTACTGAGCCTGAGGGGATTAGACAAAAAACATTTATTTTTCACAGTTCTAGAAGCTGGGGGGCCCGAGATCAAGGTGCTGATATATCTGGCGTCTGGTGAGAGCCACTTCCTGGTTTGCAGGTGGCCATTTTCTTCTTGTATCCTCATATGGTAAAGCCAGAGGAGAGGGAGCAAGATCTCTCCTGTCTCTTCTTCCATAGGTACTAATCCCATTCTGAGGGCCCCACCCTCATGACCTCATTTAAACCTTATTATCTCCAAAGGCCCCATCTCCAAATACCACACAGGAGATTAGGGTTTTACTACGAATTTTAGAGGGACACAAACATTCATTCCATAGCACAGAGTTATCTAAACATGATATATGTAGCCTTGACAAGGGATATGTTTTTCTCACTGCAATGGATAACTACTTCTCTGAGATGTTTTTCGGTATTTCAAGCATCAGGACAGGGAGTTGGCAGATGATCTTTAAGCCCTTTCCAGCTCTGAGATGCCCAGGATTTATGACTCGGTTGTCCCGGAGACCAGAGAATTCCAAGGTGACTCTGGTCCAGGGATCACTGATGCCTTCAGGCTGTCACATTACATTCTCCCTTTACTGCCAGTCCTCTGGGAAGCTTTCTGGTACCAGTAAGTTACAGGACCCCTAAGATTCATTCATCTATCTATCAAGTCAGCACAGCTAGACATACAGGGATTGGAGATTCAAATCTCGTTGTTTAAACCAATAGCTGATGGCAATTGCTGACAAGAAGAAAGTTATTTCCTGATTCACCCAGACTCAAAGCTTTTGATCAGAGTCCCTCTTCAAACATCAAGGTGACATTGCAGTTGTAGATGATTTTCTGTGGTCTTTCTTTATTAGGCTGCCTTGATCTATGTCTTGTTTGAAGTCATAAGTGTTGGGCTGGCAGAAAGAAAGGGCTACTTAAGATGGCGAAAGTTCCCGCCACAAAACCTGAGCTCAGACAGGAGAACAAAGACCCAATCAGGAGTCTGAAAACCCCCCGGGCTCCCGTGGACCAATGGGACCCCGACGAGCAGGCGAAATATCCAAATAAGGGAAACTTGCCAAAAGACCCCTGAACTCCCCTCGAGGCCCCTTAAAAGCCCTCTTCTCCCTGCCTTGGGCGCGACTTCCACCACTCTGCTTTCCAGAGTCGCGGAACCTGGCCCGAGGGTGCCCACCTCTTCCCAGCGCAACTTTCCTGGCTCCCCTCCTCCTGAGCCCTGAAACTTCGCCGGAGAGGGCCTTTAATAAATCTTGCCTTGCACCCACCTTGCCTGGTGTTGTGTTTATCTCGCCGGAAAAACTTTACATTTGGTGCCGAAACCCAGGAAGGAGATTGAGCCCCCACCCCAGTGGGGAGGCTCTCTCCTTTCCCAAGCCGGCCCCTGGCCCACCTTTCCGAACGCCACTTCTTAAGCCGTGGTGAGTTTCCCCCAATTCTGCGCCTCCTTCCGGAAAGCCCTGCCCTAATCGCGGCAGTGTCAGGGCGGACCCCGCCGGTCACCAGGTGACCTCCGTGACTCCGAGAGGCTGGGAGACGTCCTAACCTCTACGGCAGTCGACACAGTTTTTCCACAACCCAGTGGTGGACGAGGGGACGCCTTCCTCCAGCCCTCAGGTTGCCCGGCAACAAATCATGGGGACCTCCCAATCCAAATTCGACCCTAAAAGACCCCTGGGGTGCCTGCTGGCCAATCTTAAAACCCTGGAACTGGACCAGGACCTGCGAAGGCGATGTCTCATGCATTATTGTACCATCGCTTGGCCACAATACCAATTAGACAATCAGTCCCAGTGGCCTCCGGAAGGCACATTTGACTATCAGATTCTCATGGACCTAGGCAATCTCTGCAAACGCCAAGGCAAATGGGTCGAGGTCCCTTATGTCCAGGCTTTCTGGACTCTGTGCTCTCGCCCCTCCCTCTGCTCTCACTGCTCCACTTCACAGGTCCTCTTGGCCTGCTCCCCTCCACCTATCCTGCCACCCACTGCTCCCAAAGACCCGGACCTCTCCTCCCTGTCTCCCCTTTCTGAACCCCCAGAGAGCTTTACCCACCCACCGACAAAAGGGCCCCTGGTTCCTCCTCCTCCTCCTCCTTACCGCGATCCCCTACCCCAAGGTCCCTCTCTCCCTACAACCCCTAACCCCCCTGCTCCAACCACCCCCATTTCACCCCCCTTCCACCCCGACCCCCGTCTCATCCCCTCAACCCCCAAAACCTGAGTTCACTCCTGATGCGCCCCCCCCAACCTCCCCTCACGTCCCCTCCAGCCTCCCCTCCCATCTCCACCCGCACTAGGGCTTGAAAGCCCTCCCCTGATTTAGTGTGCTCCCTAAGGGAGGTTGCTGGAGTTGGAGTTGTTTGAGTTCATGCACCCTTCTCTCTACAAGACCTTTTCCAAATTGAGAAATGTCTGGGCTCCTTTTCGGCCAATCCTGATAACTATATCAAAGAATTCCAATGTCTGGCCCAAGCCTATGACCTTACCTGGCATGATTTACATGTGGTCCAGACCACCACCCTCACCACAGAGGAGAGGGAACATATCCAGGCTGCTGCCCGGGAGCACGCAGATCAGGTCCATCTCACGGATGCTGCCATGCCAGTTGGAGCCCAGGCGGTCCCAGCTGTAGAACCAGGTTGGGATTATCAGGATGGCCAAGATGGCCACCGGCGCTGCGACCGCATGGTCCAATGTCTCATAGCCGGCATGCGGGCAGCCTCTAATAAGGCCGTTAATTACAACAAGATTAGGGAGATTGTCCAGGCCCCTGACGAGAACCCCGCCATGTTTCTTAACCGATTGACCGAGGCTTTAACCCAGTATACTCGCTTGGACCCCGTCTCTCCTGCAGGGGCCACGGTGCTGGCTACTCATTTGATCTCTCAATTGGCACCGGATATATGGAGAAAGTTAAAAAAAGGCTGAGGAGGGCCTTCAGACCCCCATTTCTGACTTGGTGAAAATGGCATTTAAGGTCTTTAATTCCCGTGAGGAGGCGGCTGAGCTTAAACGACAAGCCAGACTCCAGCAAAAGTTCAGTTGCAGACCCAAGCCTTGGTAGCAGCCCTGCGGCCAGCCGGCTCCAGGAGCCAACAGAGAGGGGCAACCAATCGCACCTGTCTGGGGGCCTGTTTCAAATGCGGGGTCAAGGGACATTGGGCTCGCCAGTGCCCCAATCCAAAGCTGCCAACTCGGCCTTGCCCTCAATGCCATTTGATGGGCCACTGGAAATCTGACTGCCCTAACCTCGGAGTATCTTCGGCGCCTCAACGTGGGGGAGCCCCCGAGACAGTAAGTCCAGCTTTTCAACTGCTCGGATTGGGGGACGACTGACGAAGCCCAGACTCGGCCACCCCTCTCACCCAGGCCGAGCCCAGGGTCACGCTCCAGGCAGTGGGTAAGTCCACCTCCTTTCTGCTGGACACGGGGGCTACCTACTCTGTTCTGCCTTCCTATTTGGGACTTACTCGAACCTCACCAATTACTGTTATGGGGATCGATGGGACCTCCTCCAATCCTAGGGTGACCCTTCCCCTTACCTGTAGTCTGGATGGGTTCCCCTTCTCCCACTCGTTCCTAGTGATTCCTTCCTGCCCGATCCCTCTACTGGGGAGGGACATTCTCCAGAAACTGAGGGCAACTATCTGCCTCTCCCCTTCCTCCCCTCCCTCCACCTCAACCCGTCTCATTCTACACCTCTCTACTCCCTCGACCCCCGCTCCAGATGACCTACCCACTGTAGATCCTCGGGTGTGGGACACCTCGGAGCCCATCATCGCTTCCCACCTTACCCCCGGTTAAAGTACAGCTTAAGGATAACTCCAAGTTTCCTTCTCGAGCTCAGTTTCCTATTTCCTTAGCCCACCCCCGGGGCCTGAAACCTATCATAGAACGGCTTAAACGTCAGGTTTAAGTACGCAAGCCCTCAGGGGCTTATCGACTGGTACAAAACATTAGGCTTATCAACGAGTCGGTGGTCCCCCTCCACCCAGTTGTTCCTAACCCCTACACCCTATTGTCTCGCGTTCCCCCAAACACCTCTCACTTTACAGTACTGGACCTAAAGGACGCCTTTTTCACCGTCCCCTTGCACCCTGATTCCTATTTTCTTTTTGCCTTCACCTGGGAGGATCCCCACTCGCACGCTTCTGGACAACTAACTTGGACTGTCCTACCCCAGGGGTTCAGGGACAGCCCCCACATTTTTGGCCAGGCCTTGACTACAGACTTACAGCAGTGCATCCTTAAGGCCAGTACTCTACTACAATATGTGGATGACCTCCTCCTCTGTAGCCCCTCCCTCTCGGTCTCCCAGGATGACACCTCCGCCCTACTTAACTTCCTGGGGGCCAAGAGATATCGAGTCACCCCCTCTAAGGCCCAATTGTGTGCCCCTTCAGTTACCTATCTGGGCCTACTTCTGACTTCCACTTCTAGGTCTCTTACTGGGGACCGCATACGCCTCCTCCAAGAACTCCAACCTCCCCAAACGGTGGATGAAATACTCTCTTTTCTTGGATTAGTTGGGTTCTTCAGACATTGGATTCCAAATTTCTCTATCCTGGCCCGTCCTCTGTACCAGGCGGCTAAAGAGACCCCCCAGGGTCCCCTAACTGATCCCACTTGGATCCGCCACTCATTCTCTAAACTAAGGGACCGCCTTACCACCGGACCAGTCTTAGCCCTACCCGATCTCTCTAAACCATTCCATCTCTACACTGATGAGCGCTCCAGCTCGGCCACCGGCCTCCTAACAAAACTGGTGGGGCCTACGCATAGGGCTATAGCCTACCTGTCCAAGCAACTGGATGTCACCACCCAGGGATGGCAGCCCTGCCTCAGGGCCCTAGCAGCAGCCACTTCTCTTACAAAGGAGGCCCTCAAACTGACCTTAGGGCAGCCCATCACGGTCTACTCTCCCCACCGACTCACGGACCTCCTTAGCCACCGATCCCTGGCCCATCTGACTCCTTCTCGTCTCCAGCTATTCCATCTGCTATTCCTAGAAAACCCGCATATCTCTCTCTCTACCTCCCCCCGCTTAAACCCCACAACTTTACTGCCTATACCCTCATCCACCCCGGAACCCGTTCATTCCTGCCTACAACTTATAGAGGACCTCACTCCTCTCCATCCCGGTCTCTCTGATCAACCACCAGCCAACCCTGACCACGTACTCTTCGTGGACGGCAGTTCCCTCCTGGCCTCAGATGGCCAAAGACACACTGTTTATGCTGTGGTCACCACGGATGCGGTATTAGAGATGGTTCCCCTCCCCATCGGAACCACCTCCCAGAAGGCTGAACTCGTAGCTCCCACCAGGGCATTACACTTGTCGAAGGGACAACGAGTCATCATTTACACTGACTCAAAATATGCCTACCTCATAACTCACACACACTCTGCTCTTTGGCAAGAACGGGGGTTCCTAGCGACCAAGGGCACCCCTATAGCTAATGGACCCCTCATTGCCAAGTTGCTTGAGGCCCTTAGTCTGTCCGCTGAGGTAGCAGTTGTTCACTGTCGAGGCCACCAAACGGCCAAGGATCTGGTCTCCCTAGGTAACAACAGGCAGACTCAGCGGCCCTAAATACCCCTGCGTCTCCTATCCTCTTTCTTAACACCCCTCACCAGCCTTCCTACTCTACAAAGGAAACACAAGCCCTCCAGGCACGGGGAGGAAAGATTGGAGATAAGGGGTGGATCTACATTCAGGACAGGATAGCCCTGACAGGCAATCAGGCGCACACCTTAATTACTGACATCCACCGATCCCTCCATATTGGCCCAAAGGCTCTCCACCAATTTCTTCAGCCATTGTTCTATCATCCTTCCTTATCTAAGGTAATCGAAGTTGTCCAGAAGTTGTCCACAGGGCTTGTAAAACCTGTTCAGCCGTGAATTCACAAGGAGGAATCCACAGACCAGGGCCTAACCATCAGCTCCGAGGTCATCAGCCGGGGGAAGACTGGCAACTGGACTTCACTCACACGCCTCGCCATAAAAACCTTTTGCTACCTATTGGTTGATACATTCACAGGCTGGATCGAGGCAGACGTGGTGGCTACAATACTCATCGAGCACATCATCCCGAGGTTCAGGTTGCCCCGGACCCTCCAGTCAGACAACGACCTGCCTTTATCTCCAGTGTAACCCAACAGGTAGCTGAGAGCCTCAACATAACCTGGAAACTTCACATCCCATACCACCTACAGTCATTGGGTAAGGTAGAAAAGGCCAACAGGCTGCTCAAAGCCCAACTCACCAAACTTACCCTAGAGACCCACCTTTCCTGGCCCACACTTCTGCCCCTGGCTCTCACCAGACTCCGGGCTACGCCCCACGGGCCATCGGGCTTAAGCCCATTTGAATTACTATATGGCCGGCCCTTTCTTTTTTTTTTTTAAAGATTTCATTTATTTATCTGACAGACAGAGACCACAAGTAGGCAGAGGCAGGCAGAGAGAGAGGAGGAAGCAGGCTCCCCGCTGAGCAGAGAGCCCGATGCGGGGCCCGATCCCAGGACTCTGGGATCATGACCCGGGCCGAAGGCAGAGGCTTTAACCCACTGAGCCACCCAGGCGCCCCCGGCCAGCCCTTTCTTATAAATCATAGCCTTCCGGCCATTTCCCCGCCTCTTTTATCCTATCTACTTTACCTCACTCTCCTCCGAGCTCTCTTAAGGGCCCACGCCGACACTGTCATCCCAGCCCCAAGAGACCATGCTTCTGAAGGGGATATACGAGATCTATATCCTGGGGACCAGGTCCTCCTCAAAAGCTTGCAGCCAGGCTCCTTACAAACCCAGTGGACCAGGCCTCATATGGTCGTCCTTACCACCCCAACTGCTGCGAAACTGTTGGGGCACTCTACATGGGTACATATCAACAATCTCAAACGGGCACCCAGAGATAGTGATTGGACTTCCCAGATGCCAGGCCCCACCAAACTCCTCTTGGTTAGGGCCCCTTCTCATATTCCTTCTAATCCAGACAAACCAGGCGGATCCATGTGAGTCTAGCTGAATGAGGGGTTCAGGTACCTCTTGCTATTTTTCAGCCTTTACTTATATGCCTACAACCTGCTACTGGGGAAAGAAACCAACAACCTGTGCGTATGACCAGAAAACCTATTGGGTCTCTGACCTCGTGACAGCCAAACGCGGTATTGCCCCCTGCAACATCTACCCCAGGTCTGGAAAAGTTTGCTGGATCTATCTGGGTCATGTCGGTCTCTCTGACGTGGGGGGGGGGGGGGGGAGGTCTAGGACCAGGCTAGCCGCGAACGCATTAAAACAGCGGTCACGGACCTGACCAAACGACTCCAAACCCCCAGCGACCCGGTCTATAAGGGCATCAATCTTGGTAGCATCCAAAAATTCCCTACCACCGAACAACTGACAGTGGCCCTCCTGAACTCTAGTTACAACCTATGGCAAAATGTGTCGAAGAACGGTGACAGTGACTGCTGGATCTGTTTCCCTTCTTCAACACATTCCAACATTGTAGGGGTACCCCTCCCTATTGACTGGCCACTCCCCAACTCCACGGCCACAAATAACACGGTCCAAATAGGCCCCATCGGGGGAAACATACCTGTGATTAATGTGTCCTCCCCCCTTACCACCGCAGCTGCCAACATCACTAACTCCTCCCTCCCATACTGTACTCCCTCGGGAATATTTCTCTCGTGCCCTCAGGGAACCTCTCACTGCCTGATCGCTAATGACTCCCTAGGCTGTATATTCATTCTACTATCTCCTTCTACCACCATCCACTCTGAATCCCAGCTGCAATCCATCCTATTCCCCCAACACCGTGGAGGAAGGGCTGCCTTCCTCCCACTCATAATAGGGTCAGGAATAGCCACAGGGGTGGCGACCGGAACAGCGGGGATAGGAACTTCCATAGACTTATTACAAACTCTCCCAAGCCCTGAATGATGACATGGAACGGGTTGCTGACTCCCTCACAGCCCTACAGACATAAGTTACCAGCCTGGCGGCCGTAGCCCTGCAGAACCGACGGGCCTTAGACCTTCTGACCGCCGAAAAAGGGGGGACCTGCCTATACTTAAATGAAGAATGTTGTTACTTTGTTAACCAATCAGGTATAGTTACCTCCAGGATTAAAGAACTCAGGGATCGGATTCAGGCACGGCGGTGAGACACGTCTTTCTGGGGCCTGGACCCCTACACCTGGGTAACCTGGCTGCTCCCTTTGGTGGGACCTGTATGCATAATCCTCCTTCTAGTCTCAGTTGCTCCCTGTCTTTTCCGATGCTTGCAGGGTCGCCTACAAGAACTTGCCCGAGTGTCTGTCAATCAACTCCTCCTCCAGCCCTACTCTCACCCGCCCACTTCCCACTACCCCTAAGACGACGCCCACCCCCCTCACCCCCCCCACCCCCGCCGTCAGCAGGAAGTAGCCAGAACTGAGTCAACACCCCTGGCACCATTATATAAAGCAAAAGGTCGGAATGTTGGGCTGGCAGAAAGAAAGGGCTACTTAAGATGGCGAAAGTTCCCGCCACAAAACCTGAGCTCAGACAGGAGAACAAAGACCCAATCAGGAGTCTGAAAACCCCCCGGGCTCCCGTGGACCAATGGGACCCCGACGAGCAGGCGAAATATCCAAATAAGGGAAACTTGCCAAAAGACCCCTGAACTCCCCTCGAGGCCCCTTAAAAGCCCTCTTCTCCCTGCCTTGGGCGCGACTTCCACCACTCTGCTTTCCAGAGTCGCGGAACCTGGCCCGAGGGTGCCCACCTCTTCCCAGCGCAACTTTCCTGGCTCCCCTCCTCCTGAGCCCTGAAACTTCGCCGGAGAGGGCCTTTAATAAATCTTGCCTTGCACCCACCTTGCCTGGTGTTGTGTTTATCTCGCCGGAAAAAATTTACAATAAGGGCCTGATATATAGTTGCAGTCTGGCCTTCCATCTCAAATGTTCTATTAGTCATCTTAACTTTACAGCTCTTACTTTGGTATCAACATGGGCCCGATTCTAGTTGAGGTGCTGTCCTGGGAACTGGTATGGAATCTGCTCTTTAAAACTATTCTACCCATTAAAGGTTCATTGACGTGAATAAATAAGGTAAAGCCACAGAAGCCTAGGAAGCTTCTCACATAGAGTAACCTCATGGAATCAGTTTGAGAATAGGCTAATGTGATTAACAAGTTTTCTGTCACCTCAAAATATATAATAATGCTATATATCAAACAAGCCCAAAAAGCTTACCAGGTTTTGAAGATAGGCATTTATTTTCTACTCATGGGTAAACTATAGTTGGCTGTTCTCAGTAGGTTTAGCTGGGCTCAATAAACTAGATCGGATCCAGACTTTGGGATGTTTCAGATCTGCTGTGTGTCCTCCTGCAGGACTAGGGCATGTTATTCTCAAAATGCAGAGCAGAAGCTCCAAGAGGGCTGGCAGAAACTCGCCATGCCTCTCAAAGTCTCAGCTTGAAAGCTGTATAACAATCCATCCACATCTCACTGGCCAAAGCGAGTCACATGACCAAGCCCCACATTGAAGGGGTGGGGAAGCACACTAGAACCATGCAGAAGCCATGGCCAGGACACAGAGAAGGAAGAATGATGAACACATAACAAGTTCTAACAGGGGGTAGAGGGCTGACCTAAAGTCCCTTTCCTTTCCAAGCTTTCCTGAAACTCTATAAGATAAAGTCAAGAACCCTTTCCTTCCTCACTTAACAGAGCTCAGGGATTGTAAAGGAATCCTGGCTTGACAATGGAAGACATAGGTGGTGCAAAACATTGTTCTGAACACCACTGATTCCATCTACCTCTGGAGACAGGGAGGTTCTGGGGAGTTGGGGCTGAATTCTCTAAAACTTAAAGAAAACCTACCAAACTCCCATGAGCACACTTTTTCCTATCTCCATGTTCTTGAAAGACTGTTTAACTAGTTAACTCTGTTTGCTTCACTGAGATCATAACACATAAGTATTTTCACCACCCAGTTAGCATGTGATAAGGTTATTTCTGAATAGCCAGGATAGAGGTAAACAAAAGACTATAGTCCTTTTCATGTGCTTACTTCTTAATGTTTATAAAATGCATAAGCTCACATTAGCTCCTTTGACACTAACAACCATCCCACAGAGTAAGAAACAAAGAGAAGAGAAGACTAATTTTAAGAGTGCTGAAATGAAGGCTCAGAAATGCTGAGTGATTTGTCCGAATTCACCGGCTAGGCATAAAAGGGCTGGAACAGAGTTACGATTTTCTAATCCCTTGCCTGGTACTCCTTCCTCCCGCCATGAGGAAGAACAAAGGGAGCACAAGAGGGTGGGAAACCATTGATTCTCTCCTGCCCAATCCAGGGAGGTTTCAGGGAAGAGGTAGATGTCAAAAGCTATTGGAAGGAAGCTGTCAGGATGGAGCAGGGAAAATGTTTTTATACCTTCACACAAAACAAGATGCTCCAAATATCTTATAACCATTTCTACTCATGCAGCCACTAGCTCACAGGATGCCTTCAGAGCCTCCTAGGCTGATGCCCCATTTCTCATCTTGCCTCGAGAGGTCTCTTTTCTATTTTAGAGCCAGAGAATCTGCTCAAAATCCTCTAACTGCTCCCCATCTTGTTCACAATACGGCTGTGCTTCTGCCCTTCTCTCCTACTGCCTCTCTCTCAGCTTACTTCTCTGCAGCCACATGTACATCTGTGCTTTTCCTTGGCACAGTGAGCATCTCTCAGTGTCTTTGCACCTTCAGTTTGCTGTGCCTAGAATGCCATTCCCCCAAATATACCTACAGTTTGTTTTCTCACTTGATTCAGGTCTTTGATCGTGTCCTCTTCAAAGGTGTCTGAACATCCCATCTAAAACCATACATCTCATTGTCTACTTTCACTGTATTTTGCTTTTCTTCATAGCATCTACCACTTTTGATAATATAGTGTGCATAAAGATGTTTGCTTACTTCCTGTCTCCCCTTTTATATGGGGAGCTCCATGATAGCAGGGACCTTGTCTGTCTACTGCAGTTATCTTGAAGCATGAAAGGCATATGGCAAACACTCAGTAAACATTTGTTGGATGGATAATCAAATAAGTGAATAGATGGGTGTCAGCTCTTTGTCCAGTTATAACCCATCTCAACACCTCAGTGAGGGTAAGTAGCAAGCAAACTTTCCCAGAACTGTCCATGGGCTCACCCCCATTTCAAGCCTCCCAGTGGTTGTTCTGGCAACCCTGTATGATCACCAGACTAGATCAGAGGCTTGAGAGAGCCAAACCAGAAGCTGGAAGGAGGCACAATCTTGTGTCCCTGGAGCAGAGGTCTGGGAAAAGCCCTGGCAACTGGTTTCTGGACCAAGAGGATGATACAACTGGAATTCCTCATAATGCTCTAGGGACTGCTTCATGAGGATGGCTTCCTTGAGCCAGCTGCCTACTTGGCTTGGGTCCCCCATTGTCTCCCGCTAAGGGACCCATTAACCCTGAGAGTTTCTCTGAGCACATGGACCATCCCATTGAAAGCAGATGAATGACCCATTTTGACCACATCAGGCAGTGGGGAGAAGACTACCTCAGAGCCAGCTAGTTCCCCTCACCACTGAGTTTTATTATGCCCCTACTCATCAAGAGAAGACCAACCCACCACAGCACTTTAAAGTAAAAAAGAAAACACATGTTAAATAGTTTCTATTCAGCTGTTAAGATGTCTCAAGAACCAAGCATGGTCCACTTCACATATATAGAAATATCAGTCATATGCTCCTGGCCAATTAAGCCCTCACTTCTGAAGAGCCTCAGCATCTTCATTTACAAAATGGAATCCATCTCACTAGGCTGTTGGGAAGATGCCCGGTGATCTGAGTTTGAGTTGCCAATCAATTTCCATTTGTGTAACAAGTTAGTTTAGCTCTTTCTACTTTGGTTTCCTCTGTCGTAAAGATGACAGAAGCCTAGTTAATTACTAAAGTTCCTGCCGGCTCTAAACATCCATGAAATGTTATCAAATGGTTCAATGAACTTGATAAACTTGCCAAATATTTTAACTCTTGTACAATAAAATATACAGTATATTGCAACCATCCATTTTAATTAGACCATACTGTATAATTTATATTATGTACATTGCCTTTTAAAAAATACATGTGTGCTAATAAAACTGAAAATTATATGACATTGTGTGTGCCACATAATAAAAATAATGATTCCCTCCAGTACACATATCAGATATTTAATTTGATTTGGGGATAAATAAAATATTGAGGTTGCCAATCTCTTGTCTTTACAGTATTTTAAATACCAGTTGCCTTGTGAAATGGATTTTAGGACAATAACAGCAATTCAGGCTGATCAGAGGGGAGGAAGATGCCATTTCTGGTCTTTTCCTTGCCTGACACCTGCATCAGTCTAGACGTGAAAACAAGATGGCCCAGACTCAAAGGGAGTGTTGTGGGGTTCACCACCACAATCCCCACCTGGCTAGACCAAGAACAGGCTTGCTTTGGTAGCATATCAGGAGCCAGCAAAGGAAAAGTTTTCCCATATCAAATCTCAACTGGAATATAAGCTCCAAGAGGGCAAGGAATGAGTCTGTTTGTTCACGGCATAGAACTTGGCACCCACGTAATCAGTGAACACTTGCAGAAAGGAAGGAGGGAGGTAGAAGGAGCAATATGACATTACAAAGATCCCAGAAGGGCCCAAACAGGGTGATCTCTTGCTGGGGATACTGCCGAGAGAAGTCAGGTATTCAATGGGGAACAGGGATCTTGAAGGTCTGTATAACCCCAAGATTCTACCTAAAGCTGCAAGGATGAGTGCAAAATGGGGAGCAGAGTGGAGACAAGACAGTCCCTCTTTTCATTCATGTTCAGAGGACCATGATATGATATCAACTGGTCCACATGCAAATGTGTGTCTTTCTCCACTGGAAGAGGGATTTTGGGGGCAAATTTATATCCATCTGAGTAGCCTGTGAAATAATTGGAGTAAGCAGAGAGTGGGAGAAGCATGGGTTAAGGCTATAGTCAGGGTCACAAGAAGAATCAAAGCTTGGACTCTGTATTAGTGTCCCAGGACTTGCCATAACAAAGCACCACAGACTGGGTGGCTCACAACAGAAATGTACTCTCTCACATTTCTAAAGGCTAGAGGTCCAAAATCAAGGTGTTGACAGGGCCATGCTCCCTCTGAAGGATCTAGGGAAGAATCCTTCCTTGCCTCTTCCTAGCTTCTGGTGGTCGCCAGCAGTCCTTGACATAACTTGGTTTAGAGCTGCAACTCTCCAGTCTCTGACCCTATCTTCATATGGTCTTCTTTCCTGTGTCTCTATGTTTTCCTCTGTCCAAACTTTCCTTTTCTTAAAAGACCCCAGTCATGAGATTAGGGCCCACCCTAATCCAGTATAAATTTATCTTAACTAATTACATCTACAAAAACATTATTTCCAAATAAGGTCACACTCTAAAGATCCAGGTGGACATGAAGTTTTAGAGGACACTATTCAAGTCAGCACAGCCTCAAAGGACTCTGATGGGACACTCTCCGTTTGGGAGCATGGCTGGACCTCAACAACCTAGGGGCTTTCTCTGACCCTTCTGCAACCAACATGCTGGCCTCAGGGGGGCGCTGTGCCTCCTTTAAAACACCACACACACACACACACACACACACACACACACACACACACACGTTGTCAGACAATCTGATGGTCCCAAGTTTAGAGGGAGGGTCCTACCTTGCTCCTGGCCATCTCCCCAGGGCAGAGACCATATAAGACTACCACCACCAAGAGTGCCCACAAGGAAATGGATATGCCTGTAGTCCTATGAACCCAAGAGGAGACTCCTTCCTTCCCAGGTGCCTGATAGTTGTAGACACTTTCTATAAGGAGTCCTTTGTCCCTCCCCATAGGGGCATAACTTTGGTCTTCACTATCTTCACAGACAACTCAGTAAACCTCAGACGTTATGTATGTGCCTGTGTGTGTGTGTGTGTGTGTGTGTGTGTGTGTGTGTGTATAGAGGATAGGGATCATTTTCTTACAGTCTTCTGTGGAGCTGGGTACCACTGACCAGAACTACTCTCCAAGCTACTTAGGCATGTGCTGGTTGAGCACTGAAAGAGGAGAGAATGGGTGGACCTCTCCCCCCTCTGGAAGCCAGTGGAATGCTGTTCTGCTGGCTCCATGTGATGAATTTGAATTGCCTCTTCACTGAGGAATGAAAAGACCTTAAAAAGGCAGCTAATGCAAGATAATGGTTTCTACAAAATGCAGCCTATCAAAGGGACCATAAAAGAAGGCAGGGTTAATGGTTATGCTGCTGAGAATCTGGGGAAGAACTCTCAAGCCCAATACTTTAATACTCAGAAAACCTCCCAGGCACCTACCACATGTGGGTTCCCTTGCCTCACCCAACAACCTAATAAACAGACAAGAATCATTCTCCCCACTTCACAGATGGGGACATGGATCCTTGGAGATCACAATATGAACTAGCAGAAAGTAGCTCCTCTGAAGGCATCCAAACAGCCCCTTCAGTTTACAGATAAGGAAAAAGATCTAGAAACCCTGACACATCAGGCCAAGGTCACACAGCTGCTAAGACGCCCAGTCAGAATTCAAACCCAAGTTTGTGTGGCTCAAAGTTCACTGCTTTTTCCATGACATAGCTACCATGTTAGTGGGTATTGGAAAGGACTTCAACAAGGGTCCTCCAGCTTCTGGTCTATCCTCCTTCCCACCACCTCCCTTGGGGCCTCAGTGGGAACTTTCATGCAGGCACCAGTTCAGTCTTCCCCTCTTGTTTGACCTCACAGATGGTCACTCCAGGACACGCTCCAAGGGTCTGGGAGGTAGCATGTCCATATAGGATGGGAAGCCCCATGACTAAGCACTTGCTGGAATGACAAAGTCTGGTCTTTTTACTACATGACCAGGCTGTGTTCTCAAACTGGGCCAGGGCATTTGTTATTTTGCATCAACTCTGAACACTGAATAGCAGAGAAAAAGTGGGACACTTAGGAACTGGCTTTCCTTTGTGCCAACAAAGTGCCATTATTTTAACTTCATTTGTGTGGTATAAATGAGAAGGAGATAAATGTCGTGTTCCAGCCAGAGTCTATTAGTGAGTATCAACTGCAACATGGAAAGATTGTGCAATCTGGCTGTGTTAGGAAAGGGGAAGAGCTGTACCCAAGGACCTCAGCTCTTTAATTCCTTATGCCTGGGATTTCTGAACTGGGAAGCAATATTAAAAAGCATCCAGTGAGTTATACACCTACAGCCAGTTGCCTATAATTTGTTTAATTACATACAAATTCTAGCTAGGTAACCTTGGATATGTCCCTCGACCTCTCTGAGTCTTAATTTTGCCTCCTGTAAAATTGAGATTATTTTTGGCCTTCCTGTTACACTATTTTTACATGAGAATTTAATAAGAAAATCAATGGGAAATTGCAACTGTTCCACAAGTGTTATTAATTATGCGTGATACATTGTATATACAAAATAGTTTTGTACCTAAGTAATCTGGATGCATGTTATAAGTGCGTAATTCAAAATAAAATATATTGTCCTTTCACATCCCTGAAGTAACTAATCTTTTGATGTCTGATAGAAGAAATGAAGAAATGTTTAAACTCTTGTTCTTTTGTTTTAATAAATATTTGTAATTTTTGTTTTAATAAATTTTCACTAAGGTATAGGATGTTGTGCAGGCTTGAATTTTTCCAAAAAGAACACACTCATACCACCCAGCTCAACAAATTAGAGTATTAACAGCCGCTCAGAAGCCTCTATCACAGTCCCTCATGCTCATTACTACCACATTTTCCCCCAAAAGTAGCTTTTATTCTGATTTATTATAGAGTAAGTTTGACTGTGTTTGAACTTTGGTCAGTAGAATCATATAGTATGTACTCTTGGGTCTGGCTTCTTTCAATGTCGTGTTGGTGGAATTCATTCACCCTCTACTGTGTAGCAGTCACTTACTCATTTTCATTATTGTATAGTTTCCTATTATATGAAAATACCTTAATTTATTTACCCATTTTACTGTTGATGGACATGTGGGTTGTTCTCAGTTGGGGGTTAATACAAATAATGGTTCACATGTATACAGATTTCTGTTAATATATAACTGGGACAGGAATGCTGGGCCAGAAAGTAGTGAAATGCGCAGCATTATCAGATATCCATTTTCCAAAGTCATGGTTCTCAAAGTCACGGTTCTAATTTGTAGTCGAACCGGAGTATGTGAGAGTCCAGTTCTCTGCATTCTTGCCAAAACTTGATTTTCTAAGTCTTTATTTCAGCCATGTTGATGTGTGTGGAATAGTACCTCGTATTTTGAATTGCCCTCTCCTGATAATTGATGAGGCTGAGCACCTTGTCGTGTTTTTTAGCCATGTGGATATCCTCTTTCATGATGTGCCTGTTCATGTCTTTTGCACATTTTTGTATTGTTTATCTATTTTTCAATTTGGCAGGAGTTCTTTATATATTTTGGATATTGTACTTTAAATACACTCTTCCTCTCTGTGTCTTGCCTTTTTACTCTCTTACTCCTCTGCCTCTTTAAGAGATGAGATATCCAAGGCCCCAAATGGGGAGGCAACTTGACCAAATTTTCTCAACAAGTTGGTCATATAATATGGTGGGGAAGCTCATGACTTAGATCCTAAGATTTAGCTTTATGTAATAATAAATTATTTCAAGTTAAACGGGAGAATCAGGGGTAATCAAATCCATTTTTTTTCATAAAGTGATAACAAAAATGAGAACTGTATCACACAAGAACATGCAAAGAAAAGTGAGGCAGCTATTGGGACAATTGTCTAAATCTTGCAAGCCAAATTGCTTTGGTTCTTCATATTTTAATATTTAAATCTATGTCAATTTATTTTCTCCAACTTTCTATTCTGAAAAATGTTAAACCTACAGGAAGATGAAAAAAATAGCATATTCACATAAGCGTGTGAACACATGTACACCTATCACCTATTAACAGATTCACTGTTTAACATTTTGTCCCTTTTGCCGTATACATGTATGTGTGCATATACGACATACATGTATAAATGTATTTGTGTATATATGGGGGGTTTTGCTGAGCCACTTTAAATTAAGTGGAAGACATCATCACATTTTAGTCACTACTAGTTAGCTATACTTTTACTAAGAATGAGGACATTATCTTATATACTAATAATACCATTATCATATAAAAGGAATTAATATTGATACTATTATATATTAAGTCCATATTAAAATTTCCTCAATTTCCCCAAAAATATCTTTATGAGTTTTTAAAAAAATCTATGATCCATTCAAGGATTATACATTGTGAAAAACAATCTGAGGGGTTTGAAGCAGCGGGGGGTGGGAGGTTGGGGGATCCAGGTGGTGGGTATTGGAGAGGGCACGGATTGCATGGAGCACTGGGTGTGGTGCAAAAACAAGGAATACTGTTGTGCTGAAAAATAAAATTAAATTTAAAAAAAAAGGATTATACATTGAATTTAGCTGTAGCTAAATTCTTAGCTTATATCTTAGGTCTTTTATTTAAAACAATAGCCTTTTTTTTTTAAAACCATTGATGACATTGCTCTTTCTGCAGAACCTACGTGTGCTGTCCAATAGAAAGTCCACATTCTGGATTTGTCTGATGGTCTCCTCATAATTAGATTCAGGTTAAACAGTTGTTTTAAGTATACCCCATGATGTTTTTCTTAGGTATTCAATATTTTCCAAACAGTAGGGTGTATATCAGTGTATCACCAGTGATACATGTGGGGTGGGTTAGTGGCACCAAAATGATTTTGGATGGCACCATGAATTAAGGCTTTTTTTGGTAACATAACAACTTTAATTTCTGTATTATAGTTGTGTTTTATTGAGATGTAATTCACTACCATATAATCCACACACTTAAATATATAATTCCATGGTTTTTAGTATATTCAGACTTATGCAACCATAACCACAATCAATTTTTAGAACATTTTCATCACCCCCAAAAGAAACTCCATACCTTTTGACCATCAGCCTATATCAATCCACCATCCCCCAATTTCCCTCCAACTCCCCTTTTGGTCCCAGGCAGCCACTCATCTACTTCCTTGCTTTCTGTATTTGCCTATTCAGGACAAAAATGAACCATATAATGAATCATGCCACATGTGGCCTTAGTGACCGGCTGCTTGAACTTAGCATAATGTCTTCAAGGTTCATCCATGTTGCAGCATGTGTTAATACTTTATTTCCTTTAATTGTTGAATAATATTGCATTGTATGGATATACCACATTTTATTTATCTATTCATCAGCTGATGGATGTTTGGGGTATTGTCAATTCTCTTGTCAATGTATGTTTTCAGTTCTTTCAGATACACACGAGGAGTGGAACTTTTGGGTTATAGAGTAACTCTGTGTTTCATCTTCATAGGAACTATCAGACAGCTTTCCAAAGTGGCCGAACCACTTTACATTCCCATCCACACTGCATAAGGGTTGCAATTTCTCCATATCCTCACCAACACTTATCTTTTTTACTATAGTCATCTTAGTTGGTACGAGGTGGTATCTCATTGTGGTCTTCATTTGCATTTCCCTGGTGGTTAATAATATTGAGCATTTTTCATGTGCTTATTAGTCATTTGTATGTCTTCTTTAGAGAAATGTCTATTTAGATCCTTTACTCACATTTTATCTCTTTATTACTGAGTTTTAAGAGGAATAAGCCTTTTAAAAATAACTGAAATCACCACTACATCTTTATTAAGAGTTGCAAATACTTTTTCCCAGTTTGCTCTTTCCTTATTCCTTGCCCATGCAGAGTTTTTATGAGTTTTTAATGAAATTTAATTTATCAATCTTTTATGGTTTCTAGATTTTGAATCAGTTAGAAAGGCCTCTCCCTCTCCAATGTTATAAAGGTATTCTTCATGGTTTTTTGTGTACTTCTATGGTTTTATATTTAGCATTCAAACCTTTTATACCTTTGAAACTTTTCCAAATGGCTATTCAATTATCTCAACACCATTTACTGAATTGTTCATCCTTTCCCCTATAGTTCAGAATATCTTCTTTATCACAATCTAAATTGCCATAGTATTTATATATCTTTCTGGATTTTCTGTTTGTTTCATGGGCATGCTTCATTTGCTACAACTACCTTGCTTTAATTTTTGAAGGTTTGTAATATGTTTTTGTATCTGGTAAAGCTATAGTCATTTCTCAGTAAGTATTTTTTTCATTTTCTAGCTTATTTTCTCAAGTGAACTTTTTTTTTAAGATTTTATTTATTTATTTGACAGAGAGAGAGATCACAAGTAGGCAGAGAGCAGGCAGAGAGAGAGAGAGAGAGAGAGAGGAGGAAGCAGGCTCCCCGCTGAGCAGAGAGCCCGATGCAGGACTCGATCCCAGGACCCTGAGATCATGACCTGAGCCGAAGGCAGAGGCTTAACCCACTGAGCCACCCAGGCGTCCTCAAGTGAACTTTTAAATAAACTCATCTGATTAAAAATAAAGTCCTGGGCGCCTGGGTGGCTCAGTGGGTTAAGCCGCTGCCTTCGGCTCAGGTCACGATCTCAGGGTCCTGGGATCGAGTCCTGCATCGGGCTCTCTGCTCAGCAGGGAGCCTGCTTCCCTCTCTCTCTCTCTCTGCCTGCCTCTCTGTCTACTTGTGATCTCTCTCTCAAATAAATAAATAAAATCCTTAAAAAAAAAGAGAGAGAAAAAAAAAGAAAAAAATAAAGTCCTGTATGTCTTATTATGATCATATTAAATGTATACATTAAACTAGGGAGAATTGACATTTCTTTTTAAGATTTTATTTATTTATTTATTTGACAGACAGAGATCACAAGTAGGCAGAGAGGCAGGCAGAGAGAGAGAGGAGGAAGCAGACTCCCTGCTGAGCAGAGAGCCCGATGTGGGGCTCAATCCCAGGACCCTGGGATCATGACCCGAGCCGAAGGCAGAGGCTTTAACCCACGGAGCTACCCAGGCACCCCTCATAGAACTACTTTTAAGATTTATTTGTTAGTACTATTTATCTGTTTTCTGATTCATCAAGTTCTACTTTTATCATTATTAATGACTTCTTTCTGGTATCCTTCAGTTAATTTTGGTATATTTTTCCTAGCTTTTTTAGAACAATGCTTAATTCACTTGTTTTTTTATTCTTTCTTTTGTTATTTAAGGCTATGATTTTTTTTTTTTTCTCTGTACATCGCTCTGCTGTGTGTTAGTTTCCTAGGGCTGCTGTTAACAAAATACCATTAGCTGGGGAGCTTAAACGACAGAAATAATTGTCTCACAGTTCTGCAGGCTAGAAGTCCAAGATCAAGGTGTCAGTAGGATTGGTTGCTTCTGAGGACTTGAGGAAGAGCGTGTTCTATGCTTCGCGCCGAGCTTCTGGTGGCTTGCTGGCAATCTTTTGTGTTCCTTGCCTTAGAGAAGTATCACCCCACTCTATGCCTTCATCTTGATAGTATTCTTCCTGTGTGTGTCTCTGTGTCCAAATTTCCCCTTCTTATGAGGACATCATATTGGCCCACTCTAATGACTTCATTTCAACATGATTACCTCTATAGAGACCCCATCTCCAAATAAGGTCACACTCTGAGGTACTTGGGAATTAGGACTTCAACATATGAATATTTGTGGGACACATTTCAACCCATAACAAACTGCATCCCACAAACTGTGATTAAAAAGTGCTTTCATTACTGTTTCCTAAGACCATCTTCCATTCCAGTTTTTACTTCCTCTTTGAGAGTTATTTAAGAGAGCCTTTAAAATTTCCAGATGGAAGGAGTTTTTGCTTTCTTTTTTGTTATCAGTGTTTGGTTTAATGAATTATAGTTATAAAATGTTATCCATACATCTAATTTTTAGAATTTATTGAAGATTTATGTATTGGTTAATGTATGATCAGTTTCTATAAAGATTCTCATGGTTTTTGGAGGAAAAAAGCTTATTTGTTATTCTTTGGTTACCTGGCTTAATCAGGTCTATCTCATCAATTAGTTAAGGTTTCTATACTCTTACCTATTTTTGTCCTGTTGGTGTATTATAAACCTAGAGAAGTGAATTAAATTCCCCTTCTACTAGTGTACATCTACCTATTTCTCGAGTCTCTTGTACTTTCTGCTTTATAAATGTGGATGCCATATTATTTGGTGTACAGATATTTATAAATGTTGTTTTCTAAAAAGTAAAAGTCATAGAAACAGAAAGTATTGGTGGTTACTAGAAGTTGAGGGGTAAGGGAAATGGGGAGACGTTGGTCAAAGGGTACAAACTTTCAGTTATAAGATGAGTAAGTTCTGGTTGTCTAATGTAAAACATGGTGACTGTAGTTGACAATACTGTATTGTAAACTTGAAATTTGCTGACAATGCATCCTAAATGTTTTCACACACACAGAAAGGTAACTATGTAAAGGGACGGATGTGTTAACTAATCTTATTATAATCATTTCACAATATGTATGTATATCAAATCATCACATTGTGTAGTTTTACACAATATTATGTCAGAGTATCTCAATAAAGCTTAAAAAAATGTTATCTTTACTGAATTACACCCCTTACATTATAATGTACTCTTTCCCCCTCACTTAATGATCTTTGTCCTATAACCCACCTTATCTGATATTAGCATAATAACCCCTGCTTTCTTTGTGTTTTTCCCTGTGTATATTTTTCTATCCTTTAATGCTCAAAATCTCTGAATCTTTATGTTGTACATGTGTCTCTTGTGTATGACATAGAGTTATGTTTGCTTTGGCTCATTCTGAAAATTATTTTATCTTAATAAAGATTTACTTTTGTTAACAAGTCAAATATGTTTCATCTTCGTTCTACCATATTGTTTGTATCATGTTGCTGTTGAATAGTGCTATTTTTAGTCTTTTTAAATGTAATCTATAGTTCTTTTTATGTGGAGTTATTCTGATATTTCAAAGATTTATATGTTTATTCTAATACTTGCTTTCATAAACAGTATTGTTTTAATGCCCTTAACACTGTATTTCCTTAGTTAGTTTCCTACCATAAATAGAAAAATTATATTTTCCCTTCCTTTCCCCTGTCATGTTTCTTCATTTTCCCACGTAGCTCAGAGATGAGGACACTGTTATAATCAATAACTATTGATTAACTGTTACTCTTTTCTAAAACACAATAAAACACACACAATGCCAAGAAAAAAGTTCATTTTCTTCTCTCTTCTATCTAGATATCCTAACCTAGGTAGTCTAGAACCAATCATCACATCTGTTTGAAAACATTCCCCAGGACCTAAAGACAGGAATCCTAATACTCTGGAAAGAAAGAATAGTTTTGTCAATGTAGGAGCACATGCTACACCAATATTCTTCTCTTAGGTCCAATTCCTGATTTCACTATTGTCCAGGCTCTGGATGTGGCATAAAACCAGTGATCAGAAAAAAACAAAAAACAGTGATCAGTGGGAGAAACCAAGACTGGATCTCTACTAAGAAGCTGTTCCAGAGGCCTGACCCTTGACAAATGCAAAGGATACAAGATCCACAGGACTGGAGGTAGAAGTAAATTTTAGAGATATACCTCATTATCAGAATGAATCCAAAGGTCTATGTGCCTACTGCACCTGCTTAATCAATATAAAAGGTGATGTAGGTCTCTCAACAGTTTTACTTTATGGTTGTTGAGCCAAAGTATTTCAGTCTGGATTACAAATTATAGAGTCTCACCCCACCTATAAACCACACACGTTTGATTGACAAAGATGCCAAGGAGCCTTGCCTTCATTATCACCATAACTAGAAAGCACATGCTTGCATCTGCCATTGATTAGTTGCCTTCCCTGCTAAGCCTCAGTTTCCTCCTCTGTAAGATAAAGGCAAAAAAAGGGACGTGAGTTCATTATTCTCAAAAGGTCTTTTTTTTTTTGGTGTATCAGAATTGTATTTCTATGTAGTTTCATCATTTTGCGTTACAATTGCATTCTCTGTGTCATGGTTAAGGGTCAGAATAAAAATGGACAGAAAAGTGCTTCCTAAGTTGTACGGTGCTGTGCAAACAACAAGCACCATTATTACTTCAAGAGACTTCTTGGCACTTACTTTCTTTTGGGGGGGGCGGAAAGAAAGGAAATTAGACACTCTTGTTGATTTTTAGGGTTGGGTTCATGAAAAGGTCTTTTTCTACCAACTCAGGGACATGTACAAAGTATGTGGTGTCCCCCAGGACAGCAGGACTCACTTTACAGGAACCAGGATTGAGAGGAATGGCTCACGTGCTCACAGAAATATCCAGCACATGAGAGTTTCAGGTGAAAACCAATATGTGGGAGGCTCTGAGGCTCTTAATTAAAAGGTCAATCAATTTTTTTCCAAGGCAATTTTACAGTGTGCATTAAAAGAATTCATGGTCTGTTTTCTCCAGTTGGGTGGAGTTCAAAGCTACTGAAGCATGCAGTTCTGGGACTAAGGAACAACAAGTAACACAAGACCTTCATTAGACAAACGTAACTAAACCTGACAAACATCCCAATCCTCTCCCACCCCCAACCTCTTTTATAGAATCTGTCTTTAAAGGGGAAAAGCCCAGTGATAAGTCTCAGCACTTTGGTACTCCTGTTACTTTGGGAAATCTTTCTAAATATCTCAAGTAGATATCCTTTCTCTTTCTCTTACCTAGAATGAATTGTTCATTTCCTTAACCCCTCTCCAAACTCCACTCTTCTAAATCAAGAGTTGGCAAACTTTTTCTGTAAAGGGCCAGGTAGCAAATATCTCGGGTTTCATGGGCCAAATGGTATCTGTTGCCATGATTTCACTTTGCAGTTGTAGTACAAGACTGTCACAGACAATACATCAGCAAATGGACATGGCTGTGTTCCAATATAATTGTATGGATGAACACTAAAACTTGAATTTGAATTTCACATAATTATAACAGCTCACAAAATACTATTTTTCTTTTTTATTTTTCTCCCAATCATTTGAAAATGTTAAAAAAAAATTCTTAGCTTGCAGGTTGCACAAAAACAGGCAGTGGGCCAAATTTGGCCCATTGGCCATAGTTTGCCAACACCTCCTCTAGATCATGAACAACTTGCAGTCAGGGACTGACTCATAATCAATTTTTTCCTAACGCTTGCTTTGGTGATTGACACCTGTGAGAGACCCAAATGCAAAACCATGGAGGAAAAAGCAAGAGAGGGAGACCATGGGAAGGACAGCAGATGCATCCATCACATACAACAAAATAAGCCTTTCATGTTCTGTTTGGGTATTTGAAGGGAGAAAGAGTAGAAGCCAACAGTATCACTTTGGAGTCAGAAAGATCTGAATTTGAATCTCAGCTCTACTATTGCCTGGCGTGGCCCCAAGTGAAAAACTGAACATGTGGACACATTTGCAGCAAGTGACAGAAAAATCAACCAGTAGTTGTTAAACATGGCAGATACTTATTGTCTCACTTATCAAGAAAGCTGGACACAGTGGTTCCAAGGCTGATTCAGTGGCTCAAGTGATATCACTGAGGTCACATACTCCTTCTGGCTCCTGCTCTGATATCCTGAGCCACTGGCTTTTCATCTTCATGTGTGTCATCTGTGGTTACAAGGAGCTGTCCCAGCTTTAAGCATCGCATCCAGCATGGTCAAGCCAGGAAGGAAGGAAAAGAGGAAATGCCAGCTCTATTTCCTTTCAGCTGCTACCTTCTACCAGCAAGCTAATGTCCGACCTAGAACTCTCCAAGCAGATGCTATCTAAGTTCCTGTTGTCTAGATGTGGGTTATGTGGCCACCTCAGCTGCAAGGGAGGCCAGTCTTTACCATGAGAACCAAGGGAAGATGGAGTAAGGGGGACTGGCTTGGGAAGACCCTTAATAGTGTCCATCTCAGGGAACCTGGGTGGTTTAGTTAGTGGAGCATCTGACTCTTGGTTTCCACTCAGGTCATGATCTCAGGGTTGTGAGATCGAGTCCTGCATCAGGCTTGGGATTCTCTCTCCCTCTACCTTTCCCATTGGTGTGCACATGCATGTGCTCTCTCTCTCTCCCTTTTTCTAAAATAAATAAATCTTTAAAAAAAAAATAGTGTCCATCTCACAGACTGTCATGAGGACAAGTGAGATGATGTGTGAAAAACATGGGCACATAAATACTTAGTCAATTACAGCTACTATGATCAGTAGGACTAGCTTAGATATTTTCAGGATCCTAGACTATGACCCCTACGCTGTCAGTATGAAAACTAATTTCTCAGATGAAATCAGAAAGTCTCATACCCCTTGGCACAACATTCTAATTACATACAATTAAAGAGAATTAAGATGGAAATTCAATAGAGTGAGTGAGTGAGTGAGTGAGTGTGTGTGTGTGTGTGTGTGTAAGATATTAGGCTACTGATTTATTTTATACTGCTCAAGATGTACACAAAACTATATATGCAGATACACATGCATTATGAATAAATGAGAAAAGCCTGGTGACGATAGATATGCTTCACATCCAGTATGTTAAATTAGGTAACTTACACACTTACCCCAAGATTAAAACCTGAGTCATCCTTCCCTCTCTCTTTGCCTTTCCTGGTCAGTCAATGAGTCCTGTGGATTTTGCACTGCAATATGTTTCATATTTTTCCAGGACCAAGCATAACCTTTATCATCTCCTGTCCAGACAACTGCAATGGACTCCTAAGTATTCTCCCACCGATAGTTGCAAGCCATTCCCACCTTCTTGCCAGGGTGATCTACGTGAAGCAAAGCTCTGACCAAGCCCTTTTTGTGCTCAAAAACTTTCAAGGGCTCCCTAGTGCCTATGAAATTCAAATCCTCATGTCATTCAAGGTGCTCCTGACTTGCCCCCAACCTCTCTTACCCTTTCTTCTCCCTACTGGTTCACTGACCAGCTCACCTAGAAACTTCTCTCTGTTCTGTGAACACACCCACCCCACTTTCTGCATCATCTCAGCTCACACTACTCCATCTCTGCTCTTCTAGACCCTACTGTATAAGGCTGATGGGCAGTTTCCATTTTATATCCCACTGAAACTCAGTTTGCAGAGGACTTCAGGGAACCCAGAATTTTATGAACCATGATTTGTGCAAAACTACCTGATTAAATCAATAAAATGGTCAATAACTGCCTGCGATGTTTTCTTGGTCCTGGGACATCTAAACGAGCTGACAATTGACAATTTTAAATTGAAATGTCCCATCAAGCGATCTGGGATGGAGACAGCTGATTCAGACAGCAGATTCAGCATATGGACTGGAGGGAGGGGTCCACTGGAGTTCAGCATGGTTTTCCTCTCCCTCTTTACAGAGACGTCAGAAGAGCTTTCATATGGCAGAAGGGTAATGTGCTCTGCACTGTGCCAAAGCTGGAAGGGAGATAATCACATTTGGTGACAGGCGCAGCGCAGGCCGTGCCATTTTGTCGTCCAGTTAATTCTCCCAGTATCTCTGTGAAGAAGGCATTCTCATTACCTCTATTTTCTAGTGGAGGTCAGAGACCCAGAGGATGAGCAAGTTCTTAAGGTCACAGTGCCAGGATTCTGAACCAAGTCTGTCTGACTCCAAAGTTTCCCCAGTCTATGCACTTACCCATGATCAAACAGCAGGTGTAAGTTATTAAATTTGGATCAGCTTCTGTCAGGGATGCTGCAGAATACATTTGTGCAGGAGACAAGAGACTAGGCTAGATGAACTCTGGACGTCTCTCCCAGTGGAGAGATTCTAAGAGTCCATGTATGGAATAAGCAGTCAGAAGAAGACCACTCCTCGCTCCGGCTATTGGAGGACTTCAGATCTTTCAGATCTGGAAACAGAATTCAAACAGGGGAGCTCAGCCATCACCCTTAAGGCAACTTGAATTTCAATACATTTTTTTCATCAACCCCACTCCCATATTTCAACAATACCACCCTTCCAATTTTCCCCATCATGTATTATTTGCTATTGTTTCATGTTTCTATGATTAGTCTTCAAAGCTAGTCTACAAAAGGTAGATGGTAGCAATTAGTTCTTCTCTTCAGTTATACATACTTCTAGTATGTATAACCCAGCCTTTCCTATGTAAGAGACCACCGCATGACTTAGTTGGCTGGAGATCAGCCAGAGTTTGCTTGATTTCGACTGGGCTCAACTAGGCTTGACTCCAAGCCATGTGCTAGATTCAGCAACTTCTCCTTCTTCTGGGACCAGCATGCAGTGCATGTCTTCTTTATGGCAACAGAAGAAGCACAGGAGGGTAAACCCAATCACACAAGACATTTCAAACCCCCTGAATCACATTTTCTAATATCTGAGTGGCCAAAAGTTTATGTGGATAATTTCAAAGTCAAGAAATGGGGAATTTCACTCTGTATATCATAAGCCCATGACCAGGGTATGGGTATCTACTATAGGGGAATTGAAACTTAGGATCAATCATTCAAACCACATCATTCAACCAAACAGGCACTGATTTCCTACTATCCACTGGGTTATGTTTTCATCCATAGCTAGATAACAAAATTGGAATGAGCCGTACACTGCACACAGAGCTAAGAACTTGGGTTGCCAAGATATTCAAGTCATGACCGTGGTCTCTAGAAAAGCTCAAGATCAAGTAGAGAAGAAAAAGAAGGAAAGCTAAAATTTATTGAGTACTTACTGTGTACAAGGCACTGTGCTGAGTAAGCCCTTTGACACGCATACCTATCAACAACCCTATAATGGGTCTGAACAGACACATTTTGCAGATCATAAGACTGAGGCCCAAACAGGTTAACATGACTTGTCAATAGCTAGAAAGCTGAAGAGCTAAGACTCAAATCTAGATACAACCCCAAACCCATTCTCAGACAATTACAATACAGTTATAAGTAGCACCCTAAAGAAGTATTAGTAGAGTACTATGGGACATGCAAAGAAGGTAGCAAATAAGCTGTGTCATGAAATATAAGTAGAAATCCACCAGGAGTTTAAGCTGGTGGGAAAGCCTCTGCAATGGCCCGATGAGCGAGCAGGGCACTTCCCAGAAGAGTCAGAAGGGTCAGTGTCATTGGGTCGTAGAGAATGTGGTAGGAAGGACCAAGAACTGAAAGAGAAGGAGGATGCAGTGGTGGGTGAAGGAGAGAAGAACCCTGTATAGCAGGTAAGGGGCTCTGGCTTTGCCTTAGGGACTGGGGAGTCCTAAAATCACAATGTGGTCTGCTTAAACTGGGTTCTAGCAATAAGTTTGGTGGCAAAGTGGGGAAAGTGAGCGTGAGTATGGAAGCCAAGGGACTCATATAAAGCCTTGAGGGCAAGCAGGCACCACAAACCAGAGAAGGAGGCCAGGCAGGCCCATGCAGACTGGAGAGCGTGGGCTGAGGCTGAAGCAGTGTCAGCTCCCCCCGAGCAGCTCCAGTGGGCATGGCCATCGTGGAGAGAAGGTCCAGAAATACAGAGCTTTAAATCTTTAGGTTTTTTTTTTTTTTTTAAATATCTTGAGTTTTTAAATCTGGTATTTCTTTTGATCCCTTATCCAAATCCAGGAAGTAAATGCAGAATTGCTTGCTCTCTTGCCTTCCCTCATCTGTATCTGAACTCTTGCTGCTCGAAATCAGAGAGGGGACACAGTGGGACAGTGCAGGCCCCTTGTGTTAGCAACCAATTCAAGCATTTAAAAAATACTGGTGTCTTGGGGTGCCTGGGTGGTCCAGTCGGTTAAGCAAAGGCCTTTGGCTCAGGTCATGATCCCAAGGTCCTGGGTTTGAGCCCCATGTCGGGCTCCTTGCTCAGCAGGGAGCCTGTTTCTCCCTCTCCCTCTGCCTGCTACTCTGCCAGCTTGTGCTCTCTCTCCCTCTCTCTGTCAAATAACTAAATAAAACTTAAAAAAAAAAATTTTTTTTAAATACAGGTCTCTCTCCCTCCCCCTTCTCTAAATACACCCACACACACCACACACACATGTGTGTGTATACACACACACACACACACATCTATATGTATGTATATATGTACATATGTGCATACCCATATGCATATACACACCAATCCTGGCACACAGCTGCTGCCAGCACTACAGCCATGGAGAACGACCTGTGTCTGAGAGTCACACAGATACCCAGGTCCTGTGGGCTTCCTCACGCTCTCACACATTCTCTTTGTGTGAGAGGAGCCATTTGTGTGAGAGGAGCCATTTTTAAAACCTGAGGTCAAATATCAGCCCTCTTCTCTAGACTTTCTCCCTTTCCTTGGCATCCAAGACCCCAAAATTGTCTCCTGGAAGCTGGCCAGGGAACTGGGCTGTGCAGCTTCAGTCTCCAACAGCAAGGGATGGACTCTGGAGATTTGACCTCCCAAAGTACAAGACAAAAAAGAGAGGGAACACCCTCCGGATGGCTCAGTAGTAATTTAGTAGCCAAATCCCTCAGCCCTGGTGTTAAGGGTTTTAACTACCACTCATCATCTGCTATATCTCCATGCCGTTTGAAGGGAAGGGCTGGGACTTCTCCTTCTCCCTGCCCCCCTTCTCAAGTTTTCTGTGACTAGCTCCCTGCGTGCAAAATGCCTGCTCTGCCTCACAGCCTCAGCTGCTCATCTACTGTTTGATTTTCTCCTACTGCCTCCTATTGCCAATTCTTCACCCTGGAAGCTACAAATACCTGTAGGCAGTTTCTTAATTATTTAACACTTTTGCAGTCAATTTCCCAGACCTGACAAGGGAGCCATCCAGGATACCCAGGCCTCTAAGTATGCTCTCTTCAGGAAGCCGAGGCCTCTTGCTCTACCCACGGGCCCTGGCCCTCAAGGGGTCTGACATCAAATGGGTCTCTTATCACCTTAGAATTCACCAGTCTGGTCTGTCATACTTGGCTGAGGGCCTAGGACTTAGTTCAGAAAAGGCTTCCAATTGTATACCTTTTAGCTCAATGGCTGTAGCTCAACCGCACTTGCCAATAGACTGATCGGACCAGAACTCAGTATATACTTACCATATATAAGATACTAGTCTGGAGCAGGGGTGGGCAAACTATGGCCCATAAACAGGCCCATAAGCCTGTTATAAAGTTTTATTGGAGCACAATTATACCATTTATTTATATATTATCTATGGTAGCTTTTGAGCCAAGATGCCAGAGTGAATACTTGGAAGCAGAGTTCTGGGGCTTGCAGAGCCTTAAATCTTAACTATTTGCCCTCATCTAGACAACAGGCATGCGGCTGAAAGTTGTCTGAAGAATCTTACTGGTTCTCATGGCCTTTGCTGCAAGCATTCGTGACTTCCAAATCTACAGCTCTATTTGGACCTCTCTTCCAAGTGCCAGAGTCATAATGTGCAGCACTTTGGGGCATTTTCAACCGCTATCCCTAAATTCTGCTGGATTCTCAAACCTGACCTCCCTGTATGAGCCTCTCTTCCCACTGTCTCCTATTTCCCTAATGGCATCACTGCCCACAGATCCTGTGTCTCAGTCATCTGAGAGCCACCCCTGGATCCTCCCTTTCCCTCAGCTCTTGTAACTACATGTAGCTGTACCTGTAACTACCATGTAACTACCATGGCTCCTCATATAGATCTCCAAATCTGTCCCGTCTGTTCCAATCTCACTGCCACCACTCACTTTGTCTCCTGCCTGTAGGGCTACAGAAGTTTCCCCTTTCCACCTCCAAGTTCACCTTGGTGCATAGGGATGAAGGTCAGCCAAGCTCAGGCACCAAAGAAGCACGTGATTCACAGCTTTTCATATACTTCAAGAGAACAGCCCTTATTCTTCAAAAATAACCATGGCCAACACTTAACAGAGCACTTACTATGTTCTAGGCGCAGTTCCGGGTAATCTATGCACATTAACACCTCTGATCGTCCTAACAACCTCATGAGGTAGACAGGCTTATTATCACATCCCCATCTGACAGACGGGGAAACTAAGACTCAATGAAACTGAATAATTTGCCCAAAGTCACCAGCAAGGAAAGGGAGGAGCTGGGATGCAAGCCCAGGGACCCTGGCTCCAGAGTCCATGCTCTCAATCACGGTGAGACACTGCTTCTCTTTAGCCCAGAGATTAATTTCATTTGCCAGGGTCACTGACATGGAACCCAAGGTCAGTTTGGATAATAGCTTCTTTGCAGCCTGGAACATTCCTAAGGAGAATACAGGTAATTCTTGCCCAAAGGATTACTGTGATGCACCAGGAGAGGTGCTGCCCAACCACCAGGCTTCCCCTTGCAGGAGGGAGGTCCAGGGGCTCAGGACAAAACATGAGACCCAGAAATCCCAGAGCTGCATGTGTGAGAGAACAGGATTCCAGAGTGGGGCTGAAGTAGTTAGGACAATTTTAACCCTTGACCAGTCTTTCTCCTGTATTTGTCTCAGATGAAAACCATTACCAAGTTGTCTTTCTTCTCCCTGATCTGTCACTCTCCAAGCTTTTATCATGAATAGCAACACACTTAAATATTCAGCAAGTGCCCTGCAGAGCACTGAATAACAAAAGCACACAGGAAAGGTCACAGTCTCAACTCCCTTCCCACTCCTGGGAATTTACAATTTTAATGGCAAGACCCCAAAGCTGAACTCTATATAATGTGACTTAAAAATGTAGAAGAAATCATTTCCTCCCCTGTTTTCTCAATGTTGACTTTCTCTTGTCTTCATTGGGTATCACCAAGAGGAAAAGGTAGGTCAAATGAGATAGTTAATGCATCTGAACAAAATATATTAAGAATCTACTCTCTTCAAAGCTCTCTCCTTGGCAAGAAAAGTGGTGATAAACACAAGTGGCAAATAATTTCTACCTTCATGAAGTTTTCTATTTAGCAGGGGGATAAATTCTTTCTTTCTTTCTTTCTTTTTTAAGATTTTTTTTTATTTATTTGACACATAGAGAGAGAAATCACAAGTAGGCAGAGAGGCAGGCAGAGAGAGAGGAGAAAGCAGACTCCCCGATGAGCAGAGAGCCCGATGCGGACTAGATCCCAGGACCCTGAGATCATGACCTGAGCTGAAGGCAGAGGCTTAACCCACTGAGCCACCCAGGTGCCCCAACAGGGGGATAAAGTTCTATGTCTATATTCATAGAGCACTGTGGTACTGCCCAAAGGAAAGGTCCACGTATGGGAACTAATAATTAATGCCACTCATTAAGCCCCAACTATCTGTGAAGCTCTGTGTTCAGTGCTGCAAACCTTCTGCCATCTCCTATTATCTTTAAACAGCCCTGCGAGACATATTTTTATTAGCCCCATTTTACAAATGAGAAAATTGAGGCTAAGAGAAGCTAAGTAATTTGACCTAGAAGTAAAAGAGCTGGCATTTTAACCCAAGCAATTCAGATCCCAAAGCCCATAGTAGAAGCATCATTTGAGCTCCTTTTCGCGCCCCCCCCAAATGAATAAAATGTTAATAGGAATGATATGAGTCAGTGCATTCCAAGCAGAGGGAAGAGAGTGAGGAAAAGCCCAGAGGCAGAGAAGTGTAAGGTGTCTGCCTTGGGTGGAAGGATGAGGGAATGTGGTAGAAGTAAGTCTTAAGGGTGGGTTGGGCTTCTGGCTGGATACTGAGGAGGTCCTATCACTTGGTGACCACTGGCTAGCCAGAACGGATGACATCACATTTTAAGACATAAAAAACCACCTTAGAAAGCTCTGGCTTTCTCCGATTTTAAGCCAAACTGTGTCTATGTCCTTCGAACCTCAACACGGTTCCTATAATCTTTTTTTAAAAGCATACTAAATCTTTAGCAATTTTGAGTCAAGCAAACATGGACTTCCAGGACAGAATGCTTGTCCTTGCAATGGGCCTTCATGCTCTGGTGACAGAGATAGCAAGGGCTCAGCTGCCCTTCAGCTAATCACTTCTCCCTCTGAGAGAAGTAGCTATGCAAGGCAGTGGCTATTGCCTTCCATCTCTGCCTCATCAAAGGAGAATCAAATTGGTTTGTGGGACATTCTATTGGGATTCATATGTGACATGTTACATTAATAGAGTGTTTGAAGTATGGCCTTCAGAAAGCATGCTTCCATTTGTTGTACTTTATCATAATCAAGGGACTCAGGGCTTTAACTGAAAAAAGAGAACAGGGTCTGGAGTCTACTTACTGGATGAAAAGAAGCAGATAAACAGAGGGCAGGAGGCAGACTATTACTGAAAACATGCCAGTCCATGTTTTCAATAATAATACACATTTCAGCATTGCCCAGATGAGGTCTTACGAGCAGGAAGCCTCAGAGTCTTTGGGGAGCATGAGGATGATCAACTTTCTGCAGTGTCTGGAGTGTACAAGAGGGACCCCAGAGATTAAAGGACTCGAATCATAAAATTAGAGCTGGAAGCAACAATGGAGATCAGCCCATCATTTTAAAATTGGAGAAGCTAAAGCCCAAGGAGAGCAATGACTTAGCCAAGGTCACGTAGATAGTTAGCAATGGGATGTGAGTTGAAGTATCTTGATTTCCAGTCCAGGGTCTGGTTATGACATCATTCTGCCCTCTAAGAGAAAGTTACTATGAGCAAACGGTAAATGTTTTCAGATGTCAGAAATCCAAGTGTGGATACAAAAGGTCAAGTGAGGCTTCAAGGAGGACATAGAACGATGTGAAGTGGGATTTAACCAGGCAGAAAGTAGAGGGCATTGCAGCTGTAGGGGGACGTCCTCTACCTGCCCAGAATGTGCCAAGCCTGGCATCTCAGTATCAGGAAAAGAAGTAAGCAGATTCTTGTGGTAAAAAATTGCTACAGCAGTAAAATTAAATCTCCTTTCCGGAAGAAATGTAAACTCTTATAAGAGATGAGAAACCTAAACCCTTGTGCCCTAGTTTAACTGTTTTAAGAAACCAAGAGCTCCTTGGAAGGTTGAAGAGAGAGGGAAGAAAACACCTGGCTTGCCTCCCCCCTTAAAGGAAGAGTATTTCTTACAGCAGATATAAACATTTATGAAGCATCTGAAAGGCTTCATCCCCGGTAGGACAACCAGGACAGGGACAGTCCCCCCAAAGCATGGAGGAGCCAGGTTCAACTTCCCCAGAGCCTTTCCCATTCACCAATGGGTGACAGGATCCCAGGAGACCTCAGTCTCCCTTGCAAATAACATGCTCAGTTCATTGGCCCATAACAAATGTCCACCGGCCAGGATGGGATGCAGTCTCTAAAACGATGCAGGTGAAGACAACAGCTAACATGGAGATGCGTTTATAAAATAAATCTGAGGGCGCCTGGGTGGCTCAGAGGGTTCAGCCTCTGCCTTCAGCTCAGGTCATGATCTCCGGGCCCTGGGATCGAGCCCCGCATCGGGCTCTCTGCTCAGCGGGGAGCCTGCTTCCCCCTCTCTCTCTGCCTGCCTCTCTGCCTACTTGTGATCTCTCTCTCTCTCTGTCAAATAAATAAATAAAATATTTTTTAACAAAAATGAGTCTGGTGAAGAGTAGAGAACCTATGCCTAAAGCAGAATGACGGCAGAGATGTAAAATATACCTAGGATGAATTAAGACTGGAAAGATAAATGAACATAGAAGTAACCAGTTGGTGGGATTATGGGTGCTTTTTTCATCTTTTAAAATAATCTTCATTATAATCGTATGTGATTAAAATAATAAATACAGTCTGCAATCCTTTTATCAGCTGTTCTTGCTTTTTTGCCCCGCCCCCCCCCCAACATACACTGAGCCGATAAAGCAAGGAGGCAGTTGGGTTTTTTTAACTCACCTTCCCACGCCCTCTCCGTAATATCATTTTATACCCTGTATTATCTCTCTCAGGCCTAATTCCTTAACTGTCATCTCCAACTACTGACTTCTCACTCTCCTTCTCCCTGATAGCTGCCTTCCCAAAATATTTCCTAGCATTAAAGGCATCCCCAGAGTTCAGCAGTGCATAGCTAACCTGGTGCAGGAAGGGGCCTACAGAGGTAGGGTGCTCTCCAGGATAATATTCTTTTTTTTTTTTTTTAAAGATTTTATTTATTTATTTGACAGACAGAGATCACATGTAGGCAGAGAGAGAGAGAGAGAGAGGAGGAAGCAGGCTCTCCACTGAGCAGAGAGCCCGATGTGGGGCTCGATCCCAGGACCCTGAGTCCATGACCTGAGCCGAAGGCAGAGGCTTTAACCCACTGAGCCACCCAGGTGCCCCTCCAGGATAATATTCTTGCTTGACAGCTGGATGGTCTCCAGAGAGGGACACTGTTAATGACTTCCCTCTCTGTTCATATATGCCACTCCCTCTCCTTAAAATTGGGCTGGCCTTAGTGACCCGCTTGACCAACAAAGTGTAAGGGGAAGACACATGCTGAAGCTTCTGAGTCCAGGTCATAGGAAACCTTGTGTCTTCCTCCCAGCATCTTGGAATACTCACTCTTGGGATGCTGTCTTCAAGAACCCAGTGACGATGCTGTGAGAGGCCCAGGCCACATGGAGAGGCTAAGTGTGGGTGAACCAGTCTAGTCAGCACATGTGGGTCACCCCATAGCTGGCATCGACTTCCAGCCATATGAGTGTGCTATCGTGACCAGCCAGCCCCATTGAGCTCTCCAATGACTGCCCTTGCAGCCTCCACGTGACTCAAACTGTATGAGAGACCTCAAGTGAAAAACATCTAGATGAACTAACTCAGTTCACAGAACCCAGAAAGATAATAACTTGGCATTTTAAGACACAGGACTTTGGGATGTTTTGCAATGAAACAATAAGAACATTTAAAAAAAAAATTTTTTTTGGGGGGGGGGCGCCTGGGTGGCTCAGTGGGTTAAGCCTCTGCCTTCAGCTCAGGTCATGGACTCAGGGTCCTGGGATCGAGCCCCACATCGGGTTCTCTGCTCATCAGGGAGCCTGCTTCCCTGTCTCTCTCTCTGCCTGCTTCTCTGCCTACTTGTGATTTTTCTATCAAATAAATAAAAAGGAAAAAATTTAAAAAAAAAATTTTTTTTTTAGTTGGATCCCAAAACTTCAATTTCTGTGGTCCTTGGTTTGGTGAAAGATTCTAGCATGGATTGCATTTCTGTTCAATCATTTCTTTAATCATTTATTCATTCATTCACTCATTCATCCAACTTAAATATAGCAAAGAATACCTCTGTATAAGGTACTGTGGCAGATGCCAAGGGGCTTAGCAATGCATCAGAAACAGCCCATGCAAAAACTGTATTTCATCAAAGGTATTAATATATTACGTATACATGGAAAAATGACTTGAATTTGGATGGGCCACGTGGGTAGGATTTGAGTATATGCACGTTTAGGCAGAAAGGCATTGAAGAAAATGAGACTAGGATGATCAAGGAAAGACCGGTGGAGCAAGACAGCAGGCAGAAGGCAAGGGGAGCAAGAGGAAGGCCTCCAGATTGATCTGAAAGTAAGGATCTCCAAAGAGAAAGGTGGGGAGTAGGGCTGGCTGGGAAGGTTGAGACCTGGCCCTTGAGCAGGTCTCCCTGGGTAGCAGCCCTCTGAGCTGTACTGTGAATCTGTCTCTGAAGGCCATGATCAATGTGATCTGTGTTCTCTGCCACTGATTGTTCCCAGATGCAAGGTCATTGTTTCGCCAAAACCTGAGATTAAAGAATACAAGGATCGAATCTAAATAAATCTCCAAAGAACTCAAATAGCATATCTTTTTGTGCATAAAGGACAGCCCCCATTGCATTTATGAGCTCTAGCAAATTCCATACATTTGCCTCCCATTAATATTGATGGGCCCATGAAGATGCTATTAGGTGGGAGAGCATGCTCATAGCCCAGAGTTAATGATTGAATTGATCCCATTTCAACCTCTAGGGAAAGGCTGAAGATGGAGTTGGACAAGGCTTACAGGCATTGTTCCCAAAGTATTAGCTGACCTAGATTTCTAACCGTGCTGATAACTTGTAGTATAAACTTGGGCAAAACACTCTCCCTCACTGATCCCCAGTTTCAGAACAATGAAGAGTATCTCTGAGATTGCTTTAAGCTCTGACACCTTATGATTCTACAGGGGTGAGGTAGGACCTGACTCTTACACATCCACCATCAACTTCAAATGTATCCATGGAATTCTAAATCCTAATGGCATCGGTGTTTGGGTAGTGCTGTGTATGAGCTGGTGCTAGGCTGAGAGTAAGATCGAATCTCAGATTCCCAATATTTGACTTTTCCCCAGAGCATCTAGAGACCACAATCCCAGTTTCTCCCTGCACATCTCACTCCTGGGGTCAAACTTCATTACTGTACGCTTAAATGTAATAATACATTTAGATTTGGCTCATGCATAAAACACTGTTAGGATTCACTCAGAAAGGGGAAATTCTCTTCATCAGATTTTTTTTCTCACCCTTCTTAGGAGTATAGTGTAATTTCATTTCACCACACCACAAATTTACATCAATGATTTGGAAAAACAATAGTCAGCTTCTCATTAATACTTGAATATCTTATCAAGGGTTTGTAATTTACTATAAGCAAGAAGTCATGATGTTTATGCTAAAGTGAATTATCAGCTCATGGACTTATAAACTGAGTGCTCTTGGTTCTTTGAGGAGACAGGAGCAGCTTTATTTAAGAACACATGAAACTTCACAATAATGCAGGTCCCAGTATCCCCAGATTTGAGTACCGAGATGAGTGTTCCCATATATCAACAAGGGCTCCCTATCTCAGGGGTTGTGGTGCACATAGAATGGCACCATTTGCTAGTACTAAAATGTGCTTCAAATATAATGCTCCTTCTTTCATCTCTATAGGTTGCTATGCTCACCTCTGTCAGCTGATTCAGCACCATGAACTACCCTTCTCTCTTGCTGAACAACCAGGTAGCATTCAGAGGAGAAAATAGGGGATGTCAGTAGGAGTTACTTCATCAGTTCAGACTTGTGGGAAGTAATGTTAAAATGGACCACCCAAGCACATTTTATTTTGGACCCCTCAGTCTGATGTGTTCCCTGATGTATGCCCAAAAGTTTCCTCTCCATTTTCCTTTGAGCAGGTAAAGGTTTGGGTAAACAAGGATGAGGGTTTGTTTTGGGGAAAGACAACCATGTAGAAAAAGGACAGTCTCATGCCTTGTTCCAAGAATCAAGAAACAATTCCAAGAATCAAGAAATGGTGGCTAAGAGCCAAGGAACAGTGGATAAAACACTGGAGCCTAATTGTCTGGGTTTGAAATCCAGCTCTGCCGCTCACTCTCAGTGTGATGTTAGGCATATGACTTAACCTCTCTGTTCACAGGTGTCTATATCCATAATATAGGGAGAGTAACAGTGCTTACAACCCCATGGGGCGGTTGGGATAATTAAATGACATCACACATAGGAAACCCTAGAGCAGTTTGCTATTTTATTGCTCTGGGGGCTTCTGAAGCTACTAAGATAGCCCTAAAACTGAGCTGGTTCCACACCAGCTGGTCTTGTAGACTGTGGCCAGTCAATAAGAACACCTTTTGCAGGTCCTTCCCACCACATGTCATGAACAGCTCCTGGCCTCATTCCCTCTGAGTCAGGGAAGGGTAGGTAGAAGTAGGATAGTTGAGAATAAGACCTAAAAAATTCAGGGCAGTTATAACAGTAACAACTGGACAGTCGAGATGCTTGGTTCCAGCCCCAGTTCTGGTTCAGATTATGCATGTGATCCTTGTGGAGGTTGATCTAGATGGCCTCCATGGTCCTCCCAGTTCTAAGACTCTGACACCCAAGAGCCCAGCATCCTTGCCCAACACCACTGTCTTTGGAATGGAGGCACTGATCACCATGACTGCCGTGCCTTTGTAAATCCTGGTGCAGCTCTCCTGTCTGCTTCATCACATAGGACTGAGCTCATTCCAGGTCACAGCTGCCTCCCACTTATACCTGCCTCTGTTCTAAGATGAAGTGATGGTGCTGAAGGGCTTGGGTCCTTTACAACTCCCACATCTGTGGAATCCCCACCTTCATAGGTGCCCAAAAGCTTCTGGAACCCCATGGATCACAGTCTACTAATCATATCCTCTTATGCCTTCAGTAAGGTCTTTTCAGGGGAAGCTCTGAGATAACCAAACTATACTTATTTTTCTGCCCTGCCCAAAATAACAGCATATGTTTTCTGGGTTATGTCAGCTCACTGAGCTGTCAAAGACACTTGAGAAAAACCAAATATTCTCTGTAGATGGTGTTGCCACACACCTTACACATACACACATACACACACACAGGCTCTTTAAATCACCATATAGAGTCAGGAAATGATGGAGGACTGACATGCAGGAAGAGGAGAATTTTATATGCACTCACCCATTCTTCCCCCAAGTTGAATCTGTAGGCTTTAAAAATCCAAATGACTCCTGAATCTTATCTGCATTAAGCTGAAAAGTAAAATATTTGGCAATCAGAGTTCGGTAAGCAACTTTGCTGAGTGGGCAAAAGGAGAGTGGGCCACACTTGGCATTTCCCCTGCTGTCTTGTGTCAGCTATGTTAATGGACCACTTGGTGATAAATGGAGACACAGAGTGACCTCCAGCATTTGTACTAGAATGTAAATGTCTTATGTAGGAAGATTTATTGAATTTTAGCAGGTGAGTGATAGCCTTCCCACATCGTGAGCTCTCATCAAATATTTCCTGACTGATTGATGTTTTCTTTCACTTTATAGGCTCCCTCAAGGAATAAATCCAATTGAAAAGAACAGCACAGCATTTCTACTTAATTAGATGTGTTTCCTATAAACTAGAACTCTTTACTAAAATATGAAAGTATAAGCACTAATTTGAATTAGCATAGTGTCATACTTAAATGGGCTGCTTATTTCAAACCCAGATATGTAAATATGTAGGTATAATTAGAAGCTTTGCTCCCTGAGGCTTAACTTTCTGGAGTGACTATTTAAACCAGGGGCTCTTTACTTTATGGATATTCCTGGACATTTGAGACTTTCTTGGAAGTTATCATTCTCTCCCTACAAAAAAAAAAAAATGCATCCATAAATAACATTTTATCACATTTTTAAGGTTTACATAGATCTCATGGAGCTCTTTCATGACCCTTCCTTCTTACCCCAACCCCCAGGGTCTATGAATCCAGATCTAGAATCTCTGACTTTGTTCTTAGCCCTAGTCCTAGCTTAAAGACTATGCTTCTCCCCTTGAGTTTTTGCAAAGTAGAGTTTGAGAAGAACTTCTTCCCTAACCTCAATACTGTTTCAGGTTCGAGATTCAGAAATGTTTGGCAATAAAAGCTCATGCACATTTTCCTTTATTGTGGTTTCAATCACCCTAGCAAAGACTTCTTTCAATTTAATGAAGGATGAGGGTTTATCTGCCCTCTACTTTGTCTGTCTTGCACCTATTATTTTTTCATCTTATACCCAGGAAAAAAAAATTGTCAAAGAGTAACAAGGTCTTCCTAATCTTCACACACACACACATACACATGCACGCACACATGTGCACACACACACACACACACACACACTGATTTGCTTTCTCCTAATTAGAAGGGGCTGACTTTTCTTTCTCTTTTGGAAAGCATGTTTCAAGTTTCTGTACTCCTTTCAAGTGAATAGGCTAAAATGTGGTTATACATGCTTAATCTTTCTCATTAGACTCCCCTGTGACATAACTCTGTTGCTTTTGGTGTAGAGCTCCCCCACCACCATCTTTGAAAGGAATAAGGTCTCTTTACACAGATCAGAAAAAGTTTGTTAAACAGATATTCTCTCTTTGTTAGGCTGGAAGTCCTCAAATATGATGTCGGAAGAAGTTGTTCAGGCTATTTACACTGGATGAGGCAGAAAGTGAAGCTCAGAGTACCTGTTTCTTCATCTGTTGAAACAAGGTAGCTGATTACAATATTAACCTTGCAGGGTTACCATGAGGATTAAAGGACACAATGTAGGTAAAGTACCTGGCACAGCACCTGTCATAGAGCAACTAATAACAGAAGCTGTTCAATGGGCTCAAGCAAGGGTAACTACAGCACCATGGACAGCTCCTGCAGTCAGCCACTTCACTGGTCTTACTGGATACCTCACCAGGTAGCCCTACTTTATGAAGAAGGACTATGTGGTTCTGAAAAGGACCTTGACCACTTAAGTGAACCTCTGGCTTTCTGTGGCAAGGAAATCATATTCTCCATCCCTACCTGAAGGTACACTCCACTGTATGTGAGGTTTATCAAAAGGATATCAGTGCTCAGAGGTCTTGCTGGATTAGATAGTTGAGTTTTTATTCAGTGTCCTGTGGCTAAGTCCCCAGCTGACCATTCTTCAGAGATCCTTCTTTCCAGGTAAGTACAGGGGCCTTAGGACTCTTTATTTTGGCTCCATTTCTAAAGAGTGTATTTCTTGACTAACATTCATTTCTCAGGGAAAATAATCCGGCCCTACCCTGTACCTTTCTTGGCCTGCTGTGTGGGTTTCAGGGCAATTTCCTACTGCATTTAGGACAGCCAGCTCTTACAAGTGAAAATACCAGCCAAGGCTCTGTCTTTCTAAATAGAACACTGACTAAATGTTAGCAGCCTTCTTTGTCAGAATGGGGCAGGAGCTGTGAGGGGGGCTGAACAAACATGTGTACATGCTCTTTGATGACTGTCGTCAGCTTCTCGAGTTCCTGCCACATGCTGTTACATGTGGCTGCCCACATAAGAGAATGTGTATCTATGGCCCATTTCCCCACTCTGTCTCCAAGCCATGGTTCTTGACTCCTCAGTGCCAGTACCACTTGGTGGCAATACAGGTGAGCTCTGTAGCTTTGTTCCTAAAAAACTATATGTTAAAATAGAATCTTGTAAAGTGTTTGTCACTTTATCATTGATTGACATGGGTTTTAAGTGCCTGCTTTTATTTCCAATTGTCCCCTGACTGAATGGCTCTAAATGCTTTGTTTTCCAGCTGCTCCACCTCCTGCCAAACTGGTTCTCTTAGGTATTAGGAGGTTGATCACCATTTATCAACTTTTCCCTAAAGCAGGTCTTGTTACTATTTCCCTGGACAATAGTAATACCTCATGTCTGCTTTTATACCATTTCCCCCACCCTCAACCCAGTTTATACAAAGCTGCCTGGATTAATTTTCTGAAAGTTTACTTAAGCATACATAGCCTTGCTTAAATTCCTTGTTTGCAATTACATACAAACCATACAAACCCCTGACCCAGTAATTCAGCATCCTCTTTGATATGGTTTCAACCAGCTTTTCCTGCTCTTTTCTCTAATGAATATCCTTTCATATAACAGATGGACTGATTAATAATTCTTTAACAAGTTTACCCTTGTACCTTTATCCATGTTTCTCTGTCCTCCTAGAAGGAGCTCCCTCTTCTTATAAAATCCCCCATTCTTCCAGGCTGCCACAAGCCACATTCTTTGTAGAAATTTTGCTAAGTAACAATAAAAGCTAACATTTAGTAAGCACTTAAGATGCGCCAGACACTGCGCTAAGCACATTACAGGCATTATATGTCATTTATTCCTAGGGGGGAAAAAAAACTATTACAGCCAGACTTTGCAGATTAGGAAAACAAAGTCCAAGAAGCTGGGCTTCTTGCTCAAGGTGTTAGAATTATTGAAAAATTAAGCAGGATTTGAACTCAGAGAGGCTGAATTTGGGGCTCTTGTCTTTAAACCACTCTCCTGGGTGCTAGACCCAATGCCCAGCACTTGGCTAACTCAGTGTTTCATAATGTATTATAATTACCTTCTATGCATTTGTCTTCTTTTCCTTCACTCTGGATAGTGAATGCATTATCAATTTTTCCCTATTCATCTATATCTATAACCAGCACAGTTTCTGGAATGTTGGTGGAGGGAACTTCAATGAGGGGGGATGGGGGCTGCACAATGTAAGTATTCTGGATGAAGGAGAGGTCTGTGATCATGAAATAGGATAAATCGTCTTCTAAACATTCTACAGGCCTTGAAGAAATGCCTACTTCCTTGGGGCAAGTAGTCAAGTAACGAACGTCACCTCAGCCAGACAGAGCCCAGAGCCCAGTTGCAGAGGGCTCCATTTTCCACCTAGCTCTTCTACCACTGTCCAAAGGGACTGTGATGGGATAATAGCAAACCCACTCAGAGAGCAAAAATCATGATGTGGTTCACCTCAGAGAAAGAATGTGTGGCCTGAGGGAAGTCAGCCAAGCCTCTGGCTGAGGCAGAGCTGTCTGGAAATGGAGCAAGGAGAGTGAGAATGCAAAAGGAGGGGTGGACAGATGACCCATGGATGAGGTCCTTCCATACTCTGGTTGTAACAGAGTACCAGAAAATTTAGAGATTTGAGACAAGTGTAATAAAGGGACCCTTCTCAGGAGTGTGGTAAGGTATAGGAAAACCATAAGGAAGGTGCTGTGTCCAGGGGTGGATAACAGTAGGGACATTACCACCAGTAATGGCCAGGGGAACATGGAGACAGAGAAGCTGTCTGACAAGAGCAGTGATCTTCAGACAAGGAACACAGCTAGCTCATGGCAACTTTGTAGCAAAGTTGCTGGGGGTGGGGGGCAAAGTACTCCAGCTTCATCCTCTTTTACCTTTCTAATCTACTTCTTGGCCTTCTCATTAACTGAACCTAACCAGAGCCAGAGAGCAAGGATACTCACTGATACCATCAATAGAGGGCAGGGTAGAATAGGGTGGAGGGCAGATCTGGAAGGGTAAAGAAAGACAGATGTCAGAGTCATGGTCTAGCCTCAGTGATCTTGTTAATGAAGTACACACACACAGAGCATGTTATGGACTGAACTGTGTCTCCCCACCCTCAAACTCATATGTTGAAGCTTTCACCCTCAGTGTGACTGTGTTTGGAGATAGGGCCTATAGAGATGTAATTAAGATTAAATGCAGTCATATGGGTGGGGCCCTGATCCAGTAGGGCTGATGGCGGCCTTATAAGAAGAATAAAAGACACCAGTAATGCATCTGCCCCAAGGAAATGCCATGTGAGGACGTGAGGAGACAGTGAAAAGGTGCCCACCTGCAAGCCAAGAAGAAAAGCTTCAGGAGAAACCAAACCTACCAACACCTGATCTTGGACTTTCAGCCTCCAGAACTGTGAGAAAATAAATTTCTGTTGTTTAAACCCCCCAGTCTGTGGTGCTTTGTTATGGCAGCCCTGGCTGACTAATGCAGAGCAGGAGGGAACCCTAGAGATTTTCCAACTTGACACTCTTAAATCACAGAGGAGTCTTAGCAGCAAGAGCTCATACTGATTTAGAGTCAGGGTTTGGACTAGAACTCAACGAGGCACACTCCCAGGCCAGGACCTCCCATGACACCCAGAAACTCCGAGATGGTAACCATGGGCCAATCCACCTTGGTTATGTATTTTATTAGGCTTGTCCCAGAGCTGAGTTTTAACTGAATTCGTTTCCAACTCTGAAAAATCAGGAGATTCTACATTAATATCCAGATGTTCAACTTCTCTTTAAACATCAAAAGATCTAACAACTCTCGGCCCACATTCTAGCATGGTTCTGAAGAGCCTCATCTAAGCTCCAGTGGCCTACTTCTAAGGCTTCCACATCAACCAGCCCACCATCATGCCTGCTTCATTCATTTAGTTACTCTCTGGCCCCAATAAGCACTTCTATCATCAGCCTCTGACCACACTAAGCTATTTTTCAATCTGCTAATCAATATTTTAGCCCCTGCAGGAAATACATGCAGTGAGGGAAGACTCTGGAAGCAAGGGGAATACAACTGCCCTCTGAGAGTTAAACAGTGAAGTCAACCCACAGTTGTGAAGAGCAGAAGGAGGCTAAGTTGTCTCAAAGAGATGATGTCCCCCAGGTGTGTGATACAGGACAGAAACCTCATTGTACATGTGACATAACTGAAGAAAGAATATGTCAATAGGTGTGGGCTGGTCAACAATAAAAGTTTAGAAAACAGGGTCAAATGCAAAAACTAGATAACCACACAATCATCATTCATGAAAAGAGGACTATTGTTAAAACAGGACCAGAACATTCCTAGGAAAATTAATATCTACTGTGCTGTGATGCATGGCCCCATCAGCCATTTGCAACATCTTATGGTATCTACTTTGAGTCCATGCTCACCAAACCACCTCTTCTGCAGACCCCAGTTTCCATGCAGAAAACTACCAGCCCCTCTGAAACCCCAAGGGATAGATGGGTACTCCTTTCCTTGCACTTCCAAGCGCTAGCTTCCTGACTGATTGTATCCATTTTGGGAGCTTTATTAAAAGGCTCACAACACTGAAGATCAATTTGATTCTCTGTGCCCTGAAAAGTCCAGTTTCTGAGCCTGCAAGACTGAGAGCCAGATGTTCCCCTAGAGGCCTCTTGGGAGCCAGCAAGCTGGCCTTCCTTGTAAGTTTCTCCTCTTTTTCCCCTCCCTTGTCCCCATGCACATGCCAGAACCTCACTTTGGCCATATGGCCTCACTTGAAAATAATGATCATACACAAGCAATTTAACAGGGGTCTTCTGGATACAATGTTTTAATGAAAAGGAGAAACACTGTATTTGAACGTCCATGTCCACGTGTGGCTATTTAAATTAATTAAAATTAAATAAATGTAAAATTCAATTCCTTGGTCATGCTAGCCAGATTCCAAGGATTCTATAGCTACATGTGGTTAGTGGTTGCTGTCATCTGACAGTCAGTTACAGAACATTCCCATCATCTCAGAAAGGTCTTTATCTGAGGTTCAGCAAAATGCTGAACCTCAGATAAACCAAGCTCCCAACACCTCTTCATGAGAACCTGACACCCACTAGAACCCCAGAGACAGATAAAGATCAAGCCCTTTCATCCAGATGGCCCTAGCATTTAGCTTGTTCATTCTATACCAGAACTTGTGTAGGTTGGCAGGACAGGATCACTGAACCCATTCTACAGGTGAGGAAAGCAAAGCTCTTTGGTAAATTGCTCTTGGTAAAGGCTGAGAAATTTCAGGTGAAGCTAGGATTTGAGTCTTGATTTCCCAACTCCTGGCTTAGTGCTCCTCCCACCTACACTATGTTGCCTCTTCAGTAAGAGCTCTCAAGGTTGCTGACTATTTGCCCAAATGGTAGAGCATTGGGACACATGGTATGGAATCTGGAAAAAGGAAGAATGTCTCCATACCACTGTGTTTTTTTATGGTAAGGCAATGGATGAAGAGGTCCAACTTGAATGACTAGGGGCAGGGGGAGGGAGGAAGGTGGAGAAGTGCCGGGGAAACACACTGACCTTATGACAGGAGTTCTGCTTTCTAATCCATAGCGTGAGGGTGACGCTGTTTCTTTCCAGCCACAGAGGCAGGTAGAACAATAGACTGAAATCATGGATGAGAAAATGACTGGGAAGGTGGTAAGAAGCTCAGAGGATTATAAGCCTCCTGCTTCTCAGAACCCAAACAAAAGTAAAGCTAAAATAAACAGACCCCCCCCCCTTAGCCTTTTACTGTCATGAAAGAGATAAATGTCAAAGAATCAAGCTTACATCAGACAGATTATATATAAATTTTCCCCTGGGAGTCCACATGTCAGCAAAGGGTCAGCTCAGCCTCCTCTATTTGCCCAGTTGGAGTCTTAAATAATGAGAATTACTCATAATGATGTAAAAAGGCCCTATCGGACTGTGGTGGGTCTTCTAAATCGACAGAAGTAGTCCTTAGGTTTTTATACAGCAAATTTCACTGTAGTACAATTATTTGGACATTGGCAATCTGTGTGTAATTTACATGACAGTCATCTTTTAACAGTATGTTACACTTAATAATTATTCTGGATGATGAGAATTTTATTTTATTACTAAAGAATGATTTGGTTTTGTCATTGACTTTTTCAAAAGCATGGAGAGAAAAATTCAGTTTTTCCTGAGTCTTAACTTTTGGTCTAGTTTTGTGTTTCAATATGATATGGGCTTTCATGGACAATTCTTTACCAAAATGTGGTGTGCCGCAAGTCTCACCTAACGATAGGCTTCCAGGGATGAGAGGGAAGGACGGAAAGGGGGAGAAAGAGAGAGACAGAGACAGGAAGATACACAGAGAGAGACAAGAAGACAGACACACAGAGAGAAGAAAACCGAGCCAACAGTAATACCTCTTACCGTCAAGTTCCCACCTGTAAGTGAAAGGATTTCTAAGCCCTCCAGAGAGTTTACAGGGCTTGATCCAATTCTCACAAAGCAAAATTCTATATGCATCGAGAAGCCTTCCCCAGCCATGCCAATTCCAATCTAAGAAAGAGTCTTCCTGAAGCAAAGGCAGGGCAAGTAGCTGACAAGACCAAACTTTATTGAGTGTAATGCTGTCTAATGCAATTCTCCGGGCAATATTTCTTGGCTTTTCAGATGGTTCTCATTTCAGCTCAAGCCTATTGATCTCCTGCCAGATGACTGGGGCAGCTGTGTGTGCTGTTTACTGAGGTGTTTGGATCAGTGCCCTAAATTAACCACCCTTCGGCCAAATAGGGGTCCTTTTCTTTCTCACCTCTCTGTTTCCCCATTATCTTGTCATTAGTACAGGTTGTACACCTGGAGGTTTGTATTACACTTCCAGGGAAGGGACTCTTGCCTTAAATTACCTTGTTCTGGTCTAATGTTTATGTCCTTTTCAAACCGATATGTTTATACCTACCTCCCAAGGTGATGGTATTAGGAGGTGGGCCCTTTGGGAGGTCATTAGGTCATAAGGATTGAGCCCTTATGAATGAGACTAGCATAGCAAGTATAAGTTATATTCTGTAAATAAACAGGAGAAAGGGGTGTCTGGGTGGCTCAGTCATTGAGCATCTGCCTTGGGCTCAGGTCATGATGTCAGTGTCCTGGGATCGAGTCCTGCATCAGGCTCCCTGCTCAGCAGAGAGCCTGCTTCTCTCTCTCCCACTCCCCCTGCTTGTGTTCCCTCTCTCCACTGTGTCTCTGTCAAATAAATAAATAAAATCTTTTTTAAAAAATAAATAAGTAGGAGAATAGTCCTTGTGAATATCTAAATTTTTTCTATATTCTAAATGCGCACATTACAATCTATCTGGACTCTAACGAGTATTCTTTTCTTTTGGGGCCCTCCCTAGGATTTTTCATCTGAGCCTGACAAGAATGGAACCCTACAGAAACCAGGGCCATAAGATAAGGAGGCATTTGCCCCAGGTGGAAGTTGGGGCTTCTGCAGGGCTCATGAGTTGGAGGACACAGATAGAGAAAATGGGGAATACAGATGCCACACAAATGAAATGCATCAACCAACATCCCACCATGGACAGAAGAAAGCCTGAGAGCCAAAGGGTCTGGGCTCAACTCCCGCGGCCGTCATTTACCTTCTGACCTTCCCTGAAGATACCCAACCTCTCTGAGCCTCAGACTTTCATCTGAGGATGAGAAATGCCCATGTCCCTCCCACAAAGAAATGAGGTTGTGCCCATGAAAGTACTTCCCACTGTATTGTTCCGGTCAGGCTTCCCTTGGGTGTACGATAGTAACAAGCAATCCCCAAAATCTCATGAAGAGCACAAAAGTCTATTTCCCTCATTCTCGATGGCAGTGGGGCTCAACTCTTCATAGTCCCTGGGACCCAAGTTGGGAGGGCTCTCTGCTATGAGCTGCTTCTGCAGTCCCCCTGCCAGTGGAAAAGGGATGTGATGAATCCTGATGGACCCTTAAGTCTTCCACCTGGAAGGAGTGCGTATTGCTTCATTCACTACATCAAGTCATATGACCACAATGAGATGAAGAAATGCAATCTTTCCATGAACCTGGAACAAAGGTGGATGTACCATGAAACTAATGAAGCTTAGCTCCTGTTCCCTCACTCCCACAGGCCCTTTTCAAGTCCCCAAGAGAGCCCAATATGATGCGTTTGCAGGTCACGTGCTTTGTAAAATTTGCAACGTCATGTATGTTTTAGTCTGGTATAAGCTTTAGGCCCCACAAAACCTGAATGTGCCCTGGACAGGGAGGAGGGCTGGGATATTTGCGAGTAGCTGCGATGAACAGTCAGGATTGCCTAAATAAAATTAGTTTTTCAAGCACGTGACTCTGTTCTTCCAAAGTGATGTAGAACCTGGGAAAAGATAGCATTTGACCCTCAGAATAAGCCTGAGGGACAAGGAAAATGGGGACTACTACATCCCCACCACTGTTCTTCCCTTGGTCCCAATCCCACCTCTTGCTTTATAGGAATCTGTCTGACCGTCCTGTGAGATCACACACTACTTGAGAATATAGATTTTGTATTATGGACTTCTACGGTTTTAGATTTGGAAGTGGTCTTAAAGATTATTTTGTATTATTTAGTCCAAGCCAAGAACCTAAAGAGGAAAAAGACTTGACAAGTTCACACACCTATACTGGCAGGAATCTAGCCTGCAAACCTTGAGTCACTACACTCTTCCTTGTAACTCCCACATGAAATCATTCAGTAATTATTCTTCTTTCTGGCCCCAGTACTAGTTGGAATCAGAAGTGGTACCATTTTCCCCATTGAGATGTCATCACTTCTTGGCTCAGAATCATCAAGAAATATCCCAGTTGCACCCCAAATACATCCTTTCCTCACCGAGTTTTCTGCACCATTCTTTACCTCAGGTACTAGACCTAAGGGCAAAGTCCTTACACACCACCCTCTCTAGTCCTCCCACTCATACACCACACTCCCCAGTCTTCCCTGTTCACATGCTATACTCCTCATTCCTACCCACCCACACACCACACTATATCCTCCCCTCCACCTCCTCATAATCACGGAGGCTATTAGAGCTAAAAGAGAGTTTAAGAATCATTTGCCCAGTTTCTCTATTTTATAAATGTGTAGAAGAAGATTGAGAGAAATTAAGCATCCTATTTGCCCAGGAACACATATGTCAAGGCAAAGCTCAGCAGTCCTGATTCTAGAGTAGTGCTACTTCCAGTCTTCCAAACTCCCCTAACTATGGGGGACATCCGTATCACTCTCCTTACTGTTGACTATTGCTAAGTGTTTAGGGGTGATAAAGATAGCTCTTCATTTGTGATTTATGATCTGATTACTGGAACCTTGATGATGAAGTCAGATAACTGAGATAAAGAACCTTATACTCTGCCTTCCTGAAGTGTCTTCTCCAGAAGTTGTCAGCTTCAGAAAGGGAAGAGCATTAGACTTACTTTGTAGTAGGTGATACCCCTTACTACAAGGGCCATCCTTTCTAATACAATCACTGAGAATTTTCACCTAGTTGGATGGGTCTATCAGCTGGATTAATGGAGGAAAACAGATGGCACACACATGTCACGTTAAGTTGAGGATAGCTTTATAAAGGAAATATTTACACAGTTGTGACCAAGGTGTAGAGAAACCACAAGAGATAGTGCAGTACCCCAGGGCCAGTAATAGCGGGGCAATTACTACCCTCAGGACTTCAGCGGTGGGAGAAGAACCAGTCATGGATCCACAAACAAGAACCATCGTGTGGAGAGGACCACCTGATAGGAACTATGATTTTCACAGGAAGGCAGCAGCCAGTTTATACAGTGAAACCCTAAGGAGACAATAGGTACTCTGACTTTGCTTTTTCTCCCTTCCTCAACATTTCCCACCAGGGCTTCCCCACTGGCCAGAGGACAAGACAGCTCTTAGATTTGCTGCCATGCACGTTGGATTTATCCTATTTGTGGTTTACTCAGCTCCTTAAATCTGATTACATGTCTTACCAAAATTGAGAAGTTTTCAGCCTTTATTCTTTCAGTCTTTCATCAGCCTGTCTCTTTCTCTCCTCTTCTGGGATTCAGAGGATATGAATGTGAGATGGCTTATCATGGTCTCACAGGTCACCAAGGTTCTGTTGTTTTGGATTTTTCTTTTTCCAGTCTATTTTCTTTGCTGTTCAGATTGGTTTTCTCTATTATTCTATCTTCTGGTTCACTAATTCTTTTCTCTGTCTTCTCTGTTCTGCTATGAACCCATACACTGAGCTTTTTTTTTCCCTTCAGTTATTTTTTTTTTTTCATTTTCCATTTGGTTCTTCTTTATATCTTCTATTTCTTTCCTGAGACCTCTTAATTTTTTCATTTGTTTCAAGTGTGCTGTGCTCATCATTGCTCACTGAAGCATTATTATCATGGCTGTTTAAAAACTGTGCTCTGATAATTCTAAACATCTTTATCATTTCAGTGTTGGCAACCACTGATTGTCTTTTTATCATTCAATTTGAGATCTTTCCAGCTCTTGGTATGACAAGTGATTTTCTTTTGAAACCTGGACATTTTTGTATTAAGTTATGAGATCCTGCACCTTATGTAAACCTTCCATTCTAATTGCTTTTCTCTGACACCACTCCAGAAGGGTAAGGGTAGTACCTGCTTATTACTGCCAGATGGAAGGTAAAAGGCTAGGTTTCCCACTCAGCCTTTGTTGACATCCAAAGCGGTAGGGGTGGTGAGGGGAGCTCCTTGTTACTGATGGTCTCCATCAACACCATGGTGGTGTGGCCTTGTTACTGATTGGTAATGGTGAAAGTCCTGACTTTCCACTAAAACTCCTCAGATACTACTCCAGTGAGGAGGGAAGGGGAGCCCCATAACTGTCAGGTAGTAGTTGAAATCCAAGCTCCCAATGTCCCCAAGAGGTCTCCACTGTCATCATGGTTGCAGAAGGAAAGAGGGGGAAGAGCTGGTGACCCGACTACAGGGAAGAAAGTTCCAGTCTACTTGGCTTTCTCTCTGCACCGCCCTGGTAGGTGCCTCACTACCGCCTCATGAGGGTTGTAGTCAAGGCTCCTCACTGGCTTGTGTTACACCTGTGGGGGTGGGACCACAGTTGTGTTTCCATAGTGTCTGGCTGAAGTGCAGATTGGTTATTATCTAAAAGTATTCTGTCTTGCTAGGTTTTCCCTTTCCCGATACTTTAGCCAGAGAGAGAGCAGACTTTTATTGGGGCTTTGTTTTTGCTCACTGGTGTTTGGGTTGCTGAATTCTTTAATTCCAAACCTGGGATATATGACATACAAAGAAAACCCAGGGAACTCATCATTGTGCCGCTCCCAATCTTGGGCCCCAAGATTCCTAGCCAGTCTGTGTTCTTCTCTCCACTTTTCAGAGTCATCTCATTTTTATGTTATATATAGTGTCCAGGTTTTCAGTTGTACTTAGCAAGAGTAATAGAGAAAAGTATGTCTACTTCATCTTCCCACAGGCGAGAGTCATCCACAGTGTATCTTTAAAATCTGAATGTATTGCCAACATTTAAAAATCCAAAGATTTCAAACAAGAATCTGGAGATCTGGCTTCTCTTTAAAAAGCTGGAATATGTAGCAATATTGGACCCACACTCCAGAATAGAAAGCAGCAGCCAGAACTGCACTGTCTGGTATTGTAGCCCAATAGCCACATGTGGCTATTTAATTTTATATTTAACAAAACTCAAATAAATTAAAAATTCACTTCCTCAGTTACACTAGCCGCATAGGACTAGAGGCCTCTGTATTGGACAGTACAGATATAGGACATGTCCATCATTCTAAAAAGTTCTATTGTACAGCACTGGTGGGTCATGGGTACATGATGGGTCATGCCTGTTCCAGTTTGCCAAGCCCCCACTGCTTGACAATATATCAGGCCATGTCTTTCCTTTTCCTCACCTGCTGATAAATTTGTGTTTACAATCCTTGGCTTCAGGGTCAGGAGGATTTTTGACTTGTGGAGATATGGAGGCAGGCGAAACAGGTGGAGAGCACAGCAGGAGCAACGACACAGGAGGAGAAGCTATGGTCCTGGAAAATCAAGGCAATTAGGTTTGGATAGAGAGTAGGAAAAGAATCAAAGGAGAAAAGGAAGGTAGAGATTAAAGCCTTGGCAGAAAGGAGACACAATTATAGCCCCACTTTGCCTCTGACTAGCTGTGGAACTGGGCTCAAAGAATAACCTCTATGCCATAGGCTTCACCGGGGACCACTCTCCCCTTTGCTCTCTCTGTGTTAGTTTAGTTGGCTTTCTCACAGGTCCTTGGATATCCCAAGCAATTCCTTTATCAGGAACTTCACTCTGCCTGGACCACTCTGCACCTGAATTCCCTCACACACACACACACACACACACACACACACATATGCTGGGCCAATTCCAATTAACCATCTGATTTCAAGGAAGCTTCCCCATACCTCGACTAGGTGAGATCTCCAGCCACCTGTGCTCATAGTGCCCTGTTCAATGTCATGGCACTCATCATACGTACATCTATCATCCATTGTAGTAGGTACTTATCTATTTGTCTCCCTCCAAACTTGACTGTGAGTTCCATGAGACCCACGACCATGGCCATGGTGTTAATTGTAATCTCTGAACTGCAGAGTGACTGGTACAGAGTAAATACCCAAACAAATGTTGATTCCATGAAGGTTTGGAAGTTCTTCAGACCTTAGTTTCCACATCAGCAAATTGGGAGTAACAGTAATTACTGCCCCTAATTACAAAAGCAACATTATTTTAAAAGTTAAGACTGGGGTGCTTAGGCAGCACAGTTATTTAAACATCCAACTCTTGGCTTTGGCTCAGGCCATAATCTCGGGGTCATGAGGTCAAGTCCTGCTGAGCGCAGAGTCAGCTTGGGACTTTCTCTCCCTCTGCCCCTCCCCACTGCACTCTCTCTCACTAAAATAATACATAAATCTTTTTTTTTTTTAAGACCAAAAGCTATAAACATTTTAATTATTGAATGGAAAGCTATCAAGCTGTTAGCTTAACTACGAGATCCTAGTGACCCTGTTAAAAATGGACACTCTGGAACTCAGGGGCTGAGCTGTAAAGTGAGTTTCCAGAGTTGATGCAAAGCAACTAGACAGCACTGCTGTGAATTCTCCCCTTGTAATGCCTGAGTGATTACTGTGTGTTTTGCTTGGCATTAACTACCTTGTATCTTAATTTATATTAATCTAAAGACTGATGTATTTAATTCCAGCTGCAGTTACACTTTATCTCCTAGATAAAATTCAAGACAACCAAAGAGTGGCAAACCTTTTGGACCTCAGTTTCCCCATCTGTTAAATGAGAAGAGTAATTGCTGCTCTGTTCAATACACAAGTTGGTGAAGATTAACCAAGACAGCTAATGGGAACACAGTTGACAAATCATAGTGCACCATGCAACTGTGGGGTATACTTATCTGAAAGCAATACTTAGGCTTCCTCCCCCAGGGTGCTGTGTTTGCAGAATTAAGGGGTTGGCCCAAGGCCAATGGGGCTTTACTTTTAAGGTATTCAGTCTGAGTATCACTGGGAAAATCATGAATGTTGACCCCAAGGGGGCCAAGAGGGTAAGAAATGCAATGCAACTTTGCTAGAATCATCCCCGCATCTTCAGACCCTGCCTGGGGAAAGCTTGGAGGCTATCGGCTGAACTTCATGATGAGGCCCAGCCTCTTATTTTCACCCCCTCCATGTCCCTGCCCCCCCTGGGACAAGGTGAGGAAGGCATGCCAGCTACAGTCACCTCTTGGTACAGCAGAGGGCAGTGGTGTCCTCACTGGGGTCCACACCCAAGCCAGTCTGGAGGGGTGGAGCAGGTCCTTCTGGGTGTGCGCTCAGGAGCACAGGCCTTGCCCTCTGATACTTGGGATTGGCCCTGCTGATCCTCCTTTCCCCCAACCACAGGAACACCGCCACCACCCCGCAGGGCACAAGACACACTCACACAGGCACAGCAACACACACATATGCAGACATACATCACCACATGCATATACACGCAAGCACACAGTTACGGTGAGGATTTTCCAAATGAATCCCTATAAACTCCTGGAGTTTAAGCCATTTAACATCTAAATTGAGACTCTTCCCCCCAAAATAAGATTACTGTTTAAGGTTAAGAAGCCTGGAATTGGCTTTTTGTTTTGTTGGGTTTTTTGGTTTATTTTTTAATTATTATTTTTAAAGATTTTTATGTATTTATTTGACAGACAGAGATCACAAGTAGGCAGAGAGGCAGGCAGAGAGAGAGAGGGAAGCAGGCTCCCCGCTGAGCAGAGAGCCCAATGCGGGGCTCCATCCCAGGACCCTGGGATCATGACCTGAGCCGAAGGCAGTGGCTTAACCCACTGAGCCACCCAGGCGCCTCTCGTTGTTGTTTTTAACAGAGGCAAGAGGCCCATTCCACCAGCCAGCCAGGAGTCGGGGTGGTCAAATGACCAGGCCGCTGTTATGCAAGTGTCAAAAAACCCTGTTCTAGCCCCAGTCCTGCCACTGTCTGACATAACAGAGGCCTGTCGCTTCTCTCCCTGTGTCCCAGTTGTCCCTAATGGGAAATGAGGACGCTGGTCTCATTCCACGCACACTTCAACCTCCGTGGCTCTGTGCTGCCCCTGCTTCCTTCACCTTCCTCAGGGCAGACAGGGAGATGCTCCTTCTCCAGCCCCTGCGAAACAGAGGTGCTCACGTACAGGAAGCCAGATGGGCTGGGGGAGCTCCCTTCCTCCCTTCCAAAGGTACTTAAAATGAGTTTGGCACCTGTGGGGGCAGGGCATGGTTTTAAGGTATATGGGTTTATTTGACTAAATTAGAAATCAGGAAAGAGGTCAAAAGGAAATCAGATGATGATTTTAAAGGAAACTGAATTCATTCTGTCTCTACCTCTGGTAGGCGGGATCCCATAGGAGCCTGGGTTAATCGAGGGATTTGGAGTGGGGTATTAAACCTGCAGTTTTTTGCTCTAGGAAATAGGCTTTAGAAGGATGGGCTGAGGGAAGCAGGGCCACATTTCAACAAAATTATGAGGTCGGTGACATTTCTGTTCTATGCTTCTCCGTCCCATCGAGGGCACCTTCATGACCCATTTTTGGGACAGCCATCCAATGGCTTTGTGACAGACACAACTCCCTCCTGATTGCTCCCAGGCACTCTCTTCCCATCCCCACAAAACTGCCCTGGTTAAGTCTAGTTCTCTAGATGTCACCTGGTTTCAATGTAAGGAAATGCCTTTGGGTCCCTAAAAGCCACTTCATTTCAACAAATAGGTATTCCTACCTACGAGGGACCAGGACTGTGCTAGAGGACAAAATAGGACATGGACCTGTCCACAAGGGGCAGCTCCAAGCCTGGCACCTAAGAATGCCCCTCCCCGCCCGCGTTCCCGAACAATTCGCAGCCACCACTTCAGGTAGACTTGCGATCCAAGTTGGCTTTGAGCCTGCCCTTCCCCAGCGCTGCAGTCATCCAGAGGGAGCGAGCGTACTGCCAGTGCCCGTTCTCCGTCATCCCCTTCACATAGTGAATTGAACATCTGAACCCAAGAGCTCACTGTGTCTTCTCCATTTCCGATCACAGACAGGGTCCAAATGTCCTGCTTACTGATAATGCATTTGGAAATCTGTTTTCTTCCTTCTCTAACGGAACTGTGTCCATTTTCTCAAACCAAAGCATTTCCAAGAGAATTAGCCAGTTTGTTGACTTATTAAAAATAACAGCATAATATGGGAAGAGATGGCTTGGACTTTACAGGAGACAATCAGAAAATTAATGCTTCAAAAATTTTAGATTTCAGAGCACAGTATCCTCTTGTGATGCAGCAATGATATGCGCCCCCCCACCCCCATTTTACAGTGGAAGCAAATGAAGTTCCCCTTCTGGGAACTTCACAGACATCTGGACACTCTCCATCATTTAATGAAGGTTCAAGAATGGAGCTCCCCTAAGACAGCTCAGGTCTTTGAGTGTTACCATTGTTCGGTTCTCTGTATATAGGGTGTGGCTGCGAGGATGGAGCAGACATGCCCAGTGGCTCGCCCGTTGTATGTTAACCAGGAGGCACCCAGAAAGCCAGGCTTTTCATCAGAACCTTGGAGAGTAGACGTGCCCAGACATCAGGAGAGTGGTTTTCTAGTCCCAGCCCTGCTGCTGCCTTGGCGGGAACCTGAGCCAGGTATGCTCCATTCTCCAGATCTCAAAATCCTCATGTGTAAAATTATGACTTTGGCTTAGAAACAGGCTGCTCTTGAACCAACTCTGGTCATAGCCAAGTTCTCACTAAAATGAGAAAAGATGAGGACCACAGAATGAGTTCCTCTTTAAAACCACATGTATTCTGTCTAAAGGACTGTCTGTGACTTTGACCTTGGGTCTTTTCTACATGTAAAGTTAAAACTTCATTTAAAAAAAAAAAATTAAATGACAGTGCAAATGAATGATAGTTGAGTTTTGTTTGGCTTTTTTTTTTCTTTTAATTATCTTAATTTGGCAAACAAGACAAAACAAACCTACAACTGTCAGTCTTCAAAATATTGTCTGAATTATACTGGTCCACCAAATCGAGAGGACTGGAAACCACTGGACTGGACGATCTGTAAGTCCCCTTGTGGCCTGGATGACATCTGTGTCTGATGGCCACACCTGGTGGCCAAGCTCAGCACTACTCTAAGAAAAGGAGTTGTCTAATTTTTTTTGAAGGTTCTCAACTACTGCTGCACCTAGATTCACAAGGCAGCCTTTCAAAAAATAATGAATCCTCAGGGCCTCCTACCCCCCACAAATCAGTAGAATCAGAGACTCTGGGAGTGAGCCCCAGGCAACAGGACTTTGTGAAAAGCTCCCAGGCAGTGCTGTTAATGTGCATCCAAGAATGAGAACCATGGACTGAGGCATTCACACATCTGACCATGTAATAGAATTCTTGGGAGAAATATTCATAAAATTTAGATCCCTAAGCTATTCCAGATTTACTAAATCAGAAACTTTAGGGTCCAAGGAATCTGTTTTCAAAAACTTCCCAAGTAAATCCACAGCAGTTGGGTCCCAGACTGATAATTAGGAATCACAGGTACCTGTTACATGTTAAAAGTTGTAGGGTCTCAGGAAGGCTCACTGCCTCTCTGTGCATCTTTCTTGTGTAAGGATCGCACAGGAAATGTCAACACTTTGGGTCCATTCATTACCCCACAGCATCCTCCTTTGGAAGGTCTCTGTCCAGGAGGCCAATGACTTCATCCGTCCCTTTCATCTCAAACATCTCTGAATTCATGGAATTAGAGGACAGATGGGCAGGCAGGTGATTCAGAGAAAGACGAGAAAGTGCCAGACACATAGATTTCTCTACCCACTCCTCCTTTGCCCTGACTGGCCCTGTGTATGCTATATATCCGAGCTGCTCTTCACAGTGGTGGCTGTGATCCTGACCATCCATACATGTTCCTGCACAGACCCCTGCACCCCCTTCACCCAAGTCCATGAGCAAAATGCAACAAGGTCGCCAACCATCACGGGTCAAGGTAACTTCCAAATGACAGCATTTGTGTTAGACCAGTTGCTCTGCATACCCAGAAGTGAAATGTTCAGCAAAGCTCTGGTTGTCTATAATTCATATTTTTATCAGTATAAGCCTCCCTTTGAGACGCTGAGAACTTTGTTTGCTACATTCCCAAGAAAAGCCCAAAGGACTTAGAAACCTTCACAAAATTATATAAGGCATCCAAAGGCTTTTGCATGAATGAAATGGTTGAGATAAGATTTACTATGAAACAGATTGGTGATAAATGAAAGCAAAGAAACACATCCAGAGCTCAAAGACTGTGCTTCTGCCTCCAACTCCCTATGAAATCCTCATGAAAGTTTTCACGGTTAGACTAACATCCAAGAGAGAGTTGTTACACTCCAAAGGCTTCCAACCAAAAACTTCAGCCCCACAGATCTGCCCCGCCTTAGCCCAGCCTCCTAGCCCAGGTTTAGGACACAGTTTTTTTAGGAAAGGGAGTAACAGATTGGAAGACACTGTGCTGATCCCTGAGGAGATCAGCAGAGAATTATTCGTTCAATAAAACTAGTAAGAGCCAACATTTATTGAGCCCCTACTCTGTAAAAGACACCATTCTGAGATACAAACAGCTACGTCAGGTGCACAAGAACACACAGGAATTACCTGTCAGAGACAGGATTCAAACCCAGAAAACCCAGCTCCAGAAACATGTGCCAGGCATTGAGCTAGACAGTTCGGAATGAAATGATGGACAGATGGACACCAAAGAGTCTCAGGACGGGGAAGGGTTAAGTCTGAGGCCAGAGAGGCAGTGGGAAGGGTTAGGGGCAGTAGATCTCTCATCGATCCACTTTTGTGCTTGAAAAAAGTCCCTTCCTCTCTCCAGCCCCAGTCTATCTGTAAAATGAGAGGATGGTCTAAAAATTCTCCAAGATCTTCCCAGGTCAAAAATGGTGAAAAACATAAAGTAGTAAGCAGGGCAGCGGATCACAATGGGTAGGAGTTTTTATATGTTCAGGGAACGGGTGGTTTACAGAGGCAAAAGCAAAGCCCAAAGAAAGATGGAAAAAGCCATTTTGTCCTTCTCTGTAATGTGAGGGGACCCATACCTAGTGCTCTTCTTTAAAATCTGGGAGGGAGGGGCACCTGGGTGGCTCAGTGGGTTAAAGCCTCTGCCTTCAGCTCAGGTCATGATCCCAGGGTCCTGGGATCGAACCCCGCATCAGGCCCTCTGCTCAGCGGGAAGCCTGCTTCTCTTCCTCTCTCTCTCTGCCTGCCTATCTGCCTACTTGTGATCTCTGTCTGTTAAATAAATAAATAATAAAATCTGGGAGGGAGTTTGTGTAGCACCCGTGCAAGAGGCAAAGGGGAAGACAAAACAAAACAAAAAGGCCGGAGGAGCTTTCCCTCTGCTCCCTGATGAGTTTCGTTTAAATGATGTATCAGCTGTCACTATAAAAGGAATTAGAGACACAGGGAGTCTGAGACAGGGACTTTGCTGGTCATTTCAGTGTACATGTTCCCAACAGCCAACAGCATCAAATATTCATCCCTATCTGAGAGTAACCCTGCCAAGGCATCAGAAAAGTGCATTTGCTAAATACCTAAACATCTGGACAGCAGCCTTTCCAGAGGAATCAGAGCCAGAGAGAGCAGAGCCAGAGCTCCAAGTGACAGTGTAGCTAGCTTAAGCAGATGAAGGTACAAAGATGGCCAGAACACATTAGCCCAGCCAGGCCTGCCATGGAGTGAGGACGGCTGGTACGCGGAGAGCCTTGGCGATGAGCCCCTTGTTTACAGCCATCTCCTCAGCTAACAAACAAAATGTGTTGGTCTCCCCGTCTCACTCCAAGGTCAAAAATGAACCTTCTGTTCCATCTTTATTCCAATAAAAAGATCTAATTCTAGGCCACTCTTTGGGCTTGGCAAAGCACAACCAACACCCCTTGAGATGTGCTGTACTCCTGTGGATTAATTTGGACTGGTTCCCATGACAGCAATCAGCCCGGGACCTGGTGCTCTGGGCTGAGCATCCTCTACAGCACCCCGTGGCCCCACAGCCAAGAACATCCCGCCTCGCTCTCTTCTCTGTTTCCCTCTCATAAAGCTCTAATGCAATCCCTTAAAATGAATATACTGAAGAGAGTTTGAAAGTCCCTCAAAAAGGTAAAGATAGTATTGCCATGTGTCCCAGCAGCAATCCAGCCCCTAGGTTATCTACCCAGAAGAACTGAGAACACGTGGCCACACAAACATTTGCATGTGAGTGCCCCTCGCACTCACATTCAAATAGCCAAAAAGTGGAAATAACCCAAATAACCCAAATAACCATTAGTGGATGAATGCGTAAACAAAATGTGCTAAGTCCACACGATGGAATATTATTTGGCTAGAAAAAAGGAATGAGGTATTTAGACGCTACAGTGTGGATGAGCCTTGAAAACATTATGCTAAATGAAAGAAGCTAGTTACCAAAGAGCACACAGTGTGTTATTCCATTTATATGAAATGTCCAAAACAGGGAAATCTCTAGAGGGAAAAGTGGTTAGTGTTTGCCTAGGGTCGAGGTGAGAAGATAAGGGACTGACTGCTAATGAGTAGTTTCTTTTAAACAAGATAAAATGTTCTAAAATTAGTTTGTGGTAGTGATTGCTCAACTCTGTGAATATACTAAAAAGCAAAAACAAAAGCCATATACTTTAAATGGGTGAATTGTATGGTACATGAATCACAACTCGATAAAACTGTCTTTAAAACAAATATATTACTTAAATACACCTTAAAATACATTATAATAAAGCTTAGGGCAGTTAAAGGGATTACATTTTTGCACAGCCTTAGAGTAAATGTAAGTGAAAATTTCTATTACTTCCTTCCTTTTCTCATTGCAGAGTTATGTTCTCACAAAAATGGGAAATAATTGCCTTTCACCCCAAATTTCAGTCTCAAACAGATTTAAATCAGATATTTTTATGGCTATATAACCACCTAAAAAGGATATGGGCTTAGTCAAAAACAGAATAATAGAAATTGGCTATATATTCAAGGATTTTATATGATTTGATAAAATGGAAAATTAAGTTGGCTTTGATATTCTGCCCCAAAGAAAAGTAGAAAACAGAAGACAATCTTCTATTCTGTATTGTAGCTATTTGTGTGCCAGGAAGCAGAGTGAGTGTCCTAGAACTTCGGGATTCTTCTATTTGTACTTTCCTGAGGCAGGGACAAAGTGTTAATTTGCCTTTCAGACCACTGAGATGACAGCACAGGAGACAACAGAAGGTTCTCAGGTCCTGCCTTCATTATGGCTCCTGATTGCTTGGCAGGATTGCTTTTAGACCAAAATTGCTATTTGGTGCCATTGATACTATAAAACTGTGGCTGCATGACCTTGGGCAAGATGTTTGACTTTGGTGGAGCTCAACTTCTCTGCAGAAAAATAGTTCCTGCCATGCCACCTCGAAAACTTGTTCTGAGAACCAGGTGAGATCACAGGTGGGAAATGCTCTGAAAATTATAAAATACTTTTCACATGAGAAGGCTTGTTTTAACCAATCTCCATCTTGAAATAATGGCAGCATTGGCTGTAGGGTATGAAATTTCAGGCCTGGGATTTTATGGAGGCCATCAACCATTGCAACATGGGGAAGACCCATCAGTACTCAGAAAACCATAGCCTCTTTGAATCAAAGTATCTTGAAATCAAGAGGAACTTAAAGAGTATCTAGTTAGTAGAAGATCTCACTGATATTTAAGTCTTCACCATCACTATACTGACAAATAATTCACAGTCACATCCACTGACTTCATGTTCTGATCAACCTACTATTTTTCTACATATAGAGAGACCTACATATTTGAGAGATTCAACTAAATTCAACTCAACAAATCTTTTGTGCCCAAATTTGGGTGAGAAATTGTGGATGGATGACCTTCCCTCTTGGAACCTTCAATATGATTGGAAAAGTAATACTTGAGTTAATCAAAAGAAAATGCAAGGCAGTACTGAAGCCAAACACCAGAAGGTAAGTAGTCTTTGCATTAATTTTCTATGGCTGTTGTGACAAACTGCCATAAGCTTGGTGGTTTAAAACAACATAAATTTATTCTCTTACAGTTTAAGATGCCAGAAGTCCTAAATATGTTTCACTAGGCTAAAGTCAAGGTGTGAGTGGGGCTGGTTTCTTCTGTAGACTTCAAGAGAGAAAATCTGTTCCTTGCCTCTTCCAGTCTCTGGTGGCTGCCAGCATTCCTTGGCTTGTGGCCACATTACCCCAATCTCTGCTTCCCTGATCATAGAGCTAGCTCTTCTGTAGTCAAGTCTCCCTCCACCTTTCTCTTATAAGGACATTTGTAATTACATTTAGGGTCCACCTCAATAATCCAGGATAATCTTACCTTCTCAAGATACTTAATCACATTTGTGAAGTGTCTTTTACCATATAGGTAACATTCACAGGTTTGGGGAATTAAGACATGGATTTTGGGGGATGCCATTATTTGGCCTACCACAGTCCTCAACAGCATCAACGGTCTAGAAGGGGACTGACTGATCAACTTTACCCAGAAGGGATATCTCAAGGAGAAGAGACTTAGGATAAGTTTAAACAATGAACAGAGAATTTGATCAAGAAGAGAGAAATGGAACATTAAAGGGATCAATAATGAGAATGAAAATAATCAGTTAAGCCTGTACTAAGATCATTTATGAGCTCATATTTGTACTAGGTTCTTCCACCTGTAGGTAGATCAAATTCCTCAATATTTGTGTCTGTCTCAGGAAGCCTATAATGCATTAGAAGAAACATGAATCCATAAGATGGTGAATATACTGCTCAGTGTTTTCTGCTGAGAAAGCAAAGTTCACCATGAGCTATGACCATGGCAATCTTACTGGGAGAAGCAGGCCTGGAGTGAGTTACCCATCCACTATTTCAGTCAAGTGGAAGTAGGGGAGGGGTGAGTATAAAGATGAGGAAAAGAATAGCAGGCTTGGTAAGATGGAACTCAATGGAAACCTTACCCAGAGCCATTATAATAAAGCTATGGGACTGAAGCCAGGTTTCAGCAAGTTGCGAGAGAATGGATGAATAAGAGTTGGGAGGCACAGTAAGAGAGAAAGGAAGAAAAATGAAAAGGGATGGCCACCAGGGAGAGTGACTGGTCAGCAAAGGAGTGAGGAATTGTTTTGTTTTAGGAAAAGAGAAACCTGATCATATGTGAAAGAGGAAAAAAAAAATCAGAAGAAAGGGCAAAACTAGTAGAACTTCTGGAGAACAAGGTGATGCTCATGAACCACAACTTGTAAAAATGTCTTTGGTTTAGAAGACTGTCCTTAGGATTAGGAAGGTGGCAGAAAACACAACTCCAGGATCAGCCCCGAGACCACCCCTGCAATCCCCATCAGTCCCCTCGGTGAGGGCGAGGAGGCTGCATCCTGCTGGCTCACTTGGACATTTCCCTAAAGTTGGCAAGGCTTTTTAGAAACACTTTCCAACTGGTGATGGGTAAGAGAGGTAAGAGTTGTCCCTCTAGCCATCTGGGCTCCATTTCTGTTATAAGAAGTTGTCAAGCTCATTAACATGTGGAGAAGCCTGTTAGTCTTGGCTTCTGAATTTTTATAGATAGTAAAATGCTATTTTTTAATAGTTCTGGCTCATTCATTAGCAATGTCCACCCTGTTGAATTCTTTGTAGGATATAATGAGGGTACAGTCTCAGAGATAGGGAAAACAGTAAGTGAGGTTGGGGGCAAACAGGTAAGTAGGTGCTCTACCATTTCTGCTTAAAGGATATAACTCAGACCTAGAACCCCTGAAATTCCAGCTCTCAGGTTGTGTGAATATCTCAACTCAACTAGCATTGATGAGGATTTACTGTGCCTACCACTCTGCTCGGTGTTAAAGACACAATAATGGTTAGCATTTAGCTCCTGGGCCCTTTTGGATGAAGCTGAAATGAAAACAACGCATCCATCCGAACTGCATTCATCATCATGCAACAGAACCCTGCAAAATGTTGAGAGGCATTCAGGGCTAGCCGGGAACACTGCCACCCTGAACAAAATCAGGATTTGTAGCATTAAGGAAGATGGGAGGAATACAGATTTGGATGGGCAACTAGCTAGTCTACCACAACCGCCTACTTTTCTCTAATACAGTATTTGGGAGCAATACCAAAAATAGGAGTCAAGTGACATGGGTTAATTACTGTATGAGGGTGGAAAAGGGACACCTAATATGGTTGACAGGGAAATATTTTTACAGTGAAAATGACAATGAGCTAGGCTTATGGAATGACCAAGATTTCATCAGGTGGAGAAGAGAATGATTCAGAGATCTGTAGCCAGAACGGGCCATGATGTGGGGAAGTGCTTGACAGACTTGGCGAATAGCAATATACGGTAAGAAGAGGGGGCAGGTGAAGGCGGAGGCAGATGAGGATGGAGCAGGCAATGCCATGCTGAAAGGTTTTTAACTTTATGCTGCCTACAGTAAGGAATTCTAGAAGATTTTCTAAGTTAGATGATAAGATAGTAAGTTATCAGTTAGCCGTTGCTGCATAACCAACCACCCCAAAATCTCACTAGCTGAAAGCAAAAATAATTTGTATATACTCGAATCTGCAGGGCTCTGCTGTAGGCTACTTTTGCTGATCTGATCTTGGCTGGGTTCATTCATGTATATGCAGTCTGGCTAGGACTCTTCTAGGCCAGGCTTAGTTGAGGGATCTTAGAGATGTTCTGCTCTATATGCCTCTGATCGTTTTCCTGGACCCAGTGGGCTAGCCAGGGAATGTCCCTCTCATGGTAATGGTAGGAGCACAAGTAAGCAAGAGGAAGTGCCCCAAGCTTCTTTAATCCTAGGCTGAAAACTAGCACATCATTACTTTCACTCCATTCTTTTGGTTCTAACAACCACATGGTTGAACCCAGAGTCGAGGTGTGGAAAATATTCTCCTTCTCTTTTTTTGTGTGGGAGGAACTACAGGTCTGAGGCTAAGGGTATAGAAGCAGGGAGGAGAGAGAAGTTGGGGACATTAAATGCAATCTCCCACACTAAGAGGCATCTTAAGAAGATAACTGTCAACAATGTAAAGAGTGAATGGAAAGAAGAAAGTGTGGATTATGGTTATGGTTGTAATTCATTCACAAGAGGACAACAGCACTAAAGCATCAGCGGTTGCAATGGAAAGAACAGACGGAGGATGTCTTAACCACTTCTCTGTTAGACGAGCTTTGACTCTGAGAAATAACTATATGAAAACCCATCAATGGCTATTGCAAGGTGGTATCGATTGAGCCGTGCTGAGCTCTCAATTCCTAACATTTCTTCCTTGGGTTAGAAGACATGGCTATTTATCTTCTGTCTTCAGTCCTAAGCAGGATGATCCTTTGCTAGAAAAGAAAAGTCTAAAAGATAAATGAGGCCTGCAGGTGGCCCCACAGCAAGAACGAAGACAGTGTTACCGCTGAGACCACAGTGTTCAATTCAGTTCTTTTATTTCTTCCTTGATAGCTATGGCACACAGAGAGCACAGCCCTGCAGCACCTACAGTCCCTGCCATACTCTGGGATACTGACCATATTCTGCGCTATTGTTCTTTCACCGTTGGGCGGGTGAATCTGGTCTCATTCAGCATCTTAGATTTCTCTCTTACACAGGTTCTAGCTTCTCTGGTTGGATACACATTGTAAGTCCAATGAAGCTTTCTTGCCTCAATTATTTTCTGTGCCAGTTACCTTGCCTGGATCATGAGGTCAAATGTTATTTACCAATTTCTCCCACCTACGGGGCACTTCTTGGGAATTAGATTCCGTAGCCAGAGTGCAGTGCCTTGGGGAAAACAACAGACTTGATGTCATTCTCACAGGAACACCACGTCAGTCAGGCTGCCTCAGTGCTTCTGAGCCCAGGTGTTTAATTAACTAACTACTTTAGAGGGATGGGGAGAGACCCAAAATTAATAGGTCCACTCCCTATAACTATTGTTATACCTTTCTAAATGTACTGTGATAAATTTTGACATCACAGAAAGAACAGAAATTTTGGAGACTGGTTCAGATCCTCACCATGTCAATTTCTAGCAATGATATTGAAGGCACTTATTAAACTATATCATGAGTATCATTGTCTTGTGTGTAAAATGGAGATACTGACAAGATTTGCGCTACCCCGGGGGCAGTGAGGATGAAATAAGATTAAGAAGGTGAAAATATTTGGTAAATAGGAAGGTATGCCAGTCAAATCGGACCCCACAGGGAGGAAGGAATTCTAGAAGATTTTCTAAGTAAGATCTTTTAGATTACGTCACTGGCCCCTCAGCGGCTACTTGGAAAGTCAGAGGCCATACCCTATCCAGAGCCCACATAGGAAGTGGCAGGAGTAACCCAACACTCTAGATGCATAACTGGCTGGCCACACTGCACAGTAACGGTCAAGGAAGAGGGGTCGGATGGTGTACTGGGCAAGACACTGGTGGATGCCAGGGAATGAAACCACATGGACCCAAGCTGACTCAGTAGCTGTAGTGGCAGAACTGCGAGTGGCCTCTCAGATAAAGGAAGAACATGGTGTTGCTGAAGAGAACGAGCAGCTGAGAGCCTAGATCAGGGCACTAAGGGAATCAGAAGAGGTATATAAAAGCTATTCTGTATAGCCTCCCGTACTTGGTACCTTTTGGTGTCTACCAAGTACCAGGCACCCGCTAGACTCTGAGTACAAAGAAACAAATAAACAAACAACCAAAAACAAAAACCTACATGTTAGGGCCCCTTTCCCAAAGGCATTCACAGTCCTATAAAACGCAACAGATACATGAGCACATGACTGCAATATAAAATATATACGTACTATGTAGATATACACACAAGGTACAGTGGGGGCATAATATATAGAACTTACAAAAAGAACACTACTGGTCGGGGCACTTGGGTGTCTCAGTTGGTTGAGCGACTGCCTTCGGCTCAGGTCATGATCCCGGACTTCCAGGATCGAGTCCCACATCGGGTTCCCAGCTCTTTGGAGAGTCTGCTTCTCCCTCTGACCTTCTCCTCTCTCATGCTCTCTCTCACTCATTCTCTCTCAAATAAATAAATAAAATCTTAAAAAAAAAAAAAAGAGCACTACTGGTCAAATAGAAGGCAAGAGCACCAAGAAGGCTGAGGAATGTAGATAGGGCTATTCAACAAAGTAAAACATTTCCTTCTCCTGAAGCATTCAAGCTGGGCAGCCACTGAGCTAACATTCCACGCACAGAATGAGAGCATCCGGTGGGTGAACTAGATAACTCTTCGTGCTGCTCCAGCTCTGGAGCTCCGTACTCTTATGATGGACTCGGACTTGACATCCATAACCAGATAGTTCAGTGGTTGGAAACTTTCACTAAATGTCTGTGTTTGAGGACTCCATACAAGCTGGCGGGTTTGTTCCTGTTTTGTTCAGACCATACTCTGAACCCTGTCCTACCACAAAGGGGGAAAAATTTAAAAAGTGTGACTGACTATCTTACTGCTTCTATTTTAGGAAACACAGTTCACATTGGCAACAGCGAACTGGAAACTTAGAAAATAAGAGATCCACCAAAGCAGCACCAAAACTATAAATATCTCTCAATCAACCTTACAAACAATGGATATAATTTTTATGTGCTCAAAAAATCAAAACAAAGGGCATCAAATAAGATAGAAAAAAGGTGAAAGAGATATGCCTTGTTACAAGGTGAGACAATTTAGTGTAAAAATATCAATTCTCACGTAAGTTAATCTATAAACTCAGTAAGATTCCAATATGGAATATTTTCCCTTCCCAAACCACACCTTACCACCATATTCCTAAAGGCCTATTTATAGCAGTTCCTTCTGCCCGGCACATCATGTCTGGTTATCAAGAAAAAATTACAACACATACTAAAAGGCAAAAAAGCAAAATTTGGAGAGAGAGTGCAAGCATGAGAGCCCAAAGTGGCAGAGATGTTGGAATTATCAGAATAAGAATCTAAAACAACTGTGACTGCTATGCTAAGGATCTTCATGGATAAAGAAGACAGCATGCAGGAACACATGGGCAACCTAAGCAGAGAGATGGGAATCCTATGAAAGGAACAAAAAGAAATGCTGGAAATGAAAAATGCTGTAATAGAAATGAAGAATGTCTTTGACAGGCTTAACAGTAGACTGGATGTGTCTGAGGAAAAATAAATCTCTGGGCCTGAGGCTATCTCTGTAGAAACCTTCAAAACTGAAAAGCAAAGAGAACAAAGACTGGGAGGAAAAAAAAAAAAACAAAACCAGAATAGAATATCAGGGGCTGTGGGGCAACTACAAAAGGTAGTTGTAGGGTAACGTAAGTTGTGAGGCAATGGGGATACGAGGAGAAGAAAGAAAGGAACAGAAGAAGTATCTAACACAGCAATAACTGAGAATTTTCCCAAGTTAATCTCAGGCACCAAACCTCAGATCCAGGAAGCTCAGAGAACAGCAGGCAGATTAATGAAACAAACACAAAAAATTCTATATCAAAGCTTATCATTTTCAAACTTCAGAAAATCAATGATAAAGAAAAAATCCTGAAAGAAGCCAGGGAGGAAAAACACCTACCTATAGAGAAACAAACATAAGAATTATATCCAACTTCTCAGAAACCATGGAAGCAAGAAGAGAGTGGAGTGAAAATATTTAAAGTATTGAAATGAAATTCTACCAGTCTAGAATTCTCTACTCTGTAAAACCATCCTTCAAACGTGAAGGAGAAATAAAAATTTTCTCAAATAAAAGTTGAGGGAATATGTTGTCAGCAGACCTGCCTTGCAAGAAATATTAAACAAAGTTCTTTAAAGAGAAGGAAAAGAATATAGGTCATAAATTTGTATCTACATAAAGGAAGACTACTGAAGAAGGAATAACTGAAGATAAAATGGAATCTTTCATTTTTCTTATTCTTCATTCATCTAATAGATAACAGGTTTGTTCAAAATAATGATTGCAACAATGTATTTGATTATATGTGGTTATGTATACATCTTATATATACTGATGCATATATATATACGCTTATATATAAGTGAAATGAATGACAGCATTGATAGAAGGAATAGGAGGGAGGAATCAGGCTTATTTTATTATTATAAGATAGTTACACTACCTGTGAAATGGTAAAATGCAATCTGAACATAAATTTGGATTTGTTGCAAATGTATACTGCAAACTCAAGGACAACCGTGAAAATGAGTAAAAATAAAATAAAACAAAACAAAACAGAATTGACGTGCTAAGACAGAAGAGAAAAGGGAATCATGTAAAATGTTCAAGTGGGGCACCTGGGTGGCTCAGTCAGTTGAGTGTCTGACTCTTGATCTCAGCTCAAGTCTTGATCTCACAATTTTTGGGCTCCATACTGGGCATGGAGTCTGCTTAAAAATCAAAACAAAACAACCATAAAAGGCAGAAAAACAGTGGAATGCAATAATAGGAACAAAGAACAAGAACAATAAGTAGAAAAGAGTAACAAATATGGTAGCTATTAATCTGACCACATCAATAATCACTTTGAATGTCAATGTTCTAAATGCACCAATTAAAAGAGGTTGTCAGAATGTATATATATAAAAAAAGATTTAGCTAATATACTGACTGCAAGAAACCCACTTTAAATATGAAGAAACATATAGAGTAAAAGGAAATACATGTTAGACTTGCATCTGGCACTAAGAATCAGAGGACCCTGACTTGCAGGCCACAGCCCTGGTCACCAAACCCTTCTTTGCCTTTGTCTTCCCTGGCTCCTGAAAGTGCCTCTCCTGCTGACCCCAGCTTTGGGCCCCGGATGGCTGCATTCCTTCATTTACCACACAGCATCTGAGTACTTGCTGTGTGCCAGCCCCTGCACTGGGCTCTGGGCCTAAGCTGGTTCCTAACGCACAGATCCCACAGTAGCAATAGCACTTTGGTGGCCTTCACCGACCACTCAGTGGGAACGTCCACCAATGCTTCCTCACCGGCTTCCCAGTGGGAACTCCATAGTTCCAGGAAGCCTCCAGAACTACACTGCCCCTTGCCTCCCACCAACTCCCTAAACTGGGCTGCTCATGAGCCTGGATTTCTGATGAACTTCCCACTCCATTGTCTTGGTTGTCTTAGTCTGTCCAGGTCAGCTAAATGCCACAGGCTGGGTAGCCTATAAACAACAGAAACCTCTTTCCCACAGTTCTGGAGGCTGAAAGTGTGAGATCAAGGAGGCAGCTCAGGTGAGGGCCCTCTCAGAGGTTGTAGACTTCTTATTGTAGCCTTGCATAACAAAAGGAAGGGGGAAATGTTCACTGTCTGGGGCCTCTTTTAAAAGGGCATTAATCCCATTCAGGAGGGCTCTGCCCTCATGACCTCATCCCCTCCCAAAGGCCCTGCTTTCTAATATTGTCAGCTTGGGTAGTGAGTTTCTAATATACAAATTTTGAGGAGGTGCAAACAGTCAAACCATAGCAGTGACCTGACCTTTCCCAGTCTCTTCTAGGATGACAGTTCTTAATCTGGAGTGTAGAAACCCAGAGCATAAACAAAGGCTGTACCTTTATTCTCACTACTCTTGAGCTAGGGGTTGGCCCACTATGGCCCACAGGCTAACATCTAGCTTACCACATCTAGCTTACCACCTGCTTTCTCACAGCCTGTGAGCTAAGAATTTTTTTTTTCTTTTTTACATTTTCAAATGGTTGGAAAACACAATCAAAAGAGGCATCGCGGGGCGCCTGGGTGGCTCAGTGGGTTAAGCCGCTGCCTTCGGCTCAGGTCATGATCTCAGAGTCCTGGGATGGAGCCCCGAATCGGGCTCTCTGCTCAGCAGGGAGCCTGCTTCCTCCTCTCTCTGCCTGCCTCTCTGCCTGCTTGTGATCTCTCTGTCAAATAAATAAATAAAATCTTAAAAAAAAAAAAAAGAGGCATCGTATTTCATGACTTGTAAAAATGATATGAAATTCAGCTTTCACTGTCTATAAATAAAGTTTTATTGGAACACAGCCACACACATTCATTTACATATTGTCTGTGGCTACTTTCATGCTACAGCCACAGAGCTGAATAGCCGCAGCACAGGCCATATGGCCTGCAAAGTCTAAAATATTTACTATCTGGCCCTTTACAGAAAAAAAGTTTGCTGACTTCTGCTCTAGCTAAAAGTTAGCATTCCCTTTGATTATGAATAGAAGGTGACAAACCAGAGTGGTATACACAGTATGTACCTGTGACTGTCACCAACAGAGATCACAGATATTTTCATAATATATTATAGTTGTTACATGCCTTGAGATACGATTTATTTTCATCATCATTTTAAAATTAAGACATTAGATGCACCATTTTATTTTATTTTAAACACATTACAAAGGAAGCACACATGTCATCATGTGGCTTATTTTTAGGGTTTTAAAAAATATTTTGATAATTATATTTCAATATAATTGTGATCCTATGTATTCTGGTTTAGGCATTTTAAAACAGGATTCTAGGAAGGGATTCACAGGCCTCACCAAACTGCCAAAAGGCTGATGGCACTAGAAGGATAAAAAGCCCAAGTCTATGAGAATCCATTTGCCAGAGTCCTGATTCCTCAATCAGGTTTGGTCAGTTCTCTGGTGCAAACGTCTAGAATCACCTTCCTGCATTCCCCAGCTACCCACTGGAAATGAAAAGCTCAACTACAAATGCAAATTTGTGTTACTCTGTCGACCCCAAGTTATCACTTCACGTTTCTTCCACCTCCCCTGCTCCCCTGGGGCTCTCGGAATTGCTTGGGCAACAGCTGCCTTTGCTATGCCCCTAGGACCCTACACCTTGAAATTCCCAGCTGCCCGTTGCCAGCCAGCTTCAGGAGGATTTGGACATTGGGCCCAGGGACACTGTATTAGGGATATCACAAGCTCACTTCCAGGATGGAGGTTGAGAGGGATGACAATGCCAAGGCTCAGGGACTAATAAACTAAGAGGACCCTTTTGCCCTTCCCCTAATCGCCTTCCCACAAGAACTTCACCTTTAGTTAGTCATATACATTTTCTCTGCATACCCAAGGAAGAAGAGGGGTTTGGTTTGCTTTACGCAGGAAGTGCCACATTAGACTTCATATAAAGGGCCTCATAACTGCTTCAAAGGCCCCTCCATCTATAATGCAGATTGGACCTCAAATTCCCATTTGTGACCACAGAAGTCAAAATACTACCCTCAAATGGTCACATGACTTTGGACTAAGCCATATACACATGGATATCTCTAGAATAAATATGGAGGACACCAACTGTATACTATACTCAAATTGGCAATGTAGTTAAGATCCTAAATATTTATTTTTCTTCTGATAAGGTACCTGAACTTTCCTAGTGAGAGAACATGAACACATAATTAGGTGTGTATGGCCCAGATGGATTTTCAGAGCCAGCGTAGATGTGACACGGCTGCTGGGCAGGGCTAGGGTCCTGAAGTAGGTCTGTGAAGGCAGAGACTGACAACCTGAGGAAAGCAGGTCATTACTGAGGGTGAACTCCCTGACCCCCTCATTCCTCAGGGCTTCTCCTCACAGAGGTTATTAAGTTCTCTTCCTCTGTGAAAAGCAGCAGCTCCAAGGATGGTCTTGGCGATGGGAAGATGAGCTCAGTAACTACTAAGGATTCTGACATTCAGGCATTACCCACCACGTACTGACCAAGAATCTTCTGTCCTCCCTTTGGGGAAACTACATGAGAAAGCTGGCCACAGTTCCCTTGGACCTACTCAGTCTAGGGAGAATACAGATATGGGGCTTCCATCAGAGATGGGTGACCAGCCATCCTTGTTTCCTGAGAAAGCCAGGAGAAAACTGGGATGAGCTGGTCACCTTACAAGAGACCTCTGACTCTACCTTCTAGACCTTGCCATTTGTCCCAATGGGTGACTTGAAGCAAGTCTTAACTTCTTCATCTTCGACATGGGCCATCTTAGACGTGCGACTGAATCCCTTGAGTACTCTGGAACCCAAATATTTACAAAGAACAAGGTGGTTGATATCATTGCTTTGATATGCACCATCATTATCACCTCTTGTATTTCTCTACTGCACTTTCTCCCCCAAGCATATTCCCAGCTATGGTCTCATTTTATTCTAACAACTCTGTGAAAGAGAAAAGAGAAGTTGGAGGAGAGATGGGAATCACTCTGATCTCCATTCTACAGAAGCACAAAAAGAATCCCAGCAAGAAGATGCCTTCCCAAGGTCACTGAGTGAGTGGGCAGGTGGTCCTGGCCTCTGGGTCGCTGCCCAACACCTGTTACTCAGAATCCTTGTACTTGAATAACCCTGAATGCTGATAATAATCAGCCCCATGGCTCCAGCCTCTCTTGGGAGAGCAGATCCAGCGTTTCACAGGTAACACAGATTCACAATCACAAAATGAGGTATTGCTTTGACAGGACATTGATGAGACTTTAAAGATGAAGTAATTGGGCTGATAAGATAATAAGCCCTAAAGTGGATAATAATATTGAGCTCTAAAAGGGATAATAGTATTGATCTGCCTTCTCAGGCCTGTTGGGAGGATTAGCTCATTGGCAATTGTGGAGAATTCTGCAATGAAGGAACATAAATGATAGCATATTTGAGAGTCCCCTTGTTCCCTTTGGGATGACTCTCCCTGGAGTGATCTAAGTGGTCATCTGGATTCCATAGTAATCAAGGCCTGCCTGATGGAAACCCTTGGCCCTATATTCTATATTCCTTACCTCAACCCTAAGATGAAGATTTGCTCCTCTATAAAAATCAAAGCACAGTGAGAAAGCTTTTGACTTTCAGGCTCCTGATAGAAAGCAGAGGCATGGAAGAAATGCAGGATGCTTTCATCGCAACAACATTGTCTGTGATCACAGAAGCCATGGGTGCAAAACTGACCCTTATGGGGGCAACAAGACATCGCTAGAGGGGCTCTGCCAAGTGGGGGCTTGAGAGAGGTCATGTAGGAAGCACTGCGCTTGTGGTTCTGATCTGGAGTTCCTATTTACAGCCATCAGGGAAACATGAACTTTCTCTTACCCACTTTCATAGCCAGCCCATGTGGAAAAGCTGTGTTGTTTTCACCACGTCATTATTATAGTAATAGTCGTTTCAGAGTAGGTGTTTCATAAATGCTGATTGATGGATGTTTTGGTATTTGTATGTGTATCATGTGCTTACTCACAAGCAAGCTTTTCTAATTTTGGCAATGTTTTGTACTGATTCATATACTCTCTGTCCCAAGCCCCTTGTGAAAAATACATGAATGAATGAAGCAATTTGCCTAGAATCACACAGCTTGAAAGTGGCAGGACCAAGATGGACCAGAGCTTCCAATATCTAGAACTTTCAAGTCTAGAGCTCCCTTGTCTCTGCCATCCTGTCCCCCATAACCATGCTGCAACCCAATCACATGCATTCAAGGGGAATGCAATGGAAAACCACTTTCCTGTGTTTTTCTTCCACTTTCACACTACTACCACACTTGTAGCACTCCTAACACCAGAAGAGAAGGGGTGCCCTACACCAAGCAATTTTTGGTGTAGGGGGAGCTAAATGTTCCAAATTTCGAATCATGGTTTGGTCTTTCTGGTGACCAGCCCCCACCTAGGGGCCCACCAAGAATCCCTTATTACAACAAAAGACAATCTTATCACCCAGGAAATCCCAAGGGATTTAAGAGTTTATTGTTAGACGCTTCTATCACTCAGGAAATTACAAAGGTCTCAGGAACTCTGCATCAGGAGCCAGGGTCAATGTTAGAACAAAAGATTCTCCTAGCATCCCTATTTGGAAGGGTTTTAGAAGCTTTGTGTCAGGAACTAGGAGCAAAGACCAAGAAATATATCTGTATATATTTCTTTTTCTTTTTTTTTTTTCAAGATTTTATTTATTTATTTAACAGACAGAGATCACAAGTAGTCAGAGAGGCAGGCAGAAAGAGGGGGGAAGCAGGCTCCCCGCTGAGCAGAGAGCCCAATATGGGGCTCGATCCTGAGATTATGACCTGAGCCGAAGGCAGAGGCCTTAATCCACTGAGCCACCCAGGTGCTCCTGTATATATTTCTTATTATTGCACAAGGACTTATCCTCCATGTTACTTCCTATTTCCTCTGTGCTAAGTACCCATGGGACCACCCAAGGGAGGCCATCATACAAGAAGCAACTGTAACTTATCCCAGCCTCCCCAGCACCCCAAGAGTCCTCTGGTGGACACCTGCATGTCTCTGTTTGCCCAGAAAAGTAGTGAGGTTCACCTTTTTATTCTAGTTGCTTGCATTCTCCTCTCATCCCCCCAATTTCTGCCTTCTCAAAGGCATTTTAGAGAAAAGATTTTTTAAATTGCTTGGACATTGAGGCATGATTGCCCAGTTATTGATTCAAATTCTGGCAAGTCTAACTCTGAGCTGTCTCTGTCATTCCTGCCTCTGACTCTGATGGCTAAAGAGGGATTCCAAGGAATTCAACTATAATCAAATGACCCAAGAATCCCCACGCCGTCCACATGCAGGAGAATTTCATATTTTCATTCTAGCTGAGGTCTCATTGCCAGGATGTTATTTGGGATTTCAGTTTGCCTGACGCCATTCTAAGATTTTGCTTGAACTAGTATTTTGGGGTTCTTTGCTCCTGTATCTTACAGCAGACAACAGACAGCCTCTGAATATTCACAGAATGGCAAGAGCTGGGTTTAGGCAGCAATTTGGCAAATAAACATAATAACAGCAGCCTCAGAAGCTTTCCCATTAGGGATGTGATAGAGAATGTGCCATGGCAAAGAAATCCTGTACTTTGTGTCATCCCTTGCATGGGAAGAGTCTGGGTCTATTGCATCTTACAAGAAGAAAAGATACTCAAGAGACAATAAGATAATAGTAATGAGTCTGCTGTGTGTTAAAGGGTTTGAAACATGATCACACAGACCTGAATCTACTTCTTTCCCAGGCTTCCTTTAGCAAATTTCCTTCGCTTGGTTTCTATGGAAACTGGAAACTGCACATGAACTAGAGACACTCAATAGTCTTCCCTGGCAGGCGTGTCCATTTCAGATCTTTCTGCTTTAAGTGATGTCATATTGCAACCACTAAGAATAAAATAATAATAATAATAATAATCTATATACTGTATTCTCAGAATCATTGCTGAGAAGATCCCATTGATAGCTACCATAGCTATTTTCCAGGGCATAGATTTAAAAATTATGGACCTTAACTCAATCCTCCTGATAGCCCTGTGCATTTGCTATCTGTAAATATCAGGGTCCATCTAGGAAAACGGAAAACACTCTAGGTCTTTCAAATGGAAGGAGTTGAATGCAGGGAATTAGTTATGCATGTAACAGAATCACTGAGAGGCCAAATGGGGGGCTGTGAGAGGCTGCCCACAGAGTAGCAAAAAGGGGAAACTGCCAACAGCCCTGGGGCTAGAGAGACAACAGGACGGGCTAGTGCTTCCAGTGCCCAGAAGTTGAGGCCAAATGGCAAGAACTAGAACTATCATGAGGACCCCATGTAGGAGCTGAGACCGTGGATGGAGGAACTATCTGGTGGGCACTGAAGCCACAGAGGAGACACAACTGTTACCAGCTCTTCCCAGAAAGCTGAGAGAGAATAGGGGAGTAATACATTGACCTCTCTCTTCCCTCTGGTTTCATTACCAAACACACTTCTGTCAAGGCCACTTACTGAAGGAAACTGCATGGAAGGCAGAGGGCAAAGGATCCTTGGAAACAGGGTCCCCTGTGAGACAGAGGAGAGCAAAGGAAATACAGGGTGGATCTGAGAACAAACTAGCAAATGACTGGCGGAGTAGCACTATACCCATTTCATGGATGAGAAAACTGAGTCACAAAAACAGAAGGTCTTAAGACAACACTAGCAACTTAAATGACTGGTTATCTGGTTAAGAGTCCATGCTCTTAACCACCTTATGATGCCTCCTGTAGAGAGAAAAGGTGCTTCTTTACACACATGGCATTTCTAAAGCACATGCCCTTCACCTAAGTGGGCCCAGGTGATTATGCAAACCTTTAGCTGTGGGGGTCTATCCACCTGAAATTTGCCTATTTGGAGGGGTTCTGGATATTTGTTTGATATGTACTAAGATGATTGAGCCTGACCACATACAGTCAAAAAATTATAAAAGGGATCATCTATTCACTGGTGACATGGACCTGGAAGTGAGGGGAAGACAGGACAGATGAGAAATCTTGTCTTTCTCATATTTGCTAGAGAACTAGCTTGTGTTCCAGTTGGTCAGAGTATAACAATGAGCTAAAAACGAGAAAGATGAGGGAAAAGAGGCAAAAATGCCCAGTTCCCATTTTCTCTCTTAATGTTTGACCATTTGCCATTGTTAAACTTGTAAGAGAAATTTATCAAGATAAAGCTAAGACTTCTGTCAGCTTCATCTTTTCTCTGAAGTGTAGTAAGACCATCTAATAGCCCAGGTATATGTCTCTTAGAAAAGCTCATGTTTTAGAAAAGTTTACTTAAAAACAAAGAAAACTTCTAATGTAACAATTTTCAATGACTGGTAATGGGGAGGGAAGCACATCTTGGGATAAATTTTTCTACCGTTTCCTTTATGTTCTGTGCGCAGGAACCTCTGCATTTGTAAGGCCAGCCTTATTTACATTGGTAGACAATTGCGTGAGTTGCCTACTGTGTGGATGCTCTGTCCTCCTTGCCAAAGGCTCCAAGTGCTTCCCTAGTCAGTAACTGATGAAGGGGAGGCTTCTCTCCCACTGAAACCCTGAAGCCTTCTAGGACAGATGGTACACTCTCCTTCCTGCAGGCACGGGACACTGCTCAACAGCACCCATGCTTGATGCCAGAGAATAAGCAACTTGTGGACTACTGGAACAGGCAGAGTATGATCTCTCCTAGCCGCCCAAAATTTTTCTAGAACCTTACCATTTAAAATAGCTTTGCTATTCACAGTAATGAATATTTGATGACTAGGAAGTCTTTTTTTAAAAAGATTTTATTTATTTATTTGACAGAGAGAGAGAGAGCGAGAGAGCACGCACGCACGCACAAGCAGGGGGAGTGGCAGGTAGAGGGAGAGGGAGAAACAGACTTCCCACAGAGCAGGGAGCCTGACGCGGGGCTCGATCCCAGGACCCTGGGATCACAACCCAGCCAAAGGCAGATGCTTAACCAACTGAGCCACCTGGGCGTCCAACCAGAAAGTCTTAATACCACTTTCTTACCACTGATATGGCATAGAATACATGTGAAGACCAAAGAATACCTGTTGATTTGCTAGACAAAGAAGAGAAATCCCTTATCTCTGACTTCCCTCAGTTTTCTCCAGGGGTGGGTCCAGCCTTTATGTGGACTGATACTTACATCATTCTAGGGTCTCTCTTTAAGAAAAATAAAATGCAGAATGATGAATACAAACTTAGGAATGACAGTGATTATTTAGAACGATAAAAGAAATCACAAGAAATTATAAAATTGTAAAAAGCAGACAAATACCAAAACCATTACAAAATCTAGAGTATGATATTTGGTTAGTTAGCTGCCTGACACTTCAGAGTATTTTTTCCTATATTTTTCATACTTTTCAATCATGCCCTCATTCAACAAAAACTTTGTGATATTTTCTATTGAAAGGCTAAAAAGCTAAAATTCAGCCATTGCTCTAACACAATTGAAGAAATTTTCTTTTTTCTTTTTGATAGTTCAGAAAAGTTTCTTTCAGCTTTCCAACTTCTTATTCATAGTGATATGTCAAATTTTAGGACTGTGATCAAACATAGAAAAACCTTGAATAAGTTCCTTCTATATAGGAACTAAGATTTCAGGGCATTTTAAGTTTCCTTGTGAAGTGACTCATCTCAAATACCTTTGAAAAGTCAACACTCATAATTACTTATCCTCAATATCTTTGTTTCTTTACACTGGGTGACTTGGCTCAGAAGACAGTGGGAGTATTATTGGATGCCACAACTTGTCTAGATTGTGAATTAACTGAACACCTCTTAAATATACCCACTGAACCCAAGTTAATGCATTCCAAACTCAACTTCCCCTGAGGTGCATCCTAAACATGCCCATGGCCACTAAAGAGCCACTCAGCACAAGGGGTTGGTGACAGAGGAGACAATGGCATGAAAACAGCAGTGTTAACTGACTGCAGTTAAAAGATTTTACTTTCTAAAATTTACAAAACACGTGACTATGTAAACATTGTTGGGACCTCTTCAGGGCCCTTGATTGGGAGGAACCTTAAAACTTAAAATTTAAGCTTTCTTAGCTTCATGTTAAGTCTACTTCTAATAGAAATTTTCAAAATCCTAGAGGAAACATGGGCAGCAACCTCTTTGACCTCAGCCACAGCAACTTCTGGCTAGACACATCTCCAAAGACAAGTGAAACAAAATAAAAAATGAACTATTAGGACTTCGTCAGGATGAAAAGCTTTTGCATAATAAAGGAAACAGTTGACAAAACTAAAAGGCAACCTATGGAATGGGAGACTATAGCCATAAATGACATACCAGATAAAGGGCTAGTATCCAAAATCTAAAAGGACGTACCAATTGCAAGACCCATAAAACAAAAAATCCAATCAAGAAGTGAGCAGAAGACATGAACAGACATTTCTCCAAAGAAGACACACAAATGGCCAACGGACACGTGAAAAAATGCTCAATATCACTCAGGGAAATACATTTCAAAACCACAATGAGATACTACCTCACAACAGTCAGAATGGCTAAAATGAACAACTCAGGAAACAACAGATGTTGGTGAGGGGATAGGGGAACCCTATTCTGTTGGTGGGAATGCAAGCTGGTGCAGCCACTCTGGAAAACAGTGCGGAGGTTCCTCAAAAGTTAAAAATAGAACTGCCCTACAACCTAGCAACTTCACTACTAAACAGTTATCCAAGGGATATAAACATAGTGATTTGAAGGGGCACATGCACCCTGATGTTCAAGGCAGCAATGGCCACAATAGCCAAAATATGGAAAGAGCCCAGGTGCCCACTGACAGATGAATATATATATATATATATATATATATATATATATATATACACATATATATGACTCATTCATCAAAAAGATTGAAATCTTGCCATTTGCAATGATGTGGATGAAACTAGAGGGTATTACACTAAGTGAAATAAGTCAGTCAGAGAAAGACAAATACCACATGATTTCACTCATATGCGGAATTTAAGAAATAAAACAAAGTAACATAGGTGAGGAAAGGAAAAATACAATAAATAAAAACAGAGAGGAAGGCAAACCATAAGAGACTCTTAACTATAGCAAACAAACTGAGGATTGCTGGAGGGGAGGTGCATCGGGGTGGGGTCACTGGGTGATGGGCATTAAGGAGGGCACGGGATGTGATGAGCACTGGGTATTATATGCAACTGATGAATTACTAAATTCTACCTCTGAAACCAATAATTCACTATATATTAATGAACCTGAATTTAAATTTTAAAAAACCTACCTCTAGTTCTGTCATTATTAGCATCATCATGTCATGACCATCATTATCATTATTATTACTCCTGCATCACGGCGCCTTTGTGGGGATTACCATGGGATAATACACACAGAACTCCTAGACCATCAATCAATTATTATCAATCAATTGCATTTACTGCCACCGCCACCACCACCACCATCATCATCATTATCATCATCATCACCATCATCTCACTCGATTCCCAAGAAGAGGTGAAAGAAGACTGGCATGCTCAAAAAGCTTTCTGAAGAAGATGGGTCTTCTGCTATATGCCAAAGGCACTCCTTTTACTTTTAACACGTACAAGTGTCTCTAGTTTTCCCAGGCAAGGACATACAGTAATTGATTTCCAGGACTTGGAAACCCAGATGGGCGTAGAGGGTATTTGGCAGGTTCATATTTGCTACAGTTGCAGTCTAGACTGAAGGAAAAGGGTTTGATCATCCACCTTATCTTAAAACTGACTTAATTATCCTGTTGAAACTCTAAGAGTAATGGAAATTAAAAAAAAAAAAAAAAAGAACAACGAACCTCATACTCTGGTTCAGGATGGTTTAGTTTCAAGAGATGTTGGTTAATTGATATGATCTACCTGCATCAAATTATTCTACACAAAAAAGCTTTCTAGAGAGATCCACACGCATGTGCACACATGCACGCACACAGAAAACAGGTTGAATCTTTCCTCCCTAGAGCCAGCTAAAAATATAGTTCTCTTCCTCATCTCAATAGAAGCCAATCCAACTCAGCCCACTGAATTGGTAGCAAGTAATGGTATCAATGGGGGAAAGCCATGTTTCCATCTTCCCATGGAAAATTCCAGTTGGAGGAAGAGAAGGGGCAGAAGGCAGATTCCTGTCCAGGAAGGCAGGTGAGCTACCAATCACCTTCTTCAGCAGCCAGTGCCTCGCTGCCCTCACCCGGACCCAGGCAAGCACAGACACAGAGGCAGTGCCAGTCTTGGTGTGGAAGGAACACTGTGCACGGTGGCAACATATCTCCTGGGTTCCCAAGGCAACAAGCTCCCCCATCTCCCCAGGCCTGAAATTATTGCCTTAGCCAATCCGTTGGGTAAAGGATTGAAGTCTCCTCATACCATCAAAATACCAAAGCACAGAGCCTTCCTCCAGGAATTAACACTCAAGCTCGAAGTAGACTATCCAATGGCCTAACTAGACAGCAGGGGTGTGAAAGGATGGGCTGCCCCGTGCCTTGTTTAAGCCTCCCCATAGCACTTTGCAAGTCCAGCCTTCTGCTATGATTGGGCCTCTTTCTTCTGGAGCTTCCATACCCTCCACTGAGCTCACACAATTTCCTTCAATTCCACTGCCCCAGTCCCACCTCTTGGCCCATCTACAACACCTATGGAGCCTCTCCAGAACCCACCCATATTGGTTACTACTTCTGCTGATCTCCCATAGCTTTTGATTTAAAAAATGAATTACTTTTTGCATGGATTCTTAGTTAGATGTGGTTTTATTTCCTTTCTACTGGTTGCTGGGCTTCCCCTACGTGTATGCTCAATAAACACTCGCTGAATAAATGAACAAATGACGATTTGCAATCAGAGGAGATGGCCAAGGCATAGCTCTGTGCAGTGTGACTGAGGAGGACCCCAGGAAGGACGCTGGGAGATTCCGAGGGTGCCTGAGGGTGTTGTGTGCTCTCAAGCAGCAGAGGCCTCTCCAGGGAGACAGAGGGGTTCTATAAGCAAATCCTGACACTCAACAATGCCCACAGGACCCTGATGGCTAGTTAGGACCCTTTGGGTTGCAAGTCACAAAGAAAGTCAACTCAAATTGCCTTAAGCAAGAAGGGAGGTATTGGCTTTCATGGGTGGGAAGGATACTGGAGGGACTTACAGCATGAAGAGTCCCAGAAACAAAAAGCCCGGGACAGAAAGTGCAAACCCCCTAGAGACCTAGAAGATGCTTCTTTTATCTTTTCCCCTCCCTCCCCTCCCTCTCCTCTTTATATCTGAAACCCAGACATGTTCATCTCACATCACACCCTCTCTCTTCTCTCTCTCCTCAATCTCACTATCTCTATTTTAATCTCATTCTCTTTTACATCAGAAAATTTCTCTCCACATATCAGAAAAAATAGCTCCTAGCAACTCCAGACACAAGCCCTTAATGATTTTAAACTAAGAAAAACTAGCCTTCCACCTCCAATCACAAGATTCCTTAGGAAGCCCCCGATCGGCCTGGGCTCTATGTCCCTTGGACGGGTCGCTGTGTCCAGGGATGCGACACCCTTCTTGGCCCAATGGTGTGGTGAGGGAAGCCTGGCGCCATGACTGACAGCTGCTCCAGGGCCACCACATTGAGGGGGAGAAACAGGAAGATCGACAGCTTGCTTCCCCAGCAAAGACAGGACCTCCTGGCCAAGATAAGAAGGGGAGGATTTGGAAATAACTTCAGGCGCAGGGGCGACGTCAAGACTAGGGATGTACTTCCAGGCAGCAAATGGGAGGCCCTCTGAAACTGTCTGGGCTTTGTCTCCCAGGGACACCCTGTCTAAAGGGAGCTCAGCCCAACAGCTCCCATCACACTGATACAAAGAGCTGGAAATAACATGTATGCTCATTGCTAACTCAAAATTACAGTAGTCCACCTCTAGATCTTGTGTTTCATGTGCTCATAAAGAGTACATATATTACTAAATCACCATTTCACTTTCTAACATTCTGACAACTGTATTCAAATGTAACTGGCTTTCTTTGTAGTCCTATGCATTTATTCTGAGAAGGGGCCACAAGGCTTCACCATATTGCCAGGGGGTGTCCACAGCAGAAAAATGGCTAGCAACCCCCTGTGTAGTTGACAGCCCGATGCTAGCCCTCCTGGTGTAATCGTCCAATCTTTGCATCATTTTCTCTATTTTCTGTATTTCTGCCATTTTTGTTCTACTCTCTGTGCAAATTCCTCAATTTGCTCTTCTGACCCCATACTCTATTTTATTTCTGTTGCATTGCCTTTGAGCTTGGGCTTATTCCATTGCTGCTCTGTCTTCTCATCCCTCTTAGGCTACCAATTCTAGGGTGTGATTTATTCCTGCTGATCTTTGGCTGTCTGCTCACATGTAGAAAAAGCACTCCATAGTGACTGGGATTTCTGTATCCAAGAGCAGGGCTCACCGGGTGGTGGCTTCACTGCAGGGTTGTAAATAAGACATCAGCCATTTCATTGTGGAATTTCCCACAGAACCTGTGACTTCCCTCTTGGGGAACTTTATGTGTCTGGAGGAATGCGCTAATCCCCAGCTTGGAGGGAGTGGGCACATACAGGTCAGCGTCCTAGGAACCCCCCAGTAAGGACACTTCGATCTTATCCCCTGTTTTCCATCCAACTTAGAGCTGTTCCCTGCTATCCCCTCAATCTGAATTCTCTCTGGCTCAATTACCCAAGGATTAAATCTCCTCCTTCCAGCCAGAGAGGAGAGGAACAGTGGGTCTGGATATTTGGATTGGGAAAAAAGACCTCCTGAGATAACTCTTCTGCCTATCCTCTATTCCTTCCCACCCCCTCCCAGCTTTGAGAGTTGGTTGGTGCCACCAATTCCTGAGCCTTTGCGCTGTTCCTGGATGCTACCTGACTTGCTTCTTCTTAGCTTTCTCCTCTGCCAGCATCACTCTCCACTCTGCCAAGACAGGTGCTCAACTCTCCATTTTTCATGTCCCAAGTATTATGTGTCTTTTTTGTTCAATGTCATTTTCTTTCCATTTTTCTTTGCCTTTACAGGTTTATTCCTTTGCTTTGCCATTGCTTTAGTGGAGCTTGGGAAGAGAGTGAGGTTACAGGACATACTCAATCTTCCACATTTTATCCACCTATCTTCTGCCTTCCAGTTTCTCACTTTAGCCCCCCAGATAATAAAAAGACACCATCAGCCTTGTGTTGACACTTGTTGGGACTTTCATATCCAACTCAGTGTGGATGCAACAGAACCTGGCAGAGGAAACAGCTGTCTTGAGCTCTGGCTGCCAGCCAGTAATGGAGATGCCAGCCCCCATCCCAACAATGATTAACCTGAAACAAGAGAACTTGAACTACAAGACAGCAAAGGAAGGAGAGAAGCCTAGTGTCCGATATGGTTATCTTCAGGAGGAGTCAGGAATGCCCACCTCTTCCACGTAGACTGCCCGTGCTGAGGGAACAAAGGTAGGAATCCCCTCTCTGCCCCAAGCACTATACATACCCGACATGTCACCTAATATCCTCATGATTGCTTCCAAAAGGGTACTTCCCTGTACTTCAATGTGACAGTAGGGTTTCCCCATTTCTTTTCATGTATTGGTTCTGTGATTGTTATTCTGCTCCATGGTTGTGCTCTATAGCTGCTATTCTGTTGACAATGTATCCACTTGGGGTAGTTCCTGTGTCTTCTGAATGGCTACCCAAGTTGTCCCTATTTAAGCACAAACTCCTGTGGTACCAGATTTAAAATAAAAAGGGAGCAGAAATGGTTTTTTGATAAGGAGATCAAATTAAGTTGAAAAAGAAATCTGACTTCCTGTTTTAAAGAGAAAAAAAAAAGAGAGCAAGCATCTGAAAGAATGGGTCTGGAATCTTGTATGTATTTCCTTGCAGTGAGAGGAAAGACTTGAATTTCTATAGCACTTTGCTTCAGGGGATATCAAAGCTTTGCTTTTTTTTTTTTTTTTTTTTTAATTACACAAAAGAAAGCAAAGGCACCAGATATGAACCGTTTCAGAGCCAGAGAACCCAGCCCATGCAGCTGAGCTGTTATTTAAAGACACGAAAATGCAGATCCCTGGATAGACCAGAGCTGAGTTGCCTTCAAAAGCTGGGGCACAGTGGGTACTGAGGGTCTCTTCCAAAGCCCCGTGGCTCCAGAGCAGGGCTGCACAGCTTGGAACTGCCAGCCCCCACAGTGGCCGCCACAAACCTCCTCGGCCCCCACCTGATGCTAGGGGTTTAGAGGAAAGACAGATCCAGTCATAGAAGGTGAGAGGGATGGCACCTCAAAGTGGTTGCCATTCTGACAGAAGGAAACAGAGTATTTGGAATTTGCCAGAACTCACATTGAATGGGTTTTCCATAACAAGCATCAAAGTAATGAGGGCTATTTTCTGGGAACTGTTTAAAAATCAGAGGTGAGTTTTTGGTTTGAGGACATTTTTATGAATAATAGCCTAATAGCCTAAGGTCTAAGATTTAAAAAAAAAAAAAAAGAAATATCCTGGTAGCAGCTTCTTACTCTGCTGATGAGAAAGTCCAGAGCTGACCAAATTTCATCTGAGCCACAGGCCTACCACACAGCTGAAGCAAAATTAAGGAAAACTGGCCACACCACCACAGAGAGGCCACATTGAGTTACTAGAACAGAAGCTATTTCCTCAGGGCCATTCCAAGACTGCTGGGCCCCAACAGCAAAGAGGTCCAAATGAAGAAAATTCCAGAACCTTGTTGACCCATGGAAAGAGTCAGTGAGCACTACGGAGAAAACAATGGCCGAAGGCTGAAATTTCCACAAGGGTAAGGTATCTCACTTGAGATATCAATTATACACTAAATGATTATAAAAATCCCACCACCCAAGAAATTCATTCTAAATGCAAACTACACAAATAGTTGATTACCACTCATTGATGTGAACAGAAGGTTGCTTTCGGTAAATTTCATAATCCTTCTGAAGAGGGAGAGGAAATAATAAGTGTTACACTTCTCTTTTCTATACTTAGCTTTAATTTATTAAATCTCCACCCAAACATAGGAAGAATCTCCTATAGGACCAGGGCCCACCATGTAAGGATGTGCAGGTTGTACACAGAACAGCTCCAAGGCTTCCTCACATTGTAGGCAGTAGTCATCGATGAAGCATGATCAAGATGTTTCCCAAAGCCAGAGGCTATGGTCACAATGCACCATATAAAACTTCTACAGCGAATGAACAGATCCCACCAATTGATGTAAGCACAAACTAGTCTGAGGCTCCATTCCCTGGGTCTCCAAATGACCATCATTTTAGACTAGGCTCTATTGCCAGAACTAAGGACTTGAGGGCAGGCTCTTCTCATGTCAGGTCTATTTCCACGTAAGCCTCCACTTCTTCCTAAGGTCTGCAGCTTGCCAGAGCTTCTCTGGAGACAGCGTGGCCAGAAGCTGGAAGCTTCCTTCCTGATTTGGCTAGGACATTTTCCAACCCCCACACAGGGGTATAGCTTTCTCCTCCAAGTGCAAGGAATGTGGCTCTCTGGCTTCTCAGAGATGGCTGCCTTCCTGGTATCCCCTCTACAAAGATGCATCCAACCACACTCAGGTTCTGAGGACCCTAAAAGAAGAGCCTCAGAAATCTTTCCTATCCATTGGCTGAGGTCAGCCAGCACTTCTGTCTCCATGAATTAAATACACGGACTAATCCTGTCCCCCCTGATACCCTTCCCGGCCTGTCAGCAAGTCTATGGGAAACGTGACATCAAAGGACCACATAACAGACCCCTCACGCTGTTTCCCAACCCTCTCCTTTGGACTTTATGGACACTGAGCGCCCACAGACCCAGACACTGCCTGCAGATGTGACATGATGGCCACTAAAACACACATTTACATTGACAGTGAATCATCACATAGCAGCCATTTACCCAAGCCTTAAAGGCACCAGGACATGTGAGTTTGAGGTTCCAACCTCGGTTCTTCTGGGTCATAACCACTCTCCAGCAATGTGACCTGTGGTATTCCACTTTCCTTCTCCCATCTTTGTTTTTGTGAGGATAAAGGCAGTTTGGAAGAGTTGAAATTACCTACAGGTAGAACACTCTGCCGGAAGCTGAGCTATCTCTGCTTCTCTTCTGATTTTCTCTGTGTTAGGATGGCAGTGTTATAAAGAGCTGTCAAAGATAACAGTGACACTTCCCCCAAAAGACTAGTGAAGATGAAGTCATCAGCATCATGTATGTCTGAGCACAGTGAGCCTTTGTATCACTTTGGCCAGTCCTATCCAGTATGTGATAACTCCTCTCAGGTAGCTGTAAGTCCCGAAACCTGCCTAGTCCCAGTCCCCTAAGTCTACCCGTCACAGCCACACTGTGGAGTGAGACTGTATTTTATTTTATTTTTTTTAAAGATTTTATTTATTTATTTGACAGAGAGAGATCACAAGTAGATGGAGAGGCAGGCAGAGAGAGAGAGAGAGGGAAGCAGGCTTCTTGCTGAGCAGAGAGCCCGATGCGGGACTCGATCCCAGGACCCTGAGATCATGACCTGAGCCGAAGGCAGCGGCCTAACCCACTGAGCCACCCAGGCGCCCCAAGACTGTATTTTATTATTAAAGTAATAATGACAGCAGCAGCTCGCTTGTTTAAGTGCAGGCTTTGTGTCGAACACCATTCTAAACAGTTTCCAGTTTCCATGTATTATTTCACTGGATCCTCCTGCAATCCCCCCGTGGTACGTACGGTATCATCAACGTCGCCATCTGACAGATGAAGAAGCAGAAGCACGAGAGACTGAGACGTCTGCCTCAGGTCACACGGCTGGTAAGGATTTGGACCTACACAGTCTGGCTCGGGAGCCCTCGGGCTGAGCTCTGGCACTCTGCTACTTCAGGAAACACTATCCTAGCCAGAGCTCAGCCAAACTGGAGGTAAAGCCATGCACGTGTCTTCACAGTTTACCCACAGATCCCTCTTTAGGAGATGTAGGGTCTGGAAGGATAAAGAAGTCTTAAACCTCCCTGGGTCCTCCCTGCCATGGTGGCACTCGGCCGCTAGCCATGCCAGCAGCCCTGGGAACCTTCCGCTGGCTCTCCAGGGAAGTGTCCCTCTGGCCTGCCCTGGTGCCCTGCGCATGTGCAGTGCCCCCCGCTCAACCATTCACGTTTGAAACTCATGTATATGTGCGACACAGTGCCTGCAGGCAGCTCCACGGGTTCCGACAACCCGCTCTTTCCTTCTCCTCCCCACCCCGCACTCCCCACATTCTCAACCAGTCTACATGTCCCATGCTAATTGCCCTTTCCAACAGTTAGCATTTCCAAATGGCAAGATAAGTTCAGAGTCATTTAAAGGAAAAATGGGCGTACTTGAGACAGCCATGAAAATATGGAGCTTTTTTTTTTCTTTTTAAATCTCCTCCTTACCCTTCCTGCAAAAACGGTGAGCTCAAGTGGCCTCCTGTTTATTGTTTTTCCCAGGGAAGCCAATTTCAGCTGAGTTCCCACTGTGTCATGACATGAGAGCTCAACTTACACACTTCCAGAAGGGATAGGTGCTTGGTTTTGTTTTCTTCTTCCCTCAAGAAAAAGCCTCAATCTCAGTTGCAGGCTTAAACAGACTTACCAGCCATAAGCCCCATAAGTGCTGGCATGCCATAAATAGTCCTTTTCATCAAAAGCTGCAAATCACAAGTCTACGGTACAACCCAGAGCTACTCAGATAGCTGCCTGTGGCCCTGAGTGTGGGGCCTTGCATTCAGCAGCATTTAATAAAGATTTGTTGATGGACTGATTGATCTGGGTCTCCCATATCAGGTTGTAGCCTAAGTCTCTTAGATTTTTTTTTTTTTTAAGGGATTTGAACTAAGATTTAAAACCAACCCTTAATGCACCACCGTCTCCAGTCTCTCAGTCCTTTGGGCCCAGAAATTTAGAACCTATTTATAATGCATCCATTTCAAAGCCCTTGTGGGGACCAGAAGGCAAGAAGGAAGGCAGAACCATCCAATCCAGGAAGAGCCCCTACACCATCTGGGCCGTGGCAAAGTCCTAAATGGTGCTCCTCAGGACGGCCTGGAGCAACTGAGAGAGTCCCTCTAGATCATCAGAGAAAGGAGACCAAGAATTCCATCGCGATGGGTTAGAGCTTTGGAGTCAGGAATCCTGAGTCCCCTACTCCTAGTCCTGTGGCCTTGACCAGGCGACTTGGCATCTGCATGCAGCAGGCTACTCAGAGAAGCCAGTTTGTAGGATTTTTGTCAGGGTTCAATGGGGTAACACTAGTAAAGCCCTTGAGACAGTATCTGGCATGGAGAAAGCATCATTTGTGTTTTAAATGATTACCTTAGCCATACAGGGAAAGGCATTTTATGGTGCTTTTAATTTTATGAAAATTAGGGGGTCCTTATATACCAAACAGTAACTCGGCTAACCAGAATATTCAATTAAACAGAACAACCTGTTCTCCCCAGATGCCAGGCAGAGTGGAGCTCATGGTACGAAGAAAGTGCAGGCAGGAACAGAAACAAAACAGGGATCAGTAATAACTGACCTGAATAGGGATTGCAAAACATCGGTGGCGCTAAAACAGAGTCACATTATTAATTTTTAAAATGTCATTATAACGTCAGGAACAGGTATACCATATGAGCTCTTCCAACTTTTTCAAAGCCCTTTCCATAGCGATGGGGAAGAGAGGAGGCTGAGTGAGCTCCCGCATTCTTGCTTTAGTCATCAGACTTCAGCAAGAAAAAGAGAGGGTGAGCAATGGATATATACAATTAGGAAGTAATTAAGGCCATGTAAATACAGCTGTTGATAAAAACACAGGTAAGGGAATTCTTAGAAAAATTAAATGTAACAAATCAGCAGGCAGAATGAAATGGGTCCCCAGGCAGTGAAGAAACTTGTTAATAAACTTCCTGAACAGCCACTAACTCAGAAAAGTAACAGTGAGTGAGGACACAGAAATTTTGCATTGTGTCCGGAAGGGAACCGGGGAGAGAGAAGACCTTGGGATGGCTAGTAACCTCCAGGGCAAGAGGAACAGTGACACGACAAAGGGAAAGTGGCGGAGTTTCCCTTGCTCATCCTCCATCTGGTTACAACATGATGTTTTGAGGACAGATCATTGTCTGGGTTAGAATGACCTGGATGGTATAAAGAAATCAATTCTGCAAGTATATATTGAGTGCCTCCCCTGTCCAAGGCACCATGCCAAGTGAGAGATAAAAGGTGAGCAAAACTGTTCCTGGATGTCTGGAAACACCTGGGCCACAAGGACACTAGCTATGATCATAGTAACACAAGGTAAAAGGCAATCGATGCTGTGGCAGAGTTATACACAGAGCTTAGGGATGCGAAAGGGAGGTGAAGTTTCACCGAGAGTATCAGGGAAGACTTCCTATAGGAGGTGGCATTTGAACTGACCTTGAAGGACGGACAGGAAAAATGCAAGCATGCATCCATCCATCCATCCAACTATCTACCCGATTAACAAAGAGTTACTGAGCACTTACTTTCTAGGAGACACTGTGCTAGTTGCTGAAAACAGATTGTTCAGTAAAAAGAGACAGAATCCCTGTCCTTGGGGAACTACTGGAAAGGCAAATATTAATTAAAGCATCAAACCTTTGGACATAAATTGCAGTGTGGCACTGCCATGAGGAGTGGTGCAGGGATCTGTCTGAAGCTCTTGCAGGAGCGTCTAACAGAGCAGAGAAGTTGGGGAAGGCCTTGCTGAGGGAGCGGTGGTAGAACTGAGATCCGAAGGGGGTAGTCAGAAACATCCAGGCAGAGGAAGGAGCCTGCGGCATTCCCACTTAAGAGAGTAGCACCCTTCAAAGTGGAAAAGAAAAGCAATGAGAAGAGGAGCCTACAACAATCCAGGGGGACAGATCAGGGTGGGGTGGCCGGTGGGGGGAATCCTGTGTGGAGACTAAGCCAGAAGAGCCAGCAGGGGCATGTGGGGTTTTGCTGAGAAGCTCCCACTCTTTCTTCTAAGAACAACGGAAAGTCTTAGAAATCCTTTAACTGGTGTCATCCTATGAAGGGGAGGAAGGTGGGGGCATGGTGAGAGTTTTATCTTGGAAAGAGGACTTGGCTGAAGAGTAGGGCCAGAGTGGATGAACCAGTGGTCCAGCAGGAGAGATGGTGGTGGCCAGGACTGGGCAGGGAGCAGTGGGGATGGGGAGAAATGATCTTAAGGGATACTCTAAGTGTAAGTCCACAGGAATGGCAGGTGGACTATGGGATTTTGGTAAGAGAGAGGGAGGTGTCCAGCACTCCTCTGGCTGTAGAGCTGATCCCCCAGATATGGACAACAGGACAGGGCTGGTGTGGCAGAGAGATGAGTTGGGGGGGATCGGGGGTGTGAAGGTGTGGTCAATATGTGTCTCCCCCATAGGCTACAAGCCCCCTTCAAGGGCTCTGTCTCCTTTTACTGAAAATCTGTCCTCTGACAGATAGCGAGTATTCAGCGACTGCTTGTTAACTGAGGGCACGGTTGGATGAGTGGATGGTTTAGGTTTGGGACAGGTGAAGTTTGAGGTGCTTTAAGACATCTGAGAGGAGATGTCAGGTAAGCAGTGGACATATGGATGGGCTGTGGCTCAGAGAGTTCAGGATGGGAGCTACAGATGCAGGATCGCCCAAAAAGACAAGGGAGAAGGTAAACCCTGGCTTCAGCCTTTAGCAATTCCAACAGATCAGGGCCCGGTAGTGGAGAGAAGGTGCACAGAGCAGGAAGAGAAAGGGCAGCCACAGTCAGAGAATTTTCAAGAAGGAGAGAACAGTCAACCGCGTCAACTGCAAGTAAGATGAGAACTGAAGAATGTCCTTTGGATTTAGCAACACTGAGGTCATCGGTGACCTTTGTGGGAGCTGTTTTTGTGGTGCAATGGGGTGGAAGCCAGATTGGAGGGGGATGCAGAGTGCGGAGTGGGAGGTGATGAAACAGCCACGGGGAGTAGACGCAAGTCTTCAGAGAAGTTTGCAGCAGAGAGGAGAGGGGTGGGGCGGAAGCCCGGGAAAGGCAGGAATGGGCCTGGCGGGTGTGAGAAGTTACAACAGCCCGGCACAGTTACAACAGTGGTTCTTCTGCCTTTTCTTCTGTCCCATCATTTCCAGAGGAACAGAAATTAGAATATGACTTGACTTGACTGGAGCGATGAGCTTGATTTTTTGGAGATGTGATTTGGTGTGGGGGAGCTTATGGGGCAGGCACAGGGAGAAAACGGTTTGTAGGGTAGCTGAAAAGTTGGTCCAGAGCAGCACTGGCAAACTGGAACCCCCAGATCCAGCTCCCCACCTGTTTATCTCTGGCCGGCCCATGGGCTGAGGTTGGTTTATTACATTTTTAAATGGTAGACAAACTCAAAAGGAGAATCATACTCTGTGACATGTAAAAAGTATATGAAGTTCAAATTTCAGCGTGCACAGATAAAATTTTATTGGAACACAGTCACACTCACTCATGTACATATCGTCCGTGGCTGCTTTTGCCCCACGGAGGTAGGTTGCAGAGCTCCAAAAACAGGCTGTCCAGACTGCAAAGCCTAGAATATTTACTCTCTGGCCCTTTCCAGAAAATGTCTGCTGGTCCTTGATTAAGGACATAGGAAAGCAATTGGGGTAACTTCCTGATAATCAACATTATGGAAAAGAATCAAGTGAAAGGGAATCAGATCACACTGTGCATTATGGAAAACAGGTGGCTGGCCATTTGTGGAGTACAGAGGGGATGGCACCAGCCTGACATCCCTGGATCTGTCATAGACATTTATCCCCCCACTTCAAAGCCTCCCCCTACTCCGCTCCCCCTTTCTGATGTCACAAAGTGCAGTGGAACATTTCTCTTCCCTTTCCCTGTGTCTCCCCGCCATCTTATGACACTTACCACCTTTATGGCACTTACCACTTCTCCTTTATGACACTTTCCACCATGGCAATTCAGTAATTATTTGTAGAACTGATGGTTCACTGTCTATCTCTGCCTCTGAACTGGGAGGCACCCTGGTGTCAGTGCTTCTAGCACAGTACCTAGCACATAGTAGGTACTCAATAAATATTTATTGAAAGAGTAAGTGAAGTGATGAAGAAAAGGAGAGAGGCATACATGGTATGTTGAGGAGGTAATTATACCTATCTGCTTGCCTCAGAGGGTCCAGTAGAAAAGACATAGTGCTTTTTAAGGACAGTGCACTAGAGATATAGAGGTGGACTGTTATTAAAATATCTGTGATGGAGCATTTTATGTGCAACTTGACTGGGCTAAGGGATGCCCAGAGAGCTGGTAACACACTATTTCTGAATGTCAGTCAGATGACTTCAAGAAGAGATTAGCATTTGAATTGGTAAACTAAGTAAAGACAATTTCCTTACCATTGTGGCTGGGTATCATCCAATCCACTGAGGACCTGAATTAGAACAAAAAGGCCGGGGAAGGACAAATTTGCCCTCTGCTTGAGCTAGGATGTCCATCTCCTCCTGCCCTCAATTGTGGGTATCTTGGTTCCTGGGTCTTTGGACTTGAATCAGGACTTATACTGCCATCTCCCTTGGTTCCCAGGTCTTCGGGTTTGGACTAGAACTACACCGCCAGCTTTCATGGGTCTAAGTTTATAGATGGCAGAATGTGGGACTTCTCAGCCACCATGATGGTGTGAGCCAGCCCTCATGATAAACCTCTTTCTATGTATCTATATTTCTCCTGTTGGTCCCATTTCTCTGGAGAACCCTAACACAGCATCCTTGGGCGCAACTGCCTCAAAGGCCTGCTAGTAGCTGAATCCAAGTTGCTAGTGAATGCCTCTCCCTGATTCACCTGCATCACCTGAGAAGCACGGAGAAAGTGGAGAGTGCAGTCTCCCTGCTCCTCCTCCCTCCAGCAAGAATCTTCTCTCCTGAATGGTTAGGCACTGAGGGAACAAACCATAGAAGAAAGGAACCTCTGGATATCTACATATTCTGCATCTAGCAATGGGCCCTTTTTACCTTCCTCTTTTGACTTTCCTATCAACTCTGAGAGGCAAAATATTGGCATTTTATAGATGAGGAATCTGGGGCCTGGAGAAAGGAGGTAACTTATCTGAGATCACACAGCTAATAAGTAGCAGAGTGGGGATTCAAAAACAGAAATGTCTATGTGGTTCCTAAGTTATACTAGTCAGGGTTTCGCAGAGAAAGAGAAAACAATAGGGTATGCGTGCGCGTGCGTGCGTGTGTGTGTGTGTGTGTACAATTATGAAGGCTGAGAAGTTGTGTGTGTGTGTGTACTATTATGAAGGCCAAGAAGTCCCAAGATCTTCAGGGTGAGCTAACAAGCTGGACTAGGAGAGTCGGTGGATCCAAAGACCACATTCTAGTCTAAAGACCAGCGGACTGACTTGAGATCCAGGAAGAGCCTATGTTTTAGTTTGAGTTCAAAGGCAACAAGAAAACTGATGCTCTAGCTCAAAGCAGGAGGATGGGGTATGGCCAGCCTTTTGGCTCAGTTCAAGCCTTCAAATGATTTGAATGAGGCCCACCCACATGAGGGAGGGCAGTTTGCTTTGCTCAGATTATCGATTTAAAACTCACCCAGGGCGCCTGGGTGGCTCAGTGGGTTAAGCCGCTGCCTTCGGCTCAGGTCATGATCTCAGGGTCCTGGGATCGAGGCCCGCATCAGGCTCTCTGCTCAGCAGGGAGCCTGCTTCCCTCTCTCTCTCTCTCTGCCTGCCTCTCTGTCTACTTGTGATCTCTCTCTGTCAAATAAATAAATAAAATCTTAAAAAAAAAAAAACTCACCCAAAACTACCCTCACAGACACCCCCAGAATTTGACCAAATATCTGGGCACCCCATGACCCAGTCAAACTGACACATAAAATTAATCAGCAGGCAAGCCCATGGACCTTTCACTATATTACAATCAGCTATGCTTGGGTCTAGAAAGTCCTCCCCAGTGATATCATAAAATGTTACTGGCCCCCAAAGATCTCTCTCAAAAGGCAACAACCAGTATCTTAGGAATAAATTTTCTCTGCCAGTTAAATAGAAACAGACTAAACTAGCTCCGGTAATTACTTCCTTGATTCAATCCAACTTCTCCCCACGTAACCCAACATACTTCCACTATTTCTAGAGAGGCAAATGAAAATCTCAGATGTTCAGATCCTTCAGATCACAGGAAGGAAGAAGCAGAGTGGGAATAGGAAAATGAGACTCACCACAATGCAAAGAGAGAATGGGATTCAGCCATGGAATCTACAAAGGCAAGTAGGATTTCTTGATTCCTTTGCTAATTGCAGTGTATGTGTCTCAACAGATATTTCGGTGAAGACACTAAATTTTCAATGCCTGATACACTACAGGCACTTAAAACATTTAAGAATGGATCAATATGTTCATCCTCCCTTTCTCTCTCTCTCTTATCCCCTCTAAATGTTAGAGATTATCCCTGTTTTCCTACACATGAGGGAAATCATGATGGTACTGCCTTGTCCAAGCCTCTTTTCTTTGACTGTTCAGTTCTGAGGTTTTTGGGGGGTTTGGCAGTCATCCCTCACCTCCTGGGCCTCCTCTTCCCTTATCTTTCCAAATCCAATATATTTCACTATGTTGGTTCAGTTAACTCCATGAAGGTCTCTTGTTGCACTTTCTGCTGCACTGCTGGGCCATGTGTGATCTGTAGATAGAATAATTTCATAGGCTGCCCAATCACCACTTACTCCTGGGAAGTACACATGGCAGTGACTGGATTCCTTATTAACTTGGCCTTGTGTGAATCTGTTATGATGGTTCCTAGACACGATACTGAGTTTGCCCGTGGAAATCACAAGGAAAGGAAGAATGATGTCCAATACCTTATAGCTATGACATTCTGTTCCCAAAGGGCTTGGATCCTTTATGAAACTCCTGTCCTAGTGTCATGTTCTGGCTCAGAACATGAGCAAAACATTCCAGGTGGGCAGACGCATTCAATTTGTCTAATACTGTTTGGTGTTCGGCATTTAATCAACTCTTGTGATAACTAAAGAAGTTTATGAGGTGGTCCCTTGGTCATGATGGAATGTACAAACTAGCCTTGCCATTACATGCTTTTATAATACTGGACAAATGTATGAAACAATTCTTCAGATATTGGACAATCGGTGCGCAAAACTGTGATGTCTAAGAGCAAGGAAACAATTGAGGTGAGTCCTGTGATTATCCTGGCTTTCTGCCTAGACTCTTAAACAAGGAGGAGGAATGCAATTAGGGGATGGGAGCTTCCCTGAACCTAAGAGACGGGGATTACAGTTAAGGGTGGTTGAGGTGGCTGAAAATGGAGCGCCAGAGCACCAAAGAAGAAATACCTACAAGGAAGAGCTCCAGGTTCACTGGAGGCCCTTGTTTGTATAAATAATAAATTCCACATGTAAGGTGTGATTCCATAAGACCACACAGAGAACAACTACCAGAGACAGAACAACTATTGGAGAACTACTAGCTGAATAGCTCTCACAAGTTACACGTGGCTGGGAAGCACTCAAGTTCCACCCAATTAGAATGAAGAATATTTGTTGAACACCAGAGAATTCAGTAGAGACGCTATAAAAACCAAGCCTTAAAAGTAGTTAAACTGGGGCACCTGGGTGGCTCAGTGGGTTAAAGCCTCTGCCTTCGGCTCAGGTCATGGTCCTGGAGTCCTGGGATCGAGCCCTGCATCGGGCTCTCTGCTCAGTGGGGAGCCTGCTTTCTCCTCTCTCTCTCTGCCTGCCTCTCTGCCTACTTGTGATCTCTGTCTGTCAAATAAATAGATAAAATCTTAAAAAAGTAGTTAAACTAGCATTACCAAAAAACCTAAATGGGTATTCAACTAGTAACAGTAAATTAACTGCCCAAGAAAACTCAACACTCCTTAAAGAACACAACAAAATTCAAACAACAATTTAACATTTACGGTGTTCTGTCTTCAGTTAAAAAAATATTAGGGGCACCTGGGTAGCTCTCTGGTAGTTAAGCCTCTGCTTTTGGCTCAGGATATGATCTCAGGGTCCTGGGATCAAGCCCCACATCGGGCTCTCTGCTCAGAAGGGAGCCTGCTTCCCCGTCTCTCTCTGCCTGCCTTCTTGTGACTTCTCTCTCTGTCAAATAAATAAATAAAATCTTTAAAAAAAATATTAGACATGAAAAAAGCTAGGCAAATGTGAACCATAACTGAAATATCAGTCTATGGAAATAGACCGGAAATGAGAGAGATGATGGATTTAGCAGACAAGCAACTGAAAACAGCTATAATATCTTTAAGGAGTTAGATGGAAACATGAACTATATGTGAAGAGAAATAGAAACTATTTTTTTTCAAATCCAAATAGAATTTCTAGAGCTCAAAATGAAATATTTGCAATAAAAAAATTAAGTAGATGGGATTAAGACGAGCTTTGACACTGTGGAAGGAAAGATAGGGCAATGAAAACTATCCAAGGTGACATACAGATTAGGGGGAAAAAAAAGGCTGAAAAAAGGAAGACAGCCAAAGTAACTTGTGAGAAAATATCAAGCAGTCTAACATATGTATAATTAGTATCCTAGAAGTGGAGAAGGCAGATAAATATTTGAAAAAATACTGGATGAAAGATTTATAATTTTTCGATGAAAATTTTATACCTACAGATTCTGGATGTTCCACTGACATCAAGCATGATAAACATAAAGAACACTCTACCAATACACATCATAAACAAATTGCTAAAAATGAATCATGAAGGGGAAATCTTCAAAGCAGCCAGGAAAAGATACATTATATATCCAGGGGAAAGATGAGAAGTATTTCTGAGTTTTTATCATAGATTATGCGAGTAAGAAGATAATGGAATGATATTTTTTAAATGCTGAAATAAAAAAGTGACAACACAGATTTCTATGGCCAATGAAAATATTCTTCAAAAATTAAGATCAAAATAACGAGAGAATTCATTGCCAGCAAACCAGTACTACTTTTAACAAAAGTTAAATAAATGTTTTCTGGCTGAAAGAAAATGATTACAAATGAAAACTCAAGTCTAACCAAAACAATGAAGAACACAGGGAGGGACAAATATGTAGGTAAATATAAAATATTTTTTTCTCATTTAAGAAATTCTAAAAGATAATCACCTAAAGCAAAAATAATAAGCAAAAGTTGATGTTCATAACAAATGTAGAAATGAAATGTATGACAATGACAGGACAGAACACTAAAAGGGGAATGATATATACTGTTATAAGAGTCTCACATTGTATGTGAAGTAGTATATATTGAAGGTGCTGTTAGGTAGTTAAAATCTCATATTGCAATTTCTATTGCAACCACACACAAAGAAAAAGAAAACATAAAATGGAGTGATAATAATAAAACACAATTAACATAATTGAATACAAAAAAATAATCAATTAATCCAAGAAAAGGCAAAAAAAGAGCAAAAAACAAATGAGACAAAGAGCTAGATGGTAGACTTAAACCAACAATTTCAGTAAGTGCATTAAATGTAAACAGACTAAAAACAGCAATTATAATGCAGAAATTGTCAGATTGGACAAAAAACTAAGAAAGTTATTCTTCAAGAAATTCACCCTACATATATAAAAAATATATAGTTTAAAAGTTGAAGTATGAGGAAATGATAGGCCATGTAAACACATAGCAGGAGTAGCAATATTCTTAACAGATGAAATAGAGTTTAGAGCAAGGAATAGTACGAGAGATAAAGAAACACATTTCACAATGATAAAGGAGTCCATTCAGTAAGGCCAGAAGATATAACCAACCCAAAGGGGTATTCACCTAATAAGAGAGCTTTACCATACATGCAATAAAATTTGACAGAAATGAAAGGAGAAACAAACAAATTAAAATTATAGTTGGAGTCTTCAACACTCCTCTCTCAATAATTCATAGAAAAAGCAGGCAGAAAAATCAATAAAAATATAAATGACTTGCACAGCCAGGTGCCATGGAGACCTAAGGAGAGGTAGGTGGGTAAGGGACTAGCCAGTACACCTTTCAGGGGGAAGCTCTCCCAGCATCTGAAGGGAGAGGGAGAATCTGAGGAGTGGAAAGAAGGCCTGGGGTCTCCCAAGGACAGAGTCAGAATACTGAAGTGGAAGTGTGGATGGTCTGTGTGTGAGCCACGCAGAAGACTGTGGCTAATTCAGATCAAGTGAGATATGGGGAAGAATAGAATACAGAATGAAAGCAAGGCAAAGGATATATAAGGCTGAAAATGGGCATCCCTGTGGTTCCTGAGTAGGGCAATGGCAGCACGGCAGGATCAGGTTATGGGTGAGGAATCCAAGTCCAGGAATTCATGCAGGAGGCTCTGGCAGGGGTGTAGACGTGGATAGATGGGAGCCTGATCTAGTGAGGTGATCTGGGAACACAAAGATCTAAGAACCATTCTGATGAGCACAAACCTTTGGGAACAGCTGACTCTGTCTTTCAGAACTTTCTGAACCTTGAAGAAGCTGCTGACCCCTGTGGATAGAGCTCAGATTCAAGTTCAAAACCCTAGCTTTAAGCCCAACTCCATCACAAACAACTGGGAACATTTTTAAAGGACTCCAAACCTTAGTTTTCTCATTTTCAATATGGGAATAATAATTCTCAATTTGTGGGGTTAGTGAGAGGATTACGGGTGAGGTCGGTGAAGCGTAAGGAAGATAATAAATGATAAACATTATGATTAGTCCCGTGGTCGAGCAGAGATTCCTGGGACTACTCCAGGAGGTGTCTCCTCCCTTTGGGTTTCAGGAGTGGGGTCACAACTACACTGCATGAGTGAAGAGAGAAAAATTAATGTACACATATATCCAGCAACACTGGGTATAAACATTACTCACATATATGCCATGTGTGGGCCACAAAAAGTGAGTGAGGCAGGTCCCTTTCACTAAATAAAAGGTCAAGGGGCCTGATTATGAAAATTTGGGCCAAGGGGTTCATAATTTGCAGTTTCTCCATTGGGAGAAGGATGCCTTTTTAATTTGAGAATTGACTGAGCGTAGCCTACTTAGCCCAACATCTCTGTCATTAAGTGGCCCCCTTGACGCTTTGATGCAGTAACTGTGGCTCTCAGGGAATCCTAGGAGACCACTGCTCCAGAATCTGCTCTCCAGGTAGGGACATGGGTTGGGGACATCGGGCAAGCACAAACTTAATACAGGTGCTCAAATCTGGGAACTGTTAATTTCTCTATTTTGAAAGAGACAGGAAACGGGCATTTACTGAACATCAACCGTTTATAAGGCAGGCGCTTGAGCAGAGGCTTTACCTGGCTCATCTGGGATAGCCAACTGCTCCCCTATTCAGCAATCATTTATTGAGTTCCAACAGGCACTGTGCAAAATGCTAGGGATGCACTAGGATCAGAAGGATGGATGAACAGATCACAACCACAGAGAGACAAGTACCAGCCAAGAGTAGATCCAGGACAGAGGGCCAGCACCTAACCAGGCCCTAGTGGTGGAAGCCGTGTGTGTGTATGTGTGTGTGTGTGTGTGCACGCACGCGCATGTGTGTGCGTGTGCACGCACGCACATTTGCAGAACACTCGAGGCAGAGGAAAGAGCATGCACTAAGGCCTGGCAGTGAGAGAGATGGAGAGGAGTTCAGCAGAGGAACTGCCAGCAGTTTTAAGGCTGGAGCAGAAAAAGTCTGCAGCAGTAAAGCCAGGAAGAAATCTAAATCTTTCTGTCTTTTGTTCATGAAGGATTCATCAGCCTGGAACAGTTACCAGATTTAGCAAATGAAAATACAGGATGCTAAACCTGATGAACCCCTGCTTCAGCCAGGCGGTCCCAGTCAATGCCAACAGTGATCGGTCACGTGCACAGTACCTACCAGCAACGTGACTGAATGAGAATGGACTTCACCTTTGTGAGCCTCCTCCCCAAAACACACTAATCTAATCATGAGAAAAACATGAAACAGACCCACGTCGAGGGACATCCTACAACACACCTGATTGGTGCTCCTCAAAACTGTCAAGCTCATCAAAAACAAGGAATGTCTGTCAAACTGTCACAGCCAGGAGGAGCCTAAGGGAGCAAGAGGACTAAATGCGATGTGCTATCCTGGTTGGAGTCTTAGGACAGAAAACCAAGGAAATCTGATATAGTTGGACTGACTTTAGTTAATGGTAATATATCAACATTTGTTCGTTAATGGTGACAGGTGTCACACTCACATAAGATGTGAATGTATAGGGGCACCTGGGTGGCTCACTGGGTTAAGCCTCTGCCTTTGGCTCAGATCATGATCTCAGGGTCCTGGGATCGAGCCCTGAGTTGGGCTCTCTGCTCAGCAGGGAGCCTGCTTCCTCCTCTCTCTCTCTGCCTGCCTCTCTGCCTACTTGCGATTTCTCTCTTTCAAATAAATAAATAAAATCTTTAAAAATAAAAAAAAAAAGGTGTGAATGTATACAGGAACTCTCTGTACTGGCCTCATAATTTGTCAAGAAATCTAAAACAATCCTAAAAAGTTTATTTCAAAATACAGGATTCACAGTTAAATCTAAGTTTCAGATAAACAGCCATTTTTTTTTTTTTTTTTTTTTTTTAGTATTTGAAGCATAATTACACTAAAAAATTATCTGTTATTTGTCTGAAAGTCAAGTCTTACTGGGAGTCCTGGAAATACGTCTGGGAAGGAGTTCACCCTGAGAACAGCAAGGAGCAATGGGGAGCTAAGGAAGGGCTGCATGATGTACAATGTATATAATAGATACACAGACAAGGAAACTGAGGCTCAACAAGTTCCCTGTCTCCTGGCTAGCTTGTGGGGACCCAGGGATCTGAACACAGGCCTGCCTCACTGCATGCCCCCATCTATCCATTACACTCTGATGTCTCACAAAATTCCTTCTAGAAACATCTACAAGAATTCACTCTGGCTGGCAAAGAATAAAGGAGGATCAAGAGCAGACGCTGTATCTGGAAGACTCCTACAAAAGCAGGTGAGTACTTCAGAGCCCCAGAACTCAGAGGCTCCCCAAAACAAAAGACTACATTTCCTGTTGTGTACCAGCTCTCCACTGATGTCCACCCTTCTCCTCACGATCACAGTCAAAGCAGACACACTCAGAGCCATGAACTGAAAGGCTGAAAGGGACCTTCCAAGCTAATTCATCCAACATCCCCCTTCAAGCAGGACTCCCATCCACAGTTGTCCTCCTAGATGTCTGATCCTTGGTCTAGTTCTTAACTCTTGGCTCCAGCTTTTCCCCATCTTTCATTCCCACTACCAGTCTGCTTGGGTGCCAGAAAGCAGCCTCCTGAGCTAATTTAGGGCTAGGCGTTAAGTAAGAGTCAATGGTCTCTGAGCCAGGGCCCAAAAGGCTCTTGAGTGTGGAAAGAGAAACATTGTAATGTAGATTCCAGCTGCTCGGGGGACCTTTCTGTCTTACTCCTCCCTGACCTATTCTGAAGAGGTGATGCTGTTTTATCCCTGGGCTCTGCACACACGAGGTTAAACAACAGCATTCACGGCATTCACGGGAGCGCAGCCTGAGGGTTGCTTCAGTTTATTTTAGCAGCGCATGGTAGACGACAGAGGGGCAACAGCAGGGTGACGTGGACAGGCCGGCAAAATCTCCTACAGGAAATTACTGACGTCAGCCAGCTGCTCCAGGCCCCTGCTGGGCCACTGCTCCTCCTCTCCTATCTCTCAGGGGACAGCCATCCCGCTGTGGCTTGCCAGCTCTGGAAGGCAAAGAGGGCAAAGCTCCCCTCCTGCTGCATGCCCACCTCCAACACATGCCCCCACCCCCAGCCCACCCTGCGAGACCACAGACAGGGCCCCGACAGGGGTGGGGGTGGGAGGAAGTGTCTGGCAATCCTCTTTTCTCTAGAAATGGGATTGGAAATGGGGTAATCGTCTAAATGGGCAGTCCTGATGAGTCGATAAACATAACTCCCATTTTTATTACAGTGATGAGGTTGCCTGAGCGAGCGTAATCCCTCTCCCAGGCTCCAGGAGATTGCCAGGCAGCCAAACCACCCCCCACCTTCCACCAAGGCTGCATTAGTCTGATGGCAAAAGGCACTGAGCTCTAGATGGACTGCATTTCATAACAGCATTTAAAAGCACAGATCCTGGGGTCAAGCCAGGGTCCAAGGACACCACTGACTAAGCTCCCTGTTCCCTCGACATGGCCCTCCTGCTCTCCTAAATACTGATGAGACAGAAACGGTCCAAATGCAGGAATGCCCTCAGTCACATAAGGTGGAAAAGATGCAGGGAACGACCCCAACTCAAGTGACTGGAGGAAGCATAACATAATGGAAAAATCCAGTCCAGCCCCAGCAAAACTACTAACTCTTGAGGCCTCTGTTTCCTCATCTGCATTATGTGATCGGTGTGGTCCTTTCCTGCTCTTTTGCATAAAAGAGCCTGCAAATTCATGACTCTCCCAGCTAGCCAGCAAAGCTATCCTTCCACAGAGTAACTCCTTTCTGCTCTAGAGACCATTTTCTTTTTTGTAGTTCCCTACTGAAATTTTAACCTTCTACTTTATTTTTTTTTTAAGATTTTATTTATTTATTTGACAGACAGAGATCACAAGTAGGCAGAGAAGCAGGCAGAGAGAGAGGAGGAAGCAGGCTCCCCGCTGAGCAGAGAGCCCGATGCGGGGCTCGATCCCATGACCCTGAGATCATGACCTGAGCCGAAAGCAGAGGCTTTAACCCACTGAGCCACCCAGGCGCCCCTTAACCTTCTACTTTATTAATGAACACTTTATGGGAGAGGATGACCTAGTAGCAGCTGGAAGCAAGGCCCGAAGGGGAACAGGACAGGCAGGGATGGTGGCCTTGGGTACCAAAAGATAAAAGGGGTTCAGGATGGGAGGGAGGAAAACAGGAGAGTCACGTCATCTGGGGCCCACCATGGGGGGAAAGCGCCCAGTGAGAACGGATGAGGTCCAGGCAGATGAACTGCAGAGCAGGGCAAGCATTCAGGGACCCTCAGAGCAAGCCACGACCCTGCATGGGCTCCTGATCGAGGCTTCATCTTTCTCCAGTCGCTCACTGACTCAAGCGGTGATTAGCCAGGAGTTGCAGCAAAATTAAAAGTGGATTTAGATTCAGAAGCTGGGCCCTAACTGCAGTAACAGCACTTACTTGTCACAGGACACTGAACAAGGCATGCCAGCATTCTGAGCCATCAAAATAAGGCTAGTGCTAGTGCCTGCTTTGCATACCTACAGGGGTTGCCATTCCCATGGGAATCTCCAGGAGCTGTGCTGGCCAGAATTGGACAATGCACAAGTGGTATATCGCAGCCCCGCTTATAGTTAGAAAATGTCCAGTGACATAAGATACATTAGGCATGAACGCTATCAGCGCACTAGCATTATTATCTTGGACACATTCTAGAAGGGGATGCTAGACCCATAAACAATATTTGCAAAGAGCTAAAATGTAGTGGCATCGAGCTTTGCGTTCTATCCACCTCAACTGTGGTGAAACAGTAAAGCAATCCATTATGGAACTCTAGTGCTGTCACTGGGATTCAGAGGACAAGAATCCTAAAAAACGAATAAGCAAAATAGGACATGTGGCCCCATGCTCAGGGTGAGGCAAATACCCATCATTAAGGGTCTCCCTGGTCCCAAGACTACTCTGCCCCCAAACTCTCCCCCTCTCAAAATTCCTCCGTTATGACTCTCATGGAGTCTTGGTTAAGACAGGTTGCTGTGACGGACTTCACAGGTCAGGACAAGAAGACAGGGATCAAGTCTGTCTGGCCCAGAAGAAGCCTCCCTGGATCTTAAACCCCCTCACACATCATCTCAGGGCAGCAGGTTCTAAGAGTGGCCTTTCCATGGGCCACTCTTGCCTGGGAAAGAAGAAAGACCTACAGATTCAGGACTCTGTCACACTGCCTACCATCCCACCAGTTCCAAGCCCCTTCCCCCTCTTCCCCACATGCCAGCGACATTCAGGTCAAGTAAATTAAGCCTGTGGAAAGCATGTACACCCCTTTGATCTACTCCTGCTTTTTGGGAGTAGGGGATGGAAATGGCAAACACTGAAAGCATTTGTGCCCAACTGTCCATTTCTCGTTCCACTGCTTGAATTCCAGCCATCTTCATCAGGAGCATCCTAGCACGCCTCCCTGGTTCCAAGAGCCTTTGCCCTCCATGCAAGATCCCCCTGTCCTATCTCTGTGTTACAGGCTGCACAGCACCCCCATGCCAGAGGACAAGAGCTTGTTCCCAGCCTCACTTCCGGCTACTTCCTCCTGGGTAGCCCACAGTGCAGTCCCACGGGCTGGCTCCCATTCCTGCACCACCTTCATACGTTCATTCACTGGTGTGAACTGAGCACGAACTGAGAGTGCAAGGTGTGTCGGGCAGTGTGCTGGGCACCGGAGATGGAGGCCAAATCCCACCAGGCACCGCAGAGCTCACCACCTTCCGGGGAGAATGGACATCAATCAAAGAACCGCAGAATATATGATCACAAACTGTGATGTCTGATAAGGAAAAGCGGTCAAAGATGTGCAAGGCCAAAGAAAGAAAGTGGCCTAGGGATCGGAGAAGGCTTCCCTGAGGAAGTGATACTTGAGCTGACATGTGGAAAATGAGAAGGGAGGAATTAGGCAAACGGGGTGGGCACAGTGGCCTTCACAGAAGAGAGGATTCCTGGAAGAGGGAGCTGCCTCGGCCTGGAGTGGGGGAGGAGCAGGGAGAAGGTCCACACACTGAGGGCAGAGCCGGGGGTGCCAGTGCTAGATGGAGCTGGAAAAGTTGCCAAGGGTCAGATTAGAAGGGCTCTTAGAGGCACTATTTAGGACATATGGGTCTTCATCCTAAGAGAAATGAGAAGGCATTAAGAGGTTTTGAGCAGGGAAGGAGGGTGATTTGGGGAGCACGAGACATAATCAGATTTGCATTTTGAAACGCTCACTCCAGCTGCTGTGCAGAGAAGAGGCTAGATGGTCCAGAGTAGATGTGGAGGCCCAGTGAGGTGGGAACAGCGGCCATCTCAGGCAAGAGACATGAATATAATAAGCCGGAAACGGGGAGCTAGGAGTGAAGAGGGAGTCGAGCAAGTGAATTTGCCAAACCAGAGTTTACCAAACCAGACGATGGAAGAGGGGACACTGGAAGATGATCAGATTTGGGTAAAACAATCCTGACATCAGTTTGGGACCTAATGGCTTTAGGGAGCTTTGGGGGCCTCCAAGTGGGAAGACCAGTGATAGATGGGACTGGATGGGGATGTACGTGTCCAGAGCCATCTGCACATGGACGGACTGATGGACGATGAGGACGTGAATGAGATGGCTTTACGTCAACACTCAGGGTCACCTCTCCCCAGTCACTGCACCTGGGCCTGTCCCCATGCAAGGAGAGCAGGTCTCCACTGCCTCATAGAACTCCTCAGGCCTCGGGACCCACTCCTGCTGCTCTAGGGCCTCTTGCATCATTGGATGGCCACTTTCATACATGTCTTCCCCAGTAACGATCTAGGAACAACTTGGGGGCAGACATGTGGCTCTCCTCCTGAAGTCCTCGGCACATGAAGGAGAGCCTGGCTCCCGACTGAGCAGGCAGATACAGGCCCACTTTTCTTTTTTTTCTTTTTTTTTAAAGATCGTTTATTTATTTGACAGAGAGAGAGAGAGAGAGGTCACAAGTAGGCAGAGGGCAGGCAGAGAGAGAGGGGGAAACAGGCTCCCCGCCGAGTGGAGAGCCCGATGCGGGGCTCAATCCCAGGACCTTGAGACCATGACCTGAGCTGAAGGCAGAGGCTTAAACCACTGAGCCACCCAGGTGCCCCCAGGCCCGCTTTTCTATCCCCCCACAAAGCCCGAGTACACTGCTGCTCTGCAGAAAAGAAGGCAGACCCAGATCCAACAGCTCCAGCTAAAAACCATTCTCAGGTTCCTCAGAGGAAAAGGGTCCCATTCCTACTTTTGCTTCTAATAAACCAAGACAGGTGTTGACAAGTTCTTAAAAGACAGTAGTATGGATGTTTTCCCACTGTTACTATAAATAAGTGAGCAATCGGGTGTTTACTTCTCTTTTGTTAAAGACTTCTCATGTGAAAGGCGCTGATAGGTAAAGAAATGAGTAAGCTCTGTCCTTAAAGAACTTTTAACACAGCCTCTTATTCAGAACCCAGTGCTCTGGTTATAATTCAGGACAAAGTTGTGCATTATTTCCTGTGATTATCTACAAGAAAATCAAAGCCTGACTCTGCAAGGAGCTTATAAGCTCAAGAAAATATAGGACAAAGATAGAAAAGTTACCTCTATTAGTACAAACAGAGCCACCCTACTTTCTCCAGTGCCTTTTTTCAACTGGAAAAAGGTACCCCTCGTCTAAAGAGACAAGGCTCCTGGGTGGGTCATATGACTCGGTGGGATGTAAGCCTCTGCCCCCCCGCCCTGGCCAGATGTCCCTGCACAGCACACACCATGCTCGACCCATACATGACAACAGTAACAGGTGTTATTCACAAGGAGCGGTCAAGAGAGGATGGGTGAACCAGGGAATAGGTTAAAATATGACTGGGCATGAAAAGAAGGAGCACAGCAAGGAAGGCTAGAGGTTATGTCCAGCAACAACTAAGGTTTAACTAAGGTAAAAGGTATCCCTGATGGAGTAAAAGAAATGAGATTGAGAAGTTTGGTTGGGGAGTAATTATGGAAGACCCAAAATACTAGGCTAGGAAGTTTGTACTTGACCTTGGAAGGGCTGGTCAGGGCCCAGGGATATCACCACCCCCCTGCCCCATGCTGGTTAATTTTAGGTATCAGTCTGAGAGTGGCCCTCAGGGTGCCCAGATTAAACATCGGTTCTGGGTGCATCTATGAGAATGTTTCTGGGTGAGATTAGCATTGGAATCAGTAAACCACCCTCCCCAGGGTGAGTGGACATCATCCAATCCACTGAGCCCCTGAACAGAACAAAGAGTAAAGGAGGAATTTGCCCTGCTTTTTTTCTACCTCACTGCTCAAACTAGTTTGCCTTACTTCCTCTTCCCTGCCCTGGGACTGGGATTTACATCATTGATTCCCCTGGTTCTCAGACCTTCAGACTCAGTCTCAACTAGCCCACTGGCTCTCTGGGGTCTCCCACTTGCAGATGGCAGATCACGGAACTTTTCAGCTTCTATTATCACAGGAGCAAATTCCTCAAAATGGATCTCATTCTAGATAGATGGATAGATAGAGAGAAAGAAAGATAGATAACCTCTTGGTTCTTTTTCTCTGGAGAAGCCTATTATACTCTCTCTTCCCCCAGAACAATGCCAGGGAGAGTTGGCTACCAGCACCAGTGCTCACCAGAGTGCCCACCTGCACCGGGAAAGCAAGCCCATGAAGGATACCACTGGAGGAAAAACAACTATCTTTGTGCTGACGGGGAACTCTAAATGCTATCTAATCACTTGCATCTGTAGCCTGCCTAAAAGTATGTGTTTTATGACCAATATGTTTATTTTTTACAATAGTCTCATTTGATTAGTAGCATGAGAAAACAGAGCAGGTAAGGGCCTTGGCAAAGGTTGAAGAGAAAATCCACAGTGGCGCGGCTGGGACTGGAACCCAGGTCCTTTACTGAGGATCCGGTGCTCAAGGGCGCTGAGTCTCCCTGCACTTGGCTTGGCAGGCTCCCTCTTCCACCAGTCACCACACCGACTGCCTGAATCTGCCAGTCCCTGGTCCTTTCCAAGAAAAGACAAAGCTTCCAAACAAGCAGTAATGACATTGATTATGCCAAGCCAGAGGCAGGGGATTCTGGATCATTTCCTTAAATGATCCAAAATACTTGCTCAGCAGCGCCTGTGCCCTCACCCCCCAACCCTTCATCCCAAGAAAGAGACGTCCGGTACTTTGTAAGGGTGAAGAAATCATTCCCTGTGGATTTCTGCAGCCTCCTTTCCCTAGCTTGTCAAATGCCAGCAGCAAGCCAGACTGGCTGCACTGTCAGCTTGGCTCGATCTGATTCCGTAGTGGTTTGCAGACTGCCGCAGCCTTCCTCCGCCACTGCTCCCCCGCCCACCCCACCCCAACCGGACAAAAGCGAATCACCTTCTGGCTTCCGGGTATATCATTCAAAAGATTTTCCCTGTTCAGCTCGGACTTCGAGCTGATAATACTCGGAATAATAAGTATTCTCTTCTGCTTCCACCAGCTATACATTTTTCTCCAAGAAAGAACACAAAAGTTATTTTTAACACTGTACTACAAGATATGTGATCGAAATTTAAGAGCAAACAAATAAATGGGAGACTTTCCAATAAGTCGTGCAAAGCCAAAGAAGCATGTCATCCAAAAGCTAATTTTCAATTATCCTAGCTCTGTCCCGACCCCCTTTTCCTGCTTCACCCTTTCGTTACTAAGGAAGTTGGGGTGAAAGGGTATTTGTCTTTTTTCTCAAAGACCCATCTCTGGCAGCTGAGCTTCTCCACACCTGAATTCACACATCTCCCGCGTCATGACAATTACCTCCATGGTAACCACTCATGACATCATAAACACAATGTGATAGCGGAAGAAACAAGAGCTACAGAGACCCTGTGGAATGCAAATGTCCTGTGTGATTGGAGGGGCTCACGGGAGCAAAGAGAATTTTGTCTTGAGATTTTAGCAGGAAAGCAATTCTTGGAATCTAATCTTGTGTCTCAGTATTTCTCGAATTCCAAAGCCCTTGCTATACAGAAGTCTGTGAACACACACAAAGGGGTCAGGACATTTCTAGAATGGTACCGCAGCACCTGCACCTGGAAGCAAACTAGTGAAATCAACAGATTTCCCCCTAAGGACATCAATCATTAACGACAGTGAGATCTCATAGGCATGTGTGATGGTCAAAAGAGGGGCTCCTGGACCGGTTCCAGGGTTTGTACACAACAGTGTGTTCCTGGAAAGCCCTTTTTCTCTTCCTACCTTTTCTTACCCAAAATAAATGCCCAAAACCTCAAGCCAAGGTTAGGAGCTATTAATAATTTTGTGGACGGCAGCCAAAAGAAGAGTGGACGTGCCATGAGTGTGTGACAGGCGCACCACACCAGCTCCCCGGAGAGGGGGCGGAGGCGCTTTGTTGCAAGGCCCTGGTGAGATGTGAGGGGAATGTTAACATCCACTTTCCATAGGCACTTCCGTCTGCAAACGGCCCCAGCTTTGGGACTTAAAATTTCATTCCAAATAGTATTAGATACACCAGGGCTCTCAAGATATGGACTTCAAGTTGGAGACATCAAAGTGCATTATTTACTAAAACCACCGTGGATCTCCCCCACCTCTTCTCGCACAAGATGCTATTGTAAAACTCAGGCTGCTTTAATCTCTGTGATGGAAGAAAGAAAGAAAGAAAGAGAGAGAGAGAGAGAGAGAGGGAGGGAGAGAGAAAGGAGGGAGGGAGGGAGAAAGGAGGGGGGAGGGAGGGAGGAAAGAAGAAAGGAAGGAAGGGAGAGAGAGAGAGGAAGGGAGAGAGGAAGGAAGGAAGGGAGGGAGGGAGGGAGAAAGGGAAAGGAAAGGAAAGAAAAAAGAAAAAGAGAAAAAAAATGCAGCTTGAAGACAAACTGAAGTTTCACAATCTGGGAGAGTAAACATCACCCAGTGAGCTCTTCAGTTTAATTACTGGCCTTAGAATTTCAATTTACATGTGTCTTCATTATCTGCAGAAGGACTCAGCTATTGTTCTCAGAATAAAATCTTAAAACGCAAACAGAAAATGGGGGAGGAAAGGCTTATTGAAGGGCCTCCGAGGATTAAGCTTTGCATTCTTCTCATTTTTTCCCCGAATTTGAGGATAAAATCTGTCACGGAATATTTGATCTTAGGGAAACACTGAGTTTGGTTTTGTGAACACGAACTGCTTCTGACCATTATTTTAGCAAACAGAACTTGAGAGGCACAGGGCTCTAGTAGACGGTTACATTGAATTTCGCATAAACAAAGTAACTCAACCTTGTTTCCTCCTGGGAGGTAGGAAGTTCAGCTGTGTGCATCCCCTTGCTGGCTGATGGAGTGCGTGTCTGTGTGCGTGAGTGCAAATTTCAGGGCTCTTTTCAAGCATCACACCCTTTGATGCCCTCAAACTTTCACTCGCCTTTTCAAAGTTATTTAATTCGGTTTGCTTGTCCATCTTGGATTGTCAGTTTCTGCCAACAGAAGCAGGAGAGCAAAATTAATTTTAACTGACTTTAATTTTAAAAAAAAAATGTGTCACTCCAGATCTCTAAAAAGTAGAATTCTCAAAACGACTGGGCATTGCCAAAGCTTCAAGGAGCCTTCGAATAGGTATAACTGACTTAACGTGGGCTTATCAAGACACCTGGGGAGAAAGCGTGTTTAATTATGAAGGACTAACCTTTTTATTAAGGCTGGATGCCTTTCCGCCAACCTTACTAGCCAGTTGACAATTGTTCAAGCAGGTCTAACTGAGGGCCCACATTGGGCAAGGAATTCTGCTCAACGCTTTGGAGGATAAAAAGATGTCAGTACATGGTTCCTAAAGAGCTTGTTAGGGGAGAGAGGACCTCTGTAGATATGTAGAAATCATCCGTTACAATTAAGATGTGCTTTGAAAGCTCTAAGGAGCAGGGACCACTTCTGAGTTGAGGGGGGTGGTGTCACGGTGGGCTTCATGGAAATGTCATAGTTAATCTGAGAGAATTCAATGAGAATCAATGGAGAGGCATAACATAGCGACAACCCAGAGCCGGAAACCTGAGATATATTTAGAATAATGAGCAGAGGACTGGCTTTATTGAGTGTCTGTTGTGGCTAGGATGCAGAACAGAAAGAGGATTTTGCAGGTGAAAGCCCTGTATCCAGGAGGGGATAATATGGTCAACCATATTAGAGAAGGAAAGGGACGCCAAGGGCCTCTAGTGAGAGCTCAGAGGAAGACCTCTACGGCTTCAGAGAGAGACAATCAATGCTGCATTTCTCCTGCAGAAGCTGAGAAAGGGAAAGGAAACACATGGTCAGTTATTAAGCCGGGGCACTCCCAGTGCTCTGTCAGCCTGGCATGAGTTTTCGGAGCCCTCCACAGTGCAGCAACGTTCACCCAGTAGCACCTGGAAGGCATCAGTCTGCTTCTGACACTCAGACTGACCATGATACAGATGTCATGGCTGCTGCTTCTGGAACAGCCACCATCCAAAGACCGCTTGCCTGACAGGAACCATTTGCCTGCCAACCAGAAGTCCTCAGGTGTTCAGCAAGGTTGGGGACACTTGGTAAGGTCTTCTGTCCCCAGAGTAACAACAGGAAGAGCTCTGGGCTGGAAGTCAGAAGGGTGGGTACTGGCCCATCCTGGCGTGGATATGATGAACTCCCTGAGGACTTTGGCGGAGCGTCTTCCTCTCTCAAGGTCCAATTTCACTCAGAAAATGAGCAGCTTGGACCAAATACCTGGTCCCATGTCTTGCATTCTATGATTTGGGATCAAGGGTCTCAAGTCATGCACCTATGTGAGGGTGAGAGCGTGCACCCCACCCTGTGTCTCCTGACCCCATGGATCCAGTGCTCTTTCCCCAGTGCTGGTTTCCTCAAGTGGGAGATGTTAACAGTAACTGCCCACACCCACAGGGTGGCTGCTGCATGCCAGTGTGCCTCCACTCTGTCTAGTTAGTCCTCACATCAATCACCTGACTGAGATAAAGCTATCAAATCAACGTACAGAAAGATGGAGTTGCTTGCCCATAATCACAAAATTAGGAAATGAGAAACCAGAATTTAAAGTTAGACAGCCCTGTTCCAGGACGCATTATCCTCATCTCTACTCTCCACACTACACAGCAGAATAAGAAGGAGCAGCAGAGCGACATAAGGGACATAGAACCTTAAAATAGAAACCATGGCAGTCTTCCAATGGTGAATTCACATTGTAAGTATGAGAGCTTTCAGAAGAAATATTTTGGTCAGTGTTGTTTGCCTGCCTAACCTCCCCGTTCCTTCTCCACAGATGACCACATGAACAGTCCCTAGGGGACCATTCACTATCCAGTGGTCTTAACCGTGGTCTGAATGGAGTATGGATAATGACCACATAGAAAACCAGGAGACAGTGGCCTCCTGGCTGACTCCCCCGGCTCACAAGACAAGGAAAACCAAAACCACTACAGATTATTTTTACTACAAAATAAAACCCAAGAGGAGGAATCCTCTCAAAATCTTCAGGGAGCCACGCTGATATCAACCCTAGGCACACAGGTGCACCTGCAGGCTTATCCCATAGAACATCCCAGACTCACGGCTATGTCAAGCTGGACATTAGTTTAAATGAAGGGAGACAGTACTCAAAAACTTGAAAAGTTCTTTCAGAGGGCCATACTACATAATCTCTATATCCTTTTTTACCTCTGACATATGAGATCTCTATTCTAGGAGATTTAGGAGGTATTTTTGAGCAGATTTTCCTACCGCTAATAAAAATGTGGGAAGGTAGGTGCAAGAACCCTGGACAAAAACTGGTAAGCCTCCTTCTAGTCTAGTGCTTTCACCAAGTGGCCAGTTGACCTTGGCTGGTCATTTGACCTTCCCAAGCCCTGGTTCCTCATCCGTAGTGAGAGGGCTGATCTTCCAGAGTTCTGTGAGCCAACCAAGGACCAAGAGCCCTCGAATCATATGTTTTCTAGATGGATCCACAGAACAAATTTGTGATCCAGGGAGGGGTTAAATTTAAATACGAAACAAGAGGCGAAGAATGCTCTTCGGAAAGAGGAATTAACTGCAGATAAAAATCTACACCTCTGCCTGCTTCTGGAAGCTTGGCTTGGCTTGGCCCTGACCTGCTGTCAAGCCTTGGGGGCTCCTCAATCTATCCACACAGTGGGGAGAGTGAAGGCTCCTTCCCTGGGGATGTTGGCATGAAGCAAAGCACTGCAATCTTCGGTGACCTCCCTAGAGGGAAGGTTTGCGTCCTTCCCAGAGAGTTTCAGCAGCACAGATAGCAGAGTATCTGAGGCAGTGAAGGGGGCGGACATGGCTGAGCCAAAAGCCAGATAGGAAACCACTAACCTTTCTGGGCTGGGGACAGGAGCCCCCCATCCCCTACCCCACTTCACACTTCAAGATTCTGCCCCAGCAAACTATGGGTTTTCTCCTAGTTCTGCCAGAAAAACCTTGTCACATTCTTAATGGCCACACACCTGCATGATCTCTGGCTGTTTCTCCTTACCCTTCTAATGCTGGATTGTATTTACCAAAATTTGTATTCCTCTGAGTCTCTAGGATCTTTCTAATAATGTTCTATGGAAGTAGATTAGCTTTGTTCAGAATTCAGTATTATCTTCAATGTGTAGGGTTATACTTAGGTACTTTAAAAAGAACTTGACATTTCCAGCTGCCCAAGAGTGAAAGGCACTGCTCCTTCATTAGTTCATTACGCACTTTCCCTAGACACATAAAAACAGAGGATGGAGGGCCAGCATTCAGTGCATTGTAGCAGGGTTCCTGCATGTGATAAGAGGGGGACCAGATGGCCCAGTTTCTGCCAATAAAATATACAGTTTATGAGGGCAGTAATATTATAGTTACTCCATAGAGCCAACAATTAGAACAGCTTCTGGCACATGGTATGTGCTCAGTAAATCTTTACAGAATGGGTGGGTAGATGGGTGGATGGGTGGATGGGTGGATGGATGGATGGATGGATGATTTCCACCTCCAAAACCTTGAGATACTCTGGTTCTTCACCCTATGTCAATAATACTCTCACCTATCTGATTCTCACCAGTCACTATCTCCTAATACCTCCTCTTGTCATCCCATCTCCATATTTATCTGGTCCCAGGGGCCTCCATACTGGTGTACTGGCTGCTTTGTTTCTTAATAAGATTAATTTTAAGATAATAAAAGCTATCTTTTGTTGAATGGTTAAATATATTAATCACTATGCTAGGGACTTTAAATGTATCAACTCTTTCCATCTACGAAACAACCCAAGGAGATCATGTTATTACTTCCATTCAACAGATGGGGAAACTGAGGGAGAAAGAGTATATGTTTTGCCTAAGACTACCCACCCGAAAAGTGGGGGGAGGAAGCTTGGATTCAAACTTAGTTTCAAATTTCAAACTCAGGCAGTGTGGCTCCAGAAGTAATGCCCTTAAACCCCACACGTGCTGTGTAAGGTTCAGCAATGCTCATAACTAGAGCATTCATTATAGATCTCTCAGCCAGAGGAAAGGATGCTCTAGGTCCATATGCCTTAAGAATTACCTGAAGCACTTCACACTCCACTATGTTCTCAAGGCCCTACTGGCTTCCTGTGTTAGTCTTCATCTGAGTCCCTGAGGAGTGTTCTTCACGGTAGAAGAGTTGCAAGTGACTGTGTAAAGTCTATTCAGGTACCAAACTTTCTACCTGGTAGAGACCAACAGGTAGAGAGAGTTCAACCTGAGTAGATATTTATATAAGCCTTTCATCACTACTGTACACCAGGGCCTGTTATGTTTGATCTGTAATGGATGCTTAATGCCTGTTGAGCTTATGAATAATTTGTTAATTATTAACAAACTAATGGCTAACAGAAAAGCAGGACTTAAGAATTTTAAAGACAACTTAATAGGAAAATTCAAGTTAAAACACTATTGCTCGTTAGACAACAAGACGTCATTTTTCTTTCAAAACATGTGTCTTCAGTGTCTGCTGTGTACCTGGCACTATGCCGGTCATGGTAGGGGACAAAGGGAAACTATTACTAGAGACCCCACAGTCAGGAGTCATCACTGAAGTGGGAAATAAGATTAAAAACTGGAAACAACTAGACTGCAATATATTCTAAATTCATAAAAAGCATTTGACACTATCCTGTGTCTCAAATGTGTTCTAGATTTTTTCCGATGCATTTATTTGAGTTAGGTTAAAATGGTCAAATCCATTTTAGAGTTGAGAAAATGAAGCACAGAAAGGAAGGTCATTTGCCCATAATCAGACATGTAGTAACTGTCATGCCAGGATTTAAAGGCAGTCAGTCTGACACCAGCACCCCTTTCCTAACTTGTACAGTCAACAGTAGACATATACAGTATGAGTAAGAGTGGCATAGGAACATTAGGTGACATAGGGACATGACAAATTTACTTACAAATATATTTGCATATATAGGTATGGTTTTTGTTTCATTTCTGTGTATGTGTTTTATCAAAAAGGAGATCATACACTCTGTGCTGCTTCATGAATTGCTTTTTCTTACAGCATAAGTCTTGAAGGTATTTCCATGCACTTGCAGAATACATCAACCTTATTTGTTTCTAGCAGTGTATTCTATGGTATAGATATTTAACTTTCTTCCTCCTGATGGAAAATTAAGGTTGTTCATAGTTTTTCAATTATAATGCTTCAGTTAACGTTTGTAGTTGCAAGCACATGTATGAATATTTCTTTTTTTTCTTAAAGATTTTATTTATTTGAGAGAGAGAGAGAGAGAGCATGAGCGGGGAGGAGAGGGTGCGGAACTCCATCCCAGGACCCTGGGATCATGACCTGAGCTGAAGACAGACGCTTAACCAACTGGGCCACCCAGGTGCCCATGTATGAATATTTCTGATGTATATATTTAGAGTAGTAAAATTGTTTGTTCAAGATAAATCAACATTTTTGCAGTGGATATGTCATAGGGTTTTGCCACCTCGGTCAAGGACGGAGTTAAAGTCACTACACTGATGTGGACCCCAGAGACAGGTGCTGTGGATGAGTATCCACAGAACTCAGAATTATATAGCATACGTCATACTTTCCACAGATCCATCTCATTTATCTTTATAATAGTTATGAGAGAATACTATTTTCATTTTACAGATAAGGAAACTGAGACGTAGCAAAATTAAGAGGTTTTTCTAGGATCATACTTTAATTCCATAAATTAAAACCAGAGTTGGAACTAGAAAAGAAAATCTCATTTGTAATTTGGGGTTGTTTCCTTTTAAACCACACTGGTACAATAAACTGTATATAATAAAATGGGTTTGTGTTCAGTAGTTAACAAACCCAAGTATGCAAGTCTTTAAAAAGTGGGCAACACAAACATAGCTATGGATTACAAGTTTTGAGGACAGAAATGAGTAAGAGAGGATGGAAAGTATTTTCCAGCCCCAACATACCATAATCTGTGATCCTAGAGAAGTAAAAATAAACTAAAAGGAAGAGACGAGTTCGTTGCTGGAAAAAATGGAAATTAAAAGTAAAAAGAGTCCAGAAAGGGTGGTTGGAATGGGAGACTCCTACAAAAAGTGGTCCCAGGAGTCCCCATAAAGATTTGCAAAAAAGCAGCCCTCTAACCGTCCTTGCTCTCTTGTGGCAGCTAGGGTAACCCAGACTCAACTTTCAGCTGTATTCAGCTTAGAAGTTTCTTCTCTAAGCTGAAAGGTGGAAGTGACAATTACTCGATGAATAGAGAATCCCAAGTTGAATTCTTCTCAAAGATAATTTACTCCAAGCAAACGATTCTACTGTTAAATATTACTTATGTTTGAACAATAGGTATCATTAGGTAAAAGAATTCTGAAGGGGAATGAGTAAGCTTCTCAGAAATGAATGCAGAAATCTGTTCTTGATCATCTTGATCAGAGTAAGGACAGAAGGAGGAAGAAACCTATAATGATATTTTGATAAACTTGCTCAGTCAGATGCCCTAACATTTACATGTAAGTTTCAGCTAAGGATGCTACCAGAACTTGAGATATCCCCTCTCAACAGCTGTCAAAGACAGAAGGCCCCTGTCTCAGCTCCTTTCACTTGGCTAGTATGTAATTTATCTATAAATTGTTACTATCCTCCAGTTCCAACTGTATAAATTACAAGATGAGAAAAAGTTGGACAGGAACTCATGCTGAATAGTGTCTTCAAAAATGGTTGTCTCAGAAGAGGGTTTTTGAAAACATGTAAGCTTTCACTACCAGCCTACAGTTAGGTGGGAATTTTAAAAATTGAAATTGTCCCTTCAAGACACATATTTCTGCAAACTATATGGTTCTGGAGGAGAAGCTCTTGGACTATGAAAAACAGTTGGCAACAGACTGCACCCTGTTATTGCCTGCCACTGGGAGTTTGCACTAGAATTTACAATTTTGGCTTTAAGCAGGACACTGAGTGTCCTGGCAATCCTGTATAAAAGATTGGCTGTGAACTATGCCAAGGACTTATTTACATTTCAGCTGACCAAGACTTTTAATAATCGTCTGACTTCCAAAGCACCTATTCTGAGGTCTTCTGCAGTAGCCCATGGGAAAGGCTTCGTTCTCATTTAGAGTTCTCCCAGGGCTCCAGCAAAGAGTCTCTTCTCTCTCTAAGGATTCCTGATAAATATATAGCTTGTAAGGAGAGCAAGCATGGGGTTCAATCTGTGACAGGAAGGAGAGAAAACTATGATACCTTCATAGGACTCTCAACAGATGCTCCATGCACACAGGGCTTGAAGGAACTACGAGATTGTTGTTGCTGTGGCAACCATGCATGCCTAAATGAACAACCAAATTAATAGTCCTAACAGGCTTTGGTGGTGTCAACAGGATGACAACACGTCCCTTTACTGGGGAATGCGTATGCTCAATTGTGACCCTACTTAGATATGGTTCTCATGTGAAGAAAAATAGTGTCTGATAATAGCAAACCAACAAAATAATGGTCACGTACTTGCCACATAAACTTCTCCAAGCCAAGGCCAAGGGCTGTGTTATTCTGCCTCCCTGCTGAAGTTAAGAGGCACCTTTCAAACTCCCAGGCTTTTTTGTGACATTCTATTTAATTTTATCATGCTATTGCTAGTCTCCTATCGAGCTTTTGTTGTAAGCAGATAAAGGTAAGGGGGAGCTGAGGGGAAGCAGAATGAGATACAAAAAGGAAAAAGTAAAATTAGCTATAGCATACAATTGGACCCTGCTTGGCCTTGAGGAAGGCACAATATGTGTTAATTAAGCAGATTAATATGTTGCTTGCTAAAGGGGATATTCTAGACAGTAGGAAGTTTAAAACAGGTAAGACCTTTTTTTTTCCCCCTAGACTAAGGTTAGTTGAGCCATTGCTCTGAATAATTGGATGAATTTTATCCTTGGGTAGAGATAGGGAATGGGGGAGAAAAGCTTTTTTTAGGATGTTAGATGTTATTAAAAATCCATGGGGCTAAGCAACTTTTAGATCGTGAGAGATTTTCAAGAAATTGCCCAGTCACCATTAATTAATTGAACTGTACAATGCAGTGTTCATGTGATATAATAGCCTTTCAGATAAGCGTAACATTCGGACCAATTTTAGGCAGAAGTTTCGTTCCCCAAATGTTTGTTATAATTATGTGACAGAATCAGTTACTCCAGTAGCTGGAATGAAGAAAATATTTCAGGTTAAATAATTTGTCCAAACTTCTGGGCCTACATTGGAAATAAAGTTCTATGTTAGATAATATTGAATTGTATGTTTAAAGCCTGGTGTTAATGAGCCCAGTCACATGCCTGGGTCAGCTGGGACAGTTAGGTCAGCTCTACAATCAGATGACAGTCAGTTTGCTCAGAAATACAACCAAGTTAGCCAGAAACACATAATGAGCTCCATGCAATCCATCATGGTTCAGAGTATACACATGGCTAACAACAGATTCAAGATTTCTTCTTCTTCTTCTTTTTTTTTTTTTTTTAATTCAGAAGTAGAGTTCAGTGATTCCTCAGTTGCATATAACACCCCAGGACTCATTACATGGAGCTCCCTCCTTAGTGTCCATCACCCAGTGACCCCCCCCCCAAGACAACCTACAGAATGCAAGAAAATATTTGCAAATGTCTTACCTTCTTTTTTTTTAAGAAGAATGAGGCAGAATTTGTGATGAGCACCATGTGATAGAGGGACTCATTGAATCACTATATGGTACACCTGGAATTAATATAACTACATTGGAACTAAAATAAAATAAAATATTCAATTAAGAAATAAAATAGCCTAACTCGGACAATATTCTTAGGAAAACATAAATATGGAAATTAACTTGCTGTTTAAGATATACAACTTGTTCTGAAGTTAAATATTTAAAAGTTAAAAATTACTATTTATCTTTAAAAAAAAAAGAATGATGCACACATACCTTTATGCGTACAAATACCAGGTTAACATATCATTTTAAAAAATGCTCTAAGTAGGAATTTGAGCACTACAGAATATAAGTTAGAGTCACAAGCATTGCTCTTTCTGACTTTACAATGGGAGCATGAACACACATTAATTTTGCAAAGAGGCAAATAAAATAAGTAAACCGCATCTTCATTACACAGAAGCAAAGGAATATATGGCTTCGATACTGTTTTAGGAAGTTGTGAGAGTCCCACATGACGGTGAATTGTCATCTTAAGTGTTCCTTTCCCTCCCCACCCATGCCCCATAAGGACGTCCTGTGTTTTATAAGACTGTTATATGTTTTATGGAACATAGGTGACAACATACAAGTAATCATATATTATAGTAAAAATCTGCCATTGTTGAGGTCCCATTGCTTGATCTGACTGCTGGCTACATGGATGTATTCACTTTTATAAAAGTTCAGCAAGCTCTATATAATTTTCCAAATGTATATTAAATTTCAACAAAGTTCTTTGAAAGCCTTTTCTTGTGTCTGCACTGCTGAAGTCTCTACAAATAGTTATAGGATGTTTTACAGACGACACATTTATTCCTATAAAAGTGAAGGTTAAAAATTCTTTATCACATAATCCTATTCTAAGGGTTCCAAATAAGTTCATTATTTAAATAAAAGGAGTGGATTATAGCTCTGGCTTGGCCACTAACTAGTGTTTGAATCTGAGTTTCTCTGTGCCTCCCTTTTCTCTCCCGATTAAATAAAAAGGGCTGGATGAGCTACGGTCCAGTGTCCCTTCCAGCTTCAGTGTTAGGATACTGGGTAACAGGCCAAATGAGAAGTGAGAATCCTTTGGTGAATCTTTCTGTAAAGGAACAACCCACTTCCTGGTTTATGTCTTTTGTAAACAAGAATTTAATGGGGGGAGACAGCTGGAGTGAACAAAAACCCAATTGACCCACACGACTTGGCTGTAAACCACAAAAAACCGTGGTCTAGTCACATCACGTTGGAGCCCCAAAGAAAAGAGAAGCCGCTAAGCATTTCCCCCATTAAAGTCTGAAAAACAGTAAGAGGGGGATTAACCTCTTCCTGCCAAAGGAATTGTGCAGGGTTTTCAGTAGAGCTAAGTTTAGTCAAAGTATCACTCGTTCCATAAACATTTATTGAGCGCCTGCTGAACACCAAGCACCTGATGAACCCTGGTAGCTGTGGGGGATAAAGTAGCAAAAGAGGCAGACAGAACTCAGCGTAACGTGTCTCAGGAGCTTGCGGGGGTCACAGATAAGTAAACAATCAATTATAGGGGGATTTGTACATTCAGTGCTATGAAGGGAGATGTGGAAGATACAGTATAAGCAAGCACAGGAAGGGCACATAACCCCATAGGGGACTGGGGTAGGGCCATCTTAGGGGCTTTTCTGGATCAAGAGATATCTAAACAATGAGTAGAGTTAGCCAAATAACCATGTGCAGCTCTCATGCTGGGAGCCAGGACAGCCTCAGACAGGCTCAGGAGCCAGACTGCTTACCTTCAACACTACTTGAGCTGGGAAAGCCTCCTACACTCTCACTAAGCCTCAGTTTCCTTATCCACAAAATGGGAATAAGGGTAGTACTCATGAATTCTTAAAAGGATTAAGTGAGAGAATCCATATAAGCTCTGCTAAGCACAAAGCCTAACTACTACCAGTGTCATTATTAATAGTGAGATAATAATAATAATAATAAACTATTACTAATAATGAGAACCACAGAACATCTCTGCACTGACTGGCCCAGAGGGGACAAAGAATATAGCCATTTGGTATCCTGAGAGTAGTCCAGTCCAGCTGGAGAGAAGAAGGGAGGAGATGAGGTGGTCAGGCTGAAGCAGAAGACAAAAGGCCCTATACACTGTGTTAAGGAGTCTGGAATTCGTCCTGAAGGAACAAGGAGCACTGAAGTGTTCTAAAAGGAGAGGCTCACGATATCCACTATCCACATTTATCAGTAGGGGAGAAGCATGCTGCCCACATAAAAAAAAAAAAAAAAAGTTTTACCCCAAAGCATTTAAGATCGCCCGTTTTCCTCTACGGAGGATGAGGTCCGGTTGGAACTCAACAGCTCGCCAACATCCCGGGATTCCCTTCCCTTGGTGAGCTGGATACGCTGGAGCTCAAATAACTCCGTGAATTCAGTGTAATTCCACCTAAGAGACCCAGTTCAGAAAATTAACATAGTATATCTTCTCATGAGCCATGAGCTACAATATACAGCAAGCCTCTCTTGAGCCATTAAACTTGCTCTATTAGATCACAGAAAATCCCAGACAACTAGCCCTGCAGCGGCTGGATTCTTGTACAACACAGACCTCTTTTTTCTAGTGAAAGAAAAGTCAGCATGAGCCACAGCAAGCAGAGCCTTCCATAATATGCGTGTAAGGTATTTCTTCTCCCACACTTCTCATCTCTCAAACCTGGCCTCTAAGGGGAACTTTAATAAGAACCAAGGCTTCTCGGGATGAGTAAATATTAGAGAGAAGCCCATAATGGATGGATGGAGGGACTGACATGAGTCAACGCTTACAAATGATCTGGAAGAAGAAGGAAGCAATAAGTCTCTGAGGCAGAAACCTTTATGTGCTTCTAGGTAGTTTAATGCCAAGAGGCTGAGGACCACTTGTAGAGAGAGTAGGTAAGAGGGTGGCAGAGGTAATGCAGGGTATTTGGAAGAGAACAATTCAAACCCTCCTTGTCAAAGTATGAACTCCCAGTCAGAACCCAAAAATGATACTTGGAATTAGGGTGTGGCCCATGAGGCTATCGGAGCCAGAACCTGTGGGGTATCATCAAGAAGAGCACAGAAAGCAAAAAAGGAAGCAAATCACCATTCTTCAGCCCTATCAGGCAATATGGAGGCACATCTGCTCCGGAGATGCTGTGTGGCTTCATGGCTGTGCTCCAAGACATAGAAAACAGAACCTGCCCGCGTGTTCATACGTCTCCACCAGACTCAGTGAAATCACGTACAGTGTTTTGCACACAGCAACAAGAATTAAGTATCAGTAACACACACCATTTTGTTCTTGCATTTAGTGAGTATTTACTGCAAACTGGCTAAATGGGCAGCATGCTAGCAGCTGGGGGCTCCATCAAGGATGAGATAAGAGCACTCACCTCAAGCAGCTTACTATCTAGTAGATGAAATGAAATATGGACATTATCTAAACACAGGGTACAAAGTAATAAAAACCACAATGGAGGAGCAGATAAAGTGTTATAGAAACAGCCTACACATACTTAAAGGATATTATTATGGCAATAAATCATATATATATATATATATATATATATATATATGCGATGTATTTTTATTAACCTTATTCATTTTAAGGCTTAACCTGGACAGTGATGGTCACTGGTTTTACTAACTGCCAATTCCATTAATGCCTGGGACCAGCAGCTGCTACTGGTCAGGTCATGGTGGCAATAGGAAGATGAGAAGTTTCTGAATGAAGATGAACTCTGGGGCTCCTATTAATAGTGGATATTCAGAAGATTTTTTTTTTTTCCTCATGGCAGAAGGTAGAAGGGAAACTGAGCTTTTGAGTGAAATCTGTCATCGTTTCTATTGCCTTTGCCCTCAGGGACTTGGTTTCTCCTGCAAGATGCAAGAGCTGTGCCTAAAGCGCTCTTTAATGGAGGGGAATAAAAATCAGGCTCATTGTCAGGACAAAGTAGCTAACATCCTGTTTCCAACTAAGTCCGCTTAGAGAAGCCATTTACTATATTACTACTCTGCCCTCCCCTGCCTTATCCCATACCAAAAGGTACACACCGGATTTAGGAGATTAATTCTGCTTGTGGAACTGCCAGCTCTCACCAACCCTCATAATCAGAGTCCAAGAGGGAAATCAGTGGTACTACAGAGAGAAACATGTTTGGGAGTATGAAATGTCTGTTTCCTAAAGAAAAAAAAAAAAAAAAAGAAAGAAAGAAAGAAAAGAAAAGAAAAGAAATTTCTGTTTCCTCAAAGTAAGATACTCCAAGGAAACGAGCTATGGAAGGAGTTTTTAATTTTGCTATTGAGATACAAAGCTCTCTCTCTTCTGTGTGTGCTCTGCCACAGGAAATGGACTTACGCTGCTGGCTACCTGTGTAGTCAGCAATGTCTTCTTCTTCAAGGACCTCTTTAATCAATGCAAATGCACGTCCTTGCCCCATTCTCCATCATTCCCACCATTATGTTTCCTTTTGCCTCTGTGTCTGCGGGGGTGGGGGGCATATTTACACAGGTGTCTCTTAGTTAACAGAATGCATTTAACTTGGAATTGAGTTCCTAAATGTAATGAAATTACAGAATACAGCAAACCTCTTAAGAGCATATATTTAAAGAGAATGAAGATCTTCAAGCATATGACATTATTGAAAATATTAGGAATGAAGTCAAAGAAGAAGTATCTATCTGATGAGTTTCTAATATATTAAGGCATGCTACTAGATGCTATGTGAGAAGATCTTTTTAAAGTTGAATATATGGGGCGCCTGCGTGGCTCAGTGGGTTAAGCCGCTGCCTTCGGCTCAGGTCATGATCTCAGGGTCCTGGGATTGAGTCCCACATCGGGCTCTCTGCTCAGCAGGGAGCCTGCTTCCCTCTCTCTCTCTGCCTGCCTCTCTGTCTACTTGTGATCTCTCTCTGTCAAATAAATAAATAAAATCTTTAAAAAAAAATAAATAAAGTTGAATATATGGGGGAGCCTGGGTGGCTCAGTCGGTGAAGTGTCTGACTCTTGATTTCGGCTCAGGTCATGATCTCAAGCTCTGCACTCAGCCCAGAATCTGCTTGAGATTGTTCTCTCCCTTTCCCTCCCTCTACTGTCTCTTTCTCTCCAAATAAATATATAAATAAATAAATAAAATCTTTTTTTTAAGTTGAATATATGGTCCCTTTTTTCTTTCTCGTTCTTTATTTCTTTATTTTTACTTTTTTATTATGTTAGTCACCATACAGTACATCATTAGTTTTTGATGTAGTGTTCCATGATTTGTTATTTGCGTAGAACACCCAGTGCTCACTACAACATGTGCCCTCCTTAATACCCATCACCGGGCTACCCTATCACCCTACCCTCTTTCCCTCTGAAACCCTCAGACTGTTTCCCAGAATCCATAGTCTCTCATAGTTCATCTCCCTGTTCAGTTTTTCCTTCCTTCCCCTAATATCCTCCGTGCTATTCCCTAAGTTCCACATATGAATGAAACCATATGATAATTGTCTTTCTCTGCTTGACTTATTTCACTCAGCATGATCCCCTCCAGTTCCATCCATGTTGATGCAGATGGTGGGTATTCATCCTTCCTGATGGCTGAGGAATATTCTATTGTATGTATGAACCACATCTTCTTTATCCATTCATCTGATGAAGGGCATCTGGGCTCCTTCCACAGTTTGGCTATTGTGGACATTGCCGCTATGAACACTGGGGTGCACATGCCCCTTCTTTTCACTACATCTGTAACTTTGGGGTAAATACCTAGTAGTATACGACCCCCTTTTTCAAGAAGCTTATCATCTAGTTGGGAATTCAAGTTTAAAAGTACACAGAAATGAGTCAGAAGATTTACTATCAGAGCAGTACCAACATGTGTGCAAAGTTCAGGGAGTTTAAGGGTTGGAGGAGAATGAGAATAAATGTTAAATGTCATTTCAAAAGAGCTTGGAGTTGTTGGGAAATCACCAAGGCTTTAGGAATTCCTGCCTTTCAAGAAGAGAGACCCACTTTCTGAGACAGGGTGGAGGTGATGGCCCGGAGCTTCAGGTTTTGTGTTGTTTTAGTCTTCCTAATTTTAAGATTTGTGTTAAAATATAGCATGACATTTAACCTTGTAAATATGGTCCTCCATTCAGTCTCTAAAGATGATTATTTTTAAAAAGAGTTTCAATTAATTACAGGATATTTGCCTTATTCAAATCATATTCCATTTTTTTTTTTTTTTTATTTTAAGGTTACTGGAGGTGAGTATTACCTTCTCTGGATCCTCTAAAATCTATGCAGTAGGAGCTATAGAATCACAAACACATTCTCTGCTTTGGAAGATAGGAATGCTGTTTTAGAAAAGTCCAGATTCTATGTTGTGGGTGTTTTCATAAACAATTGCACTTGTAACTTCAGCTCACACAAAACAGAAGTCTTAATTGTCGACCAAAATAACTCTTAAACTTGAGCTTTAGAATGTCATATTTTGGGATGCTTAGTTCTCTCTCCCTCTCTTCATCTCTAATATGCAAAGAGCCCAGAAAGGTGCAAAACTTAGAAGAGACATCAAAATCAAAGCTGGATATTTGGATTCAAACTGCAAAGGAAGAAACGGATATTTGGGAGAATCACAAGGGCTACGTCTGTGGTTACTGCTTTAAATTAGTTTCAGCACACACTGCATTTTAAACAAGTGGTTTGCCTGGTCTGTGTTATTTTTAATAAATAAACATAAAACTAGAATCTTAAATGCATGGTGAGAATCTAGATAATTGCTTTTACTTTTATAATTGAGAGTCAGCTGCGTCTCCAAACATTGTGAGTCTGAAAGCTGCTGTGGGAATGACACTGTACGCATTCAAAATACTAAGGGTGGAGGATGTCCTGGGTAAAACAACATGGCACCTGTGGTCACTGCATCAGTCTAAGCTTTTATTTTATCCTTCCAGAGTTCCCAGAAATACTCACCAAGATGTTCATATATTTAGAAAAAGGTAGAATCAATTACTTTGCTGCTAAATTACAACTAAACTATCCCCAAACTATCCAACTTCACATCCACAAACAGAAATTCTAACATCACAGTTCAAAGCTTCTAAGTCTAATTACTGTGCCAGTATTAGGATTATAATGCACCCCATTCTTGATTATTCAAAGACTAATTATCTAGGCCAGGCACTTAAGCTTGTTCCTATTCCCTTGGTTTTCTGCCATTTGGTTATTTTAAGGTTCACTGGCCTCTTCACATGCCGGGCAGAGGAAATAGAAGATGAGACTCAAATCAGCAAATTTTAACTTCTCATATGATCTGCCCAAAATGTGGGGATAGAGGAGGAGGAGCTAACTGGACAACTGAGGTTCTCCTTGCATTTGATTTATTCACTGTGTTGTCTTTCTTCAAAGAGAAGTTGGCCAGATGTCTTGAATTAAGTAAAATAACACTTGATTTTGACTCTTTGACCTTCCTATTGTTTCACTTTATTGATTAGTTTTGTCCCTCGGATCCCTGTTCTTCCTCCCTTTGTCCTTCCTTCTCCCTTTCTCACAGTCAGCAGGATTTACATTTATTTACTAAATGACAGTCCTTTTATTTCTGACTTTGAAGGGGAATCCCTAGGATTTCCAGGCCTTTCCCATCATGATTTTAACTCTACTACATTTGCTAAGCTAGACCCTCATCTCTATATGCTTACATGCTACCCCCAGCAGGGAACAGGGTGCACTCCTGTAGCCCCTCCCTGGGCTGCAAGTTTTATTATGTCTTGTCACTTTAGATACTCATACAGATATTTAAGACGACCCACTATCTAGCCACATAGCTCTCTCTACTCCCACCATGTACCTTTGTAAGTGAAAAAGTCCTTAGCCAACAGATACAAATCGAAGCATTACTTCTCTCAGTTCTGCCTCCCCGCATCATGCCTTGTTTGCCAGCCAAAGCCACAACAGTTCCCTATAGCTCAAACTGTCAAAGATTCAATCAAAAGCTCAGGCCACAGGGAAGAAGGATTCCCCAGGGAAGAATATGCCTGTGAATAAGACTCCCCAGATTCAGAAGATTCATCTTCCATTTGTTCCATGGGGGTATCAAAACCCTTGTTAAGACTATAATTTTCTGTCCAACATTAGAAACCACGGCCCTAGATGTAACCCCAAACCTGAAGGTTAATGACCAGCCATCCTCCATACTCCCAAAGCCTAAGGTCCGTCATGGTTCTGGGATCATGAAAGAAAAGCAGAATTCAGGTTACAGGTCACAGGCTCCTATTCTGTTGTCTCATAGTCTATTCTAGTCTGGCCTACGTTATGTGATGAGATGACTCATATATCTATGCATTTATAGCTGCATCTATATCTATACCTACACCTATATCCATATGTCTATCTGTATCTATACCTATGCCTGTATCTATCTAACAGACACTAAGTGGTTTATGCACATCATATCTAATCCTCACAGACTGTGAAACAGGAACTATTAACATTTGTCATGAGAAACTAAGGCTCAGCTTGCCAGAAAATGGCAGAGTTGGCTTCAAACCCGTAGTCTGACTCCAGTCCATGTTCATTCTGTTACATTAATATACACCCCAGGCCTGTATCGAGTCATATTCCCCCATTTCTCCCAGATCTTAAGCTGCCACCAGCTGAAGCTTATTAGCCAGTCTACAAACGAGTCCTCGTTTCTATGACAACTGACTACTTAAGACCTCCCACTTAAGACCACTGTAACTCCACCCCAGTTTATAGATTATAGACCCTGCCCAGGATTCCCCAAACCAGGCCAGGGTCCCCATTAAGAAGACTCTTTTCCAGGTGGCCTTTGTACAAAGTTGACCATTAAGAGCTAAGGGAGAGGGATATAAAATGGTATAAACTACAGGTGTGTAAATGGTATATGGAACCATAGATGACAAAGAAATAGAAATAACCTAGAAAGTTGACACCAATAGAAAGATGCGAGTGAGTAATAAAATATAGCAATAATTGATATAATAATTAAAATAAACAAAATAAAATATTCTGGACACTCAAGATACAATGTAGACTTGAACAAATGGAAAGTTTCCTCTCTCCTTGGGTGGGATGATTCAACATTATAAATATGTTGGCTCTTCCTAAGTTTATTTATAAGTTTAATTCACTATTAGTAAAAATGCCAACAAGATTTTCTGTGTCATTGGGCAAGTTGAAACTAAAGTTCATATGGAAAAACAAACACGCAAGAATAGTCAGGAAAATACAGAAAAAGAAAAATCATGAGGGTGTGGTGGGAGGGGGAACTAAGCCCTCACCAGACACTAAAACATGCTAGAGGAAACTTGCAAATTCCTACTTAGTCTATAGGTTAGAAAAAAGCTTTTAAACATAGTTCAAAACCCAGAGACAAGTGAAAGGAGAGATTAATAAATTTGGCTACATAAAAATAAAAATTTTTGTATGGCTAAAGCAAACAAAGTCAAAAGGCTTTGATAAGCTAAAAGAAAATATCTGCAACACATACCACATACCACAAGCAGCTAATATCCCTAATACATAAAGAAATCTTAAAAATCCGAAGATAATAGCTTAAAGTGGAAGAATGACATGAACACACACATAATCTAAAGTGGCACTTAAACAAATAAAAAGTGACCAAATTTTCTCATAATTAGAGAAATGCAAACTTAAACATGGAGATGCCATTTCTCATTTATTAGATTGATGAAAAATTTAAAGAATGACAACATATTCTCTTGGCAAGACTAAGGAAACAAGAACTCACATACATTGCTGGTGAGAAGGCAAACTGATAGACCCTTCTGGAAAGGAATTTGGCCATATCTAACAAAAGTACATATGCACATACCTTTTGACTCAGCAATTCCACTTCTAGGATTCTAGCCTAAAGATACATTTCCAATAATACAAAAATACAGACTGATAAGATTATCCACTGCAATAATGTAATTGCAAAATATTAGAGACAATCTAAATGTCCACACACAGGAGAGTAATTGAAAAAACTGATCATCCACATAATGGAGTACTGCATTACGTGCAGTAGCAAACAAGGAAAGGAAGATCTCTATGAAATGATATAGAAGGATTTTTCAGGACATGTTGTTAAGTGGAAAAAAAGAGGAAAGTACAAAGGGAGTATCAACAGTATGTTACCCTTTATGTATGAAAGACAGGAATGGAGGAAAATATGTATCCGCTCATCTGTGCAAAAGGGATACAGGAAGGAATAAAGCAGTAACCAATGAGCATGGTTACTTTCTGGTTGCTAGTGGAATAGGGAGGAAAATGGGGGGCATGGGAACAGGTAGGAAGAGGGGAGTGACTTTCTCTGAATATATATTTTTATATAACTTGGGCTCTTAGAATAGTAAAATTTCATGATGATATATATTTTGTGGATACTGAGAACTAGGTTCCCCACTGTCAGAGAAAGAAGCTACAAATCAGGAAAAGAGAAAACCAAGAAAAGAGAAAGCCCAGTGTGGTTAAATTGGAATCAGGGGTATCAGTATAAACCCAAGGATCTTAATACATACATAGATGGATATATACAGGAATAAATTATACACACACACACACACACACACACACACACATATCCGAATACATGTGTGTTCATGTATGTACATACACTTCCTCATTCTGTCCACGGAGAGAGCCCAGGAAAAAAATGACACTCGGTCATGTGGGCACAGACATCTAGTACCCAGATCCTGGTTTCTAAATAACGTTCTCCAATGAAAGGGACCTGGGCTTCTTGGAGAAGTGGTCAGTTCTCCAGCTGGGAAAGGGAAAATACGAGATGAGCCTGGAACATCTTGTGTGTCAGAAAGTAAAGAAGTGCTCAGAAAAGCAAAGGGACATGGAAGTCGACCTGAAGGAGCTCCTAACAGCCAAAACTAGGACCATCTGAGCAACAAAAGAACAGTAATATTAATAGTAATGGATTATAATCCATGGAATGTACAACAAATACCCATGAGACCATATTAATCTAAACAAATAAGCGGAATTAAAAAGGGAATACACTAGTTACAAGAAGATAAACATTATATTATTCCTCTTCTGCAACATTTTTGGAGGAGTTAAATTCACCAGGACAGCAAGTAGAACAGTAGAGGCAGAAACAGGGACTTAGTATTTAATGGGTAAAGAGTTTCAGCTGCGAAAGATGAAAAAATTCCTGGAGCTGGGTCGTGGAGATGGCCACATGACAGTGTCAGTGTCCTTACTGCTGCACAAGTGTACACTTACTCATAGTTCAAATGGTAAATTTTACGTTATATATATTTTACCAAAATAAAATCCTTTCATGTATTTAAAAAGCAAAAATAAAAATAAATAATGAACAGAGGAGAACGTCCAGCTCTTTCTTATAGTAGAATTCTAATAAATGCAAAAGGAATGAGGGAAAATAAGAAAATCTCCAGTAAGCAAACACTAGTGAATTAATTGCTGCTGTTGATGGATGTTAAAATTATCAAGCAAAAGTGTGATAAGGGGCATTTGGGTGGTGGACTCTGTTGAGCACCTGACTCTTGGTTTTGGCTCAAGTCCTGATGTCAGGGTCATGAGATCAAGCCCTGAGTCCAGCTCTGCACTGAGCAGGGAGTCTGCTGGAGATTCGCTCTCTCCCTTTCCCTCTACCCGCCCCCCTCCAATTCTCTTGCTCTCTTTCTTTCTCTCAAAATAAATAAATAAATAAACCTTTTAAAAAATATGTATGATGAGAAACAGGATATTTGCATAGTCAGAGTATCTCCCCAAAAGATACTTATTAATTACAAAGGGGAAGATATTAACTTCAAAGTGGAGAAACTTCGCAGACACCTCTCTCGCTATGTGATCAAAGTACCACCATCACTAGTAAGACACATCAATATAAGAGATATGTCATCATTTCTGTGATATTCCTGCCAAAAATACATTATCGAAGCCCTATCATAAGGAAACATTAGGCAAACCCGAACTGAGGAACATTCTACAAGATAACTCGCCTCTAAATCTTCAGAAGAATTAAGATCTTTAACATCAAGGAAAGACTGGGGAGCAGCTGGGGTATGAAGGAAACTGAAGGGACATGAAAGCTAAACATAACACTTTTCTGACCTGGAACCATTTCCTATAAAAGACATTATTGGCACAGCCAGAGAAAGTGGAACAGTGTTTGAGGATTATAAGGTAGTAATAAATCGGTGTTAATTTCCCAATTTTGACAACTGCATTGCAGTTACATAGTAGACACACTTATGTATAGGAAATATACACTAAAGTATTAAAGGGTAACAGGACATCAGATCAGCAACGTATTCTCAAACTGGTGGAAAGGAAGTTACATGTACTTAACTTGCACACATAAAATTGAGATCTTGTCAAAATAAAAAGGTAACTCGTATTAAAAGATAAAGGGCTGGAAAACATGAAAGAATGGGAGAAACTCCAGTGTTTCTCTCTGTAATTCCAAAAGCAGATAACTAAGGAAGGGGCAAAGAGGAGTCAAGAGGCAACGGCACCACTGGAAGAAACAACAGCTGAGAATGGCTGAGAATTTTCCAAGCTGGGGAGTGAAGAAAGCCACCAGTCCTCAGAGTGAATGTTTACATCAATTGCTGAGACAGAACAACAAGAATAAATCCACATCTAAGCATACCATAGCGAAAATTCTGAACAGCAGAGATAAGGGGAAAATCCTAAATGCCACCAAGAGAGAAGACAGATTACCTACAAAAAAGCAGTCATTAGACTGAAAGCAGGCTTCTTATGAGTGAATTGACACCACTGGATGGTGGGAAATAGCTTCCAAGTGATAAGCAAAAATCACGCAAAACCAGTGTTATTCTGAAGGCAGTAGGTCTTGAAAGGATATCCCTCATCAAGAAGAAAACTGAACCCAGAAGAAAAGAGTGGGATATAAGGAACATACTTAGCAAAAATTAACAAAATGTACTGGTAAATCTATGTAAGTATTTGTTGCTGATGATAATCGTGACAATAACAATTAATTTTGTGCCTTGAAAAACTGGTAAAACAATAAAATGGCAGACTGAAGAAAGGATTCTGTGGGTAATTAAAGCCTGATAAATTCCTTGTCTTGTTCAGAAGGAGAACAGAACAACTGAAGCATTACAGACTTTTGGTAGAAAGCTTAATGTGTATGTTAAAAACATTAAAAAAATTATTAAAAAATAGAATCTAAAATTTTCAAACTGCTGGGGCAGAGGTTGAGGAAAGAATAATAGAAATGTATAAATCCAAAATAATGCAAGAAATTATTTTTTAAGTAGGTAAAGGCTTGGTAGATAAAAAATAACAAAGTGGTAGAAATAAGCCCAACTATGTCATTAATCACAATCAATGGAAACTGATTAAGCTCAGCTAATCAAGAAAGCTACTATGTGGATAAAGAAATAAACATCAGCAATGAATTACTTTCAAGAGACATACCTAAAACAAAGGAAATAAAGAGATGAGGAAAGATAACCCTGGCAAATACCAAGCAAAAGATTTTGAGTGAGCATTCCCGACAACAGATAAAACAGAATTTAAGGCTAAAGCATTAGCCGAAATAAAGAGCTTCATTCTCAAATTATTTTTTTAGGTCTAAAAAAAATTATAACTATCATGAATTTGTATGCATCCACTAATACAGCATAGGTATATACATATATTTCATAAAGATTTTTTCAATTTACATATACAAACTAAATATATATATTTCATAACATATTACATATAATTTATATAATATGTATTTATTTAATATATATTTCATAAAATTTTTTAAATTTATAATATAATATATAATATATATAATATATATAAATATATCTATTTCATAACATATTACATATGATTTATATAATATATTATTTATTTATTTTATATATATTTCATAAAGATTGTATTTTTTTTAAAGATTTTATTTATTTATTTGTTAGAGAGAGAGAGAGAGCATGAGCACAGGCAGACAGAGTGGTAGGCAGAGGCAGAGGGAGAAGCAGGCTCCCCGCTGAGCAAGGAGCCCGATGTGGGACTCGATCCCAGGACGCTGGGATCATGACCTGAGCCGAAGGCAGTTGCTTAACCAACTGAGCCACCCAGGCGTCCCTAAAGATTTTATTTTTAAGTAATCTCCACACCCAATGTAGGGCTGAAGTCACAACCCTGTGATCCAGAGTTGCATGCTCCACTGAGTGAGGCAGCCAGGTACCCCTGCATAGGTATATTTTAATGAAAAACAGAATTACAAAGAAAATTAGATAATCCATATTCATAGTAGGAGATTTTAACACAACTCTCTCAGATACTGATAGATAAATCTGACAAAGGATCAAACAACACAATTAACAAACATCATAACTGGACACATCATAAAGAGAACACTTCACCTAAAAAATAGAGAACACACATTTTTCTCTTTTTTAAAAGATTTTATTTATTTGAGAGAGGGAGAGAGAGACAGCATGAGCAGAGGGGAGGAACAGAAGGAGAAGCAGGCTCCCAGCAGAGCAGGGAGCCCGATGCAGGGCTCGATCCCCACACCCTGAGATCACGACCTGAGCCGAAGGCAGATGCTTAACCAACTGAGCCACTCTGGAGCCCCATAACATATATTTTTCATGTATATGTGGCATATTTACAAAAAAATCAATAGTTAATCACAAAGGAACTTCCAGCAAAGTTAAAAAAATCAATAGCATACAGTTTACATACTCTGACCACAGTACAATTAAATTAGAATCAAAAAGAAAAGAGTAAAAATAAAAACATCCTTATACTATTTGGGAAATGAAAACTGAATTTTTAAATAATCAAAGATTAAAGAAATTACAGTGGGAATTGTAAAATATTTAGAACCAAAGGCAGTAAAAATATCTGCTCTTTGAAAGTGTTCTTTTGGGGCACCTGGGTGGCTCAGTTGGTTAAGCATCTGACTCTTGATTTCATCTCAGGTCATGATCTCAAAGTTGTGGGACTGAACCTCATGGCACTCTTGAGGAAAGGATTCTGTGGGTAATTAAAGCCTGATAAATTCCTTATCTTGTTCAGAAGGAGAACAGAACAACTGAAGCCTTACAGACTTTTGATAGACTTCTGCCTACCTTAAGAATGCAAAAGGCGTGAGGTGTTTTCCAGTTTAATCACTGTATGGGTCCTAGACTTACCCTGCTGTTCTTGAATCCAGCTCCCCACCTTGCTGGAGACCTCAGCTTTCTCTCCTGTTCTCCATCAGGGATCTATTGAAACTGAAAGTCAAAGGATGAAAACAGCAATGGAATCTAAGGATTTCCCTTACTTTTTTTCCAGGTTCAAAATTCATCTTAATATTAAAAAATATATATTCAGTATTTGTAGATGCTTGGATCAGGAGGGCTTCTCGGGATATCTAGTCTACCGTTTTGCCCAAAATGGCATGCCATCATTCATCAAGTTACCAATCCCCTCTGTATCTTAGTTTAATCTTCTATAAAATGGGGATAATAATAGAATCTACCTTATAGGTTTGGTGTGGGGAATCAGTGAGAGAGTACATGCAGAGGCCCTGATACTGGTAAGTGCTCAATAAATGCTGGTTATTAGCAGCAGCTGTTGTCCTGTGAACTTGGTACCAAAGAGTATAAAAGAAATCAATATGATAGAGCAATCTCATCTATGAATATACATGGGAAATTCCTAAGGGGGAAAAAAAAAGTCAGGCATGAAATCCAGTAGGGATATAAAAGAGTACACAATGGCCAGGTAGGTTTATCTCAGGTGATTCCACATTTAAAATTTTTTTCAAAAAACTTAACTAAAGTAGCTGACCTTACTGAAAAGATTAAATGGAGAAAGAACATGATCATCCTAATGGATGTGGTCAAAGCCACAGAATTCAAGATTCATTCATTATAATCACCCTCAGCAAGTAGGGGTGGAAGAGCCTCCTCAATCTAACAAAGTAACGACAAAACGCCAAGGGCAAACCTCAGAAATAAAGGCAAATCTTCAGAAGGATGACCAGTGAGGTCACAAGTAAAACAAGGAAGTTTACTTTCACCACGATTGTTCAACACTGTCCGGCAGTTTCTACACCAGTGCTGACCAATATGAAGGTACTGAGAGCTATACATGCAATTTAGATTTTCTGGTAGGCACATTCTAAAAAAAGTAAAAAGAAACAGGAGAAATTCACTTTAATAATACATTTTATTTAACCCACTTCCAAATTACCGTGTCAACATATAATCCATACAAAAAATTATCAATGAGATATTTTACTTTTTTTCATAGTAAATCTTCAAAATCTGGTATTTTTTTTTTTTTTTTTTACATGTATGGCATGATGGAGACTAGCCACATTTCAGGTGCTCAGTCGGCACAAGTGAAAGGGTGCTGCTAATCAGGGAAACTCATGAGGCTGCCAAAAATTGTAAAATCTGAAAATGACAAGAATTGGCAAGGACATAGAAGCTTATATATCACTGGTAGAAGTTCTCCTACCATTTGGAAAACAATATCTAATATTGGAAAATGTATATAATATTCAGCCTAATAATTCTACTTCTAGATAGAAACTTTAGGAAAATTTTCCCCTATGTGTATAAATCAATACTCTTCAGCATTGCTTGTAACAGGAAAAAAAAAATAGAAAAACACTAAATAACCATAGGTAGAGAAAGGAGAGAAAATGGGTATATACTCACAGAAAGGAATAATATACAACAAATAAAATGAGCTAGATGTAAATACAGTAAAATGGGCCAAGCTCAATTACAATAGATAGATAGTATGAGAGTATTTATGTGGAATTTACAAAATGTATAAAAATAATACTGCATATATTTTGGGCAAATTCTATGTTTAGTAAAAATATAAACAATACAGGGGATGGCTACAGAGCAGAATCACAATAGCGGTGCCTCTGGGAAGGAAGAGAGAGAAGAAAATGAAAATGATGAAAGAAGGGATCAACGATTTATCAGTAAGACATGACTTCTTTGGTTAAAAAAATATCTGAAGCAAATATAATAAATGTCATTTGTAAATTCTGCTTGATGGCTAGTGGGCATTACCCAGTGTGGCCCTCAACAGTTTCCTGTATTTTTTGAAAGTTTTCCTGTTAGTAATCTAGTAGACACATTACAAAAAAGTTAAAAGTAATAGTAAAAATAGTAGTAATATTAGTAATAAAAACAGATAGCAAAAATGCTTCTTGCTATCTATGTATCAAGGATGAAAAACGCTTACTAGCTACTCACGAGCAGAACAGCTGCCACCAGAAGGAAAGAAAGTTCTGCCCATGAAGTCCCATGTGTACACTCACACAGCAGATGCACACATGCAGTCTGGCATCAGAGAGACGGTGACCTGCATCTAGAACAGTGTCTTGCACAAAGCAGGCGCTCCATTAGCACTGGCCCAGTGAAATGCACGAAGTGTGATGCACTGGTGGGTGGGACCCTCAAGAGCCAATTTGCAAGCAAGGAGTTTTGCCATGATTGTTGTGCTGTGATTGCTTAAGAATGAGGACTTGGTTTTGCAGGTAACATTTGAGGGTTCACAGTGAGGAATACAATATGGTGCTGGATCTTAATATCGGTCTTCCATCCAACTGGGGTCTTTTTGCTTCATAAAAAGAGGAAGAGAGTGGGGTGCCTGGGTGGCTCAGTGGGTTAAAGCCTCCGCCTTCGGCTCAGGTCATGATCCCAGGGTTGTGGGATCGAGCCCTGCATCGGGCTCTCTGCTTGGCGGGGAGCCTGCTTCCTCTTCTCTCTCTGCCTGCCTCTCTGCCTACTTGTGATCTCTGTCTGTCAAATAAATAAATAAAATATTTAAAATAAAAATAAAAAATAAATAAATAAAAAGAGGAAGAGAATCCAGGCTACAGGGGAAGTGACTTCACCCCCCAGGCTACTCTGAACACAGTAATCCTACTTTGGTAGCCAGGTGATATCACACATTGGATGAGCAGGAGAGAACTGGAAGGATATTTTCCCTACTTCCTCAGAACCCAGTATGGTTTGGGCTCAGCGAGGACTCCAGGAGACTCTGACTTACTTCAGAACCTCATGCTTTGCCCGGGAAAGCTGTATGTACATTCACTGATGGAGCCTTATGGTAACTTAACTTACCATTACACAGTTTTCAGGGTCTCTAGCTGAAACTAGTTGCCCACATAAAACATTTATGCGCCAGATAAACTGGTCTAATAACCATCTCTGGAAAGAGAAATGAATAAGGGAAAAGATAGATGATAGAGATAACAGATAGATAACTTTACCCCTATTTGAGAAGATATCTACTCTACTGGATAGAATTTAGCTGCTCAAAGATGGAGCAAATATGCCAAACTCTTGAGACTTCTGTTAAAAAAAAAAAAAAAAGTAACATCCTCAGGAACGTTTTGCAATTAACCATGCTCTGTGCCTAACAAACCTTAATATGAGAATTGGCAATGAGACCTGTAGACAGTGAAAGGAAGGGGATTTTGAGTGTTCCACGTTGTTTCTTTTGGCTCCAAGTTAAGAGAACCAGGATGTAGTTTCAATTTTGGATGTGCTAATTATGTTTGTCAATTGTGAGCTTTGCTTAATTAATGAGTCATGCAAATTTAACTTTGGTATTTTTCGCACATCTAAATCATTACTATGGCAATTAAAAAGCTGCTTTGATTAGTCCCTTTCATAGTGTGTAGCACGGCTTACTTTTGTCAACTTCTTTTTGACAATCTAGCATTTGGATACTGTTTAGAGAAAATATATGCTGTATGTTTGGGGAAAAATAAAAACCAACTCAGGTGACAAGAAAGGTGGTCTAGCAGCGAAAGCTAAGTCAGCAACTGCTGGCAACATAAACTCAGTGAATACAGACCGGAAATTGTAACAGTACATGTTTAGGAGGAGTTCCCAAGGGTGGATGGAGTGGGTGCACTGAATAAACTGGGAACGTGTTTCTTTTAGTAGATTAAGGTGGGAAGAAGATTTATGTGTCTTTGGTCCGAAATCAATATCAAAATCTATTAAAAACAACAACACCACCATGGGAACCAAGCCTGTCCCTGTCTGGGAGACCTAGCCTAACTCTCATAATCATCAATAAATACTGTGGCCAGGTGAAGCCCGTGCCAAGTGAAGCTCTCCCCAGGGGTCATTTCATACTCTAACAAGCCCAACTGTCGGGAACATTTTATGATATTAGGTTAAACTTCCTCTTAATTGCTACATAAGTGTTGCATTCCCCCATGAACCACCTGCGGATGCTCTATTCCTCTCCTTTCTGCAGAGCAAGAACCTAACACACGGTGGGATTTAAGAGACTTCTCTCACTCCACAACAGAAATGAGTAGCAAATTCAAGAACAAATACAGGCTTTCAGGCACGCCCCCCCCCGCCCCCAAACCTGTTCAGAGTTGTGTGTCCGCCAAACCTTGCCATCCCTTCCCCTCAGCACCAATCCTACAAGCAGGACAACAGCAAGTGACATAATAGGTGGTTATAAATCCCTGATGTTCTTAAAGCACAGAACCAACAGCAACTATTTAGAGAAGATAATGTCGTTTCTCATTTTAAAGACATCCCCAAAGGCTAATAATAACTTTACACATCTGGTTTGACTCAGAGGGTCACCAGCATCTGTACTAGAATCCAGCTGTGGAAAAGAAAATACTATTTAATCTAAGAAGTAGATGCCCCATAGGCAGCACATGAAAACCCACTGTGGAATGCTACAAGGTATATTAACAGCGAGGGGGAAACAGCTTTGGATGACTCACAGAAAACTCAGAGCCAACAGGGATAAAGGGATAGAAAAAGGTGAAAGAGGGAAGGATTTCTTAAGTAGTCTCCAGTGATAAAAATGCATGTCTTTCCTGAGCACTCCAGAACAAATCATTAAGCTAGCAGTCAGGATTCAATAAAAGTGGCCTTGTTGTTCTAAAATTTGAATGTCCTAAATAGAGAAGTTAATAACTAAAAAAAATTCAGGTTCCACAGTTCCTTGATACACCAAATCTTCCAGTGCCCTGATAAAACCGAAATTTATTTTCAAAATTCTCCTCCATAAACTTGCCGCACGCCCCCACCAATCTCTCAAATATGTGAGATACATGTACACAAGTGTGCTGAATATACTCTTACTAAATTCTCAGACACTTAGGGTTTCTCAATAAAGACCTATGCTGGAGACTAGTTCCCTCCCACCTGCTCAGTAATCTCTCTCTCTCTCTCTCTCTCTCTCTCTCTCACACACACACACACACACACACACACACACACACACAGAGAGAGAAAGCATTTATCTTCAATCTTCCACCCTTCTGGATTCCTCCACCATGCATATTGATAAACTCCTACCTCCCACCCCGGCATTTTCTCTGGCAATCATGCTCTTTCTCTCCTTCTGCCTTCACAACCATCCCCATGAAGATGTCTAGTCTCACTGTCTCCGCTGCCTTGCCACTTACTCACTTCTCAGCCCACTGCAATCTGGTTTCCACTGAAACTGATCCCATGGAAGTCTCCTAAGCCTCACCAGCCAACAAATCAAGAGAGGTTGGGGCGCCTGGGTGGCTCAGTGGGTTAAGCCTCTGCCTTTGGCTTGGGTCATGATCCCGGGGTCCTGGGATCGAGCCCCTCGGGCTCTCTACTCAGCAGGGAGCCTGCTTCCCTTCCTCTCTCTCAGCATGCCTTTCTGCCTACTTGTGATCTCTCTCTGTCAAATAAATAAATAAAAATCTTTATTTAAAAAAAAAAGAGAGAGTTTCTCAGTCTATCCCACAAGGTCTTCCTGAAACCCTGGATGCTGCCCATGCCTCCCCTCTTGAAATTCTGCCTCCAAGGTTTCCATGAGAGCACTCTTCCCTGGCTCAACTTTCTCTCAATCTCTCTCCTCCCCACCTGCCTTCTCAGTCTCCTCCACTGGCTCTTCCAATATCTCCCTAGAAGTTGAAAGCCCGATAGGCTTTCCTCAGTGCCCTTCTCATTCTCCTAGCCTCTCCATGGTAGACCTCTATAAGTAAGAAGCCTAGGGCTTGCCCTGATGCACTATCATCTCCCTCTCCAGATCTACTGATTTTATGCCTTCATTTTTTGGCCCAGCTTCTCTGCCTCTAACCTACTGTCCAAACTTCAACCAAAGTGAGATTTATTTCTTTCTCTTTCTTTCTCTTCCTCCTTCTTTCTTTCTTTCGAGACAGAGAAAGCAGGTGCGGGGGTAGGCAGAGGGAGAGAGAGAATCTCAAACAGGTTCCATCCCCAACACAGAGCTGGAAGCGGGGAGCAGGTGTCCATATCACAACCCTGAGATCATGATCTGAGCAGAAACCAAGATGCTTAACCGACTGAGCCACCCAGATGCCCCGAGAGAGAGAGTTCTAAGAAGCACAAAAAAAAAAAAAAAAAGTTTTTAATTTTTTTTTAAGATTTATTTATTTATGTGAGAGAGAGAGAGAGCATGAGCACGAGTGGGGTGGAAGGGCAGAGCTTAAGAATCTCAAGCAGACTCCCTGCTGAGCACAGAGACTGATGCGGGGCTTGATCTCATGACCCCTGAGATCATGACCTGAGCTGAAATCAAGAGTAATTTTAGTATATGTGCTGCCGAAGCGAGCACTGAAATCAAGAGTAAGATGCTTAACCGACTGAGCCATCCAGGGGGCCCTCTTAATTATAAACCTCATCACACTCTAATCAATTCTTATTTATAGGTATAGCTCTTCTAGTGGGGCTATGAAGGCAAAGACTGTTTCTGATTTCTAAACCAGAGCCTAGCAAACTGCCTACCCAGAAGGTATTCATTATATGTTTGTATAATGATCAAAATTCTACTGGAACAAATCATTCTTTTATCTCATATCCTTTTTGTAATGAGGTGGAGAACAAACAATTTTTAATCCTTTCCATCATTTTGCAAGTCACAGGGTATCCCATGTTAAAAATTGGCCAGCTAATCTTCCACTATCTAGGTTTCAGCCGAAATGAATTTGGATTAAGCCTTGGGGATTTACCCAAATATTTAGAGAGAATGTTAGTCTCTTTAATTGAAATTGAGATAACTGGGATCTAATGGGTTATTATAGCTGTGCTTCTCTTGGGCAGTACTGAAATAATGTCTTGTGTCTTAGGTTTTATACAATGAGATAAACAAGAAAGGAAAAGCAAAGGGATCATGTTTGTTCAATGTGGACAAGACTGACAGAGCACAAGAATCTGATTCCTTAACAGATTCAGATGGGGGCCATCTCTTTAATGATATAAAATCAGAAATGAGAAACATCAAATGTAGATTAGTTAAAGAAAATTTGATGGCAACATTGAACTCAAGCTAAGTAAACAAGGTTGTTCCCAGGCAATTATAAACTATCCTCTAATTCTCCCCCAGAGGCCTCCAAAGTCAGCATTTCTACATCAATTGTTGCATCAGTTTCCTTATGATTCCGAAACATTGTGTTGGTCTCCTGATAGATAATTTTATCTTCCACTTCTGGGGCAGTTTTGCAATTATGTAGCGGAAAATCCTATTCATCTTTCACATATATCACTCAGTCATGCTATGGTAACAAGTAGTTTATCTACCATCTTATTAACAAAACAAAATAAAACAAAACAAAACCATCTGGTGTAACTCAAGACTTCTGCACATACCAACATAATGTACTTGATGTTCACAACAATGGCTTTGCAGGACCCTAAAATATCCTCTGAATCATGGAAGAGAGATGAAATTAATCCCTTGAGTCTCGTTTCAGATCCAAGTGTATTTCATTGTATTCTAATTCCCTGAAAAAGCATGATTCCTGTAGAGCATATATGGAGAGTGTATGGGTGTATGTGTAGAATATTCCTTTTTTTAGAATTTGTAACACTGAGTTCACCAATCATGACCTGTAATAGGAAACATACTGTATATTAGGGATTCTCAAAGTATGCTCCAGAGATCTTAAAGCAACTGGATAATCTTTCTTAAGTTCCACAAGGTCAAAAATGTATTTGTAATAATACTACAACACGATTCATCTTTTTCATTCTCCTCTCACAAGGTGGAGTTTTCCAGAGGCTACATGATATGTGATATTAAAACAGATTGAATGCAGAAGCAGATATGAGAATCTAACAGATTGAATGCAGAAGCAGATATGAGAATCTAGCCTTTATCTATCAGGCCAGACATGAAAAATATTTGCAAAATGTAAAACAATCTCATGAATTTGGTCTTGGAAAATAGTAATATTTTGTAAAAATATGTTATCTAAGCTAAAATGCAGTGGGAGAATTAGGACTTCATTGTGTTCCTGAATCTAATGAGTCATGTCTTTTATCTATTATGGAAAATTATCACCTATTATCTCTTCAAACACTTCCAATCCTCCCCCCATTCTCTTCTCCATCTAGAATGCCAATACAATGTATGTTTGTCTTTTTCATGTTGCATGTTCAACATTTTTCATGTTTTCCATCCTCACAATTTTGTGCTACACTTTGGTTACCTCCTTTAGATTTTTCCAGTTTGCTAAGTCTTTTTACAGCTAAGTCTAATCTTATATAGCCCTTCTATTCATTCTAAAATTCAATTATTGTATTTTTTATTTTTAGAAGTTCTATTTTGTTTTTTAAAAATGTTAGGTCATGGAGCGCCTGGGAGGCTCAGTGAGTTAAGCATCTGCCTTCAGCTTGGGTCCTGATTCCAGAGTCCTGGGATTCAGCACTTTATCAGGCTCCCTGTTTATCAAGGAGTCTGCTTCTCCCTCTCCCTCTGCCCCCTCCCCTGCTCCTTCTCTCTCTCTCGCTCTCACTCACTCTCTCTCAAATAAATAAAATCTTTAAAAAAATAAAAACAAAAATCTGTTAAGTCTTGCTTATGCTATGTGTATATTCTTAGTTCTATCTTATCATTTCCTTAAATCTTCAAAAAATATGAAACTCATTTTATATTCAGTTATCTGATGGCTCAATGATCTTAAAGATACAAAAGTTCTAACAACGACTGTTTTCTTTGCTTGTAACATATATGGAAATCCATTTCCTCTTGTACAGTGCAAGTTTGTCTTATCAGTTTATGTTCAATCAAGCCTTATATCCATGGGAATCTTAGGCAGCCTGAGTAGAAGATGTGAGTTTTTACAGAAGATTCGCATTTGCTTTTGTTAGGCACCCAAGGTGCCCAAGATAGCATACATTAGAGCACCTAATCAATTTGAGATCATGTCTCTGGTTATGAATTCTCAGGAGACACTGTATTACCCCCTGTATTACCAGGCCAAGTCAGAGAATTTGTCTTATTATCTCTTTTGCTGGCTATTTTTTTCTCTAGTCCATCTTTTCATGACAGATAGGCTTGAAGACTCAGTTTCATCTGAGGGTCCTCATTTCCCCTTGATTCTCCACATGCTGGGCCCAAGGTCTAGTCTTCGTGTAACTGTTAAAGATTGAGCATCTTGGTTACCTGGAACAGAAAATACCTTTGGGCATCAGAGGCTTCAATGTCTTCTTCTTTCCTTGGTTTTCAGCTTCTTCTTCATTTTTGGTACCTGGGGATTTGCCTCATTTTTTTTTTCAACCCTAGCTTTATAGATGGGCTATTTGTTATATGTTGTTTAATACTCCAGGTGTCTTTTTGGGGGCAATATATTCAGATTATCTAGTTTGTCATATTGTTCAGGAATATAACTTGGCACAACATTTCTGAAATATAAAATGCACATACCACTTGATTTCAAGGAATTTATTCTTTGAATGAAAATTTGTTATTTTCTATCAAAGTTCAAAATATATACAAATTATAATCCAGCAATATCTACAAATATACTCATACTTGTATAAATGCAACATGAATAATGCTAATTATTGTAGGCTTAGTGAAAGTTCAAGGATTATAATAACAAGGTAAATGTTCACTATTAGGATACTAGTTGAATAAAGTATTTACCACAACACTTTGCAACAGTTAAAGGAATTTAAAAGATCTATATGACCTGATATGGAAAAATGCTTATGATGCAAGTTATATGATTTTTTTAGGTAAAAAAAATACAAGATATGCTTATATGTGCTTACAGATTCATTAAAAAGCTTCTGAAAAGAGGGGTGCCTGAGTGGCTCGGTGGGTTAAAGCCTCTGCCTTCGGCTTAGGTCATGATCCCAGGGTCCTGGGATCGAACCCCACATCGGGCTCTCTGCTCAGCAGGGAGCCTGCTTCCTCATCTCTCTCTGCCTGCCTCTCTGCCTACTTGTGATCTCTGTCTGTCAAATAAATAAACAAAATCTTAAAAAAAAAAAAGTGGTTTCTACCTTAAAAAAAAAAAGCTTCTGAAAAGATACACAATTAACTGTTAACAGTAGTTACCCCTACAAGTTGGAACTGAACCCTCATTACACAAACATTGTTTCTAAATGACAAATGTGCTAATTTGAAATGATTTTTTTACCCATTTATTAACATCAGCTCCTTGCTTCTTTATTATCATTAGCAGTGCCACTGGTGGCATTTACAAGTAAAGTTCTATTCTACAAACTGTCCTACAACTCCTTACATCTACTACCTGTTTGTTATTCCTTAACTGTCAATTATTATCCCAAGTAATCTGGTTGCCCTCTGCTGACTTTACTAGGACACTCATTGCCTAATGCTCCAAATATAATGGCCGAGACTGAAATAAGTAGATTTCTCACCCTCACCTTCTGAGATTCCTAATGGTTTACCATCTACATGAGTGTATATAAAGGAGCTGGAGTTTAAACGCCATGCTACTCCAGAGGGTTCAGTGAAGAAGCTAGGCCATAGCTTTGGCTTGTCACAGCCTAACCAGCAGGACATACAGATTTCAACATCTGAGCCTGGATGCAGCTTCTGACTGGAGCTTGACTTTTCAACAAGCTGCTTAGCTGGTAAGGACTAGTAGCTGAATTAGGCATTTATGCATCTGGGAGCATTTTCTGACATAAGCCTAAAGGTCTTCCTTGACCATCTTTATTCTTTCACATGATGAACTCCTGGTGATGACTGTGTGCGGTTACAGAATTACTTAATTTCCCCTTAGATTTAGATGCACAAATATGACAGACCCCACATACTTTTATGGAGCCTTTCACATACAAATACATGACTTTCTTTTTCATTCTCTTTGAAATAGGCTTCACGTTCATGCTATGATGAAAGATGGCCCAGATACTATTCTACATCTGGACTATAATTTTCACAATTGATGTGATGCTATTGTGATGCTATGTCTAAGGTTATGATGGAAATAGGGTGTTTTAATTATGAGTTGTGTTTGTTTTAGTTTGAGGGTTTTTTGTTGTTTTATTTTGGTTTGTTTTGAGAAAGAATGGAGAAAAAGATCAGAAGAAGAGAAAAGCTTTCCTTTTAGGAAGATGATTATTTGTTATGAGGTTTTTTTTTTAGTAGTATAATGCTAATTATAGAGTTTAAAAAGAATACTGTACATTGTCTCTCGATGCCTGCAAGCACATCATGACAAAACTACATTTGCATATAAGCAATACAAAATTGCAGGAGAGATGTGTCTTGGATTGCAGGCTCCCTAGCAAAGCCTTAGACTAGGACTTGGGTACAGGGCATTTACTGAGGATGATCCAAGGGAACAGAATGAAGGATCAGGTACAGGGAGACAAGAAAAAGAGAAAAGCAAGGGAAGAATGTGTTATTGAGGTCACTGGAATCTCAGAGAATTGTCTCTCCCTAAGGGCATTAAAAAAGGCTCTGTCCCTTTTGGTTGATGTGTCTCCTGAGAGTGTTAATTCTCTCATACCTTCTTTTTTTTCCCCCAGGTAATAGCTCCTGACATGACTTTCTTTTTTTCAACTTTACTGAGGTATAACCGACAAATAAAATTGTAATATATGTGAAGTGTACAAATACATGATTTGATACATGTATACGTGAAGGGATTCCCACAATAGAGTTAATTAACACATCTATCACCTCATATATTTACTCCCCCACCCTTTTCTGCTGAGAACATTTAGGTTCTATTCTCAGCAAATTTCAATAATATATTACCAACTATAGTCACTATGTTATGCATTAGGTCCCAAGACCCTATTCTTTTTTTTTTTTTTTTGAGATTTTATTTATTTGAGAGAAAGAGAGTGCATGAGTGGGAGGAGAGGCAGAGGGAAAAGGAAGAAGGAGAAACAGACATCCCGCTGAGCAGGGAGCCTGACACAGGGCTCAATCCCAGGACGCTGAGACCATGACCTGAGCCAGAGGCAGTGGTTCAACTGACTGAACCACCCAGCGTCCAAGACCTCATTCATCTTATAACTGAAAGTTGTACCATTTTACCGGCATCTCCCAAATTTTCCCAACCTCTAATTTTTCTAATCACTGCTCTACCTTGTTTCTATGAGTTTGACTTTTTAAAGAATTTCACATATAAGTGATACCATGAAGGTTTTGCCTTATTCTGTTTAGCTTATGTCTCTTTCCAACAGTCCATTGTTATTGTATAAAAACACAACTCATTTTTGCATATTGATTTTGTATCCTAAAACTTTACTGAATTCATTTATTAGTTCTAACAGTTTTGTAGTAAAGTCTTTAGGTTTTCTACATATAATATCACACCATCTGCAAACAGAGACATTTTTTACTTCTTCTTCCTTTCCTATTTGAATGTATTTTATTTCCTTTTCTTTCCTAATTGCTCTGGCTAGGACTTCTAGTACTATAAAATAATAAAATAAAAGTGGCAAGAGTGAACATCCTTGTCTTGTTTCTGATCTTTGAGGGAAAGCTTTCAGCCTTTCACCACTGGGTATAATATTAGCTGTGGCCTTGTCATCTATGGTTTTATTATGTTGAGGTATAATACCCAGCTTGTGAGAGTTTTTATCATAAACAAATGTTGAATTTTGTCAAATGCTTTTTCTGCATCTACTCAGAAGATCATATGATTTTTTATTCTTCATTTTGTTGATGTGGTATATCTAATATATTGACCTACATATGTTGAACCATCCTTGCATCACAGGGGTAAATATCATTTGATCTCACTGTATGATCTTTTTAATGTACTGTTGAATTTGGTTTGCAAATATTTTGTTGAGGATTTTTACATCTACGTTCATCAGGGATAATGGCCTGTAGTTTTCTTTTCTTGTAGTGTCCATGTCTATCTTTTGGTACCAGATTAATGCTGGCCTTGTAATACAAGTTTGGAAGTGTTCCCTCCTCTTGTATATTTTTGTAAGAGTTTGAAAAGGATTGGTATTAGTTCTTTAAATGTTTGGTAGAATTTACCAATGAAGGCATTTCATCCTGGACTTTTCTTTGTTGAAAAGTTTGGATTACAAATGTCCTTATTAGTAACTGGTGTTCAGATTTTCTATTTCATCATGATTCAGTCTTGGTAGGTTGTATGTTTCTAGGAATGTATTCATTTCTTCTAGGTTATCTAATTTGTTGGTATATAATTGTTCATAGTAGTTTCTTATGGAATTTGGTATTTCTGTGTTATCAGTAGTAATGTCTCCTCTTTCATTTCTAATTTTACTTGAGTCTTCTTTCTCTTTTTCTTAGTCTACTTAAAGGTTTGTCGATTTTATTTTTCCGAAAAACCAGATATTAGTTTCATTGATCTTTCCTACTGTCTTTTTAGTCTGTTTCATTTATTTCCTCTCCGTTCTTTGTTATCTCCTTTCTTCTATTAATTTGGGCTTAGTCTGTTCTTTTTCTAGTTCATTGAGGTGGAAAATTAGATTGCTTATTGGAGATTTTTTTTCCCTTAATGTTGGCATTTATTACTATAAACTTCACTCTTATGATGGCTTTTGCAATACTGCATAAGTGTTGGCATGTTGTGTTTCCATTTTCATTTATCTCAAGATACTTGTTAAATTTCCCCTTTGATCTCTTCTTTAACCCAATGTCCAGCAGCATGCTGCTTAATCTCCATGAACTTGTAGATTTCCCAATCTTCTTATAATTTATTTCTAGTCTCACGACATTATGGTCATAAAAAATGCTTGATATGATTTCAATCTTCTTAAATTTATTAAGACCTGTTTTGTGGCCTAAAATATGAGCCCTCTTGGAGAATATTCCATATTCACTTGAGAAGAATGTGTATTCTGTTGCTGTTTGATGTAATGTTCTATATTTGTCTGTTAGATCCCTCTGGTCTAATGCATGTTTTAAGTGAAATGTTTCCTTATTGATTTTCCATCTGAATGACCTATCCATTGTTGAGAGTGGGTACTGAAGTTCTCTACTATTTTTTTAAAGATGTATTTATTTATTTTAGACAGAGAGAGAGAGAGTGCACACTGTGAGGGAAGGGGGGAGGAGGGGCAGAGGGACAGGGATAGAGAGAATCTCAGTCTCCCTACTGAGCATGGAGCCTGACTCGGGGCTCAAACCCAGGACCTGAGATCATGACCTGAGGCTGAAATCAAGAGTTGGCTGCTTAACTGACTGAGCCACCCAGGTGCCTCCCTACTATTCTATATATTTCTCCTTTGAGATCTGTTAGCATTTCTTTATACATTTAGGTGTTCTGATGTTGAGTGCATAAATATTTACAATTATTATATACTCTTGTTGAAATAGCCCTTTACCATTATATAATCACCTTGTCTCTTGTTACAGTTTTTGTCTTAAAACTCATCTTCTTGGGGCATCTGGGTGGCTCAGTGGGTCCAGGGATCGAGCCCCACATCAGGCTCTCTGCTCAGCGGGGAGCCTGCTTCCTCTTCTCTCTCTCTCTGCCTACATATCTGCCTACTTGTGATCTCTGTCTGTCAAATAAGTAAATAAAATCCTTTAAAAAAAAAACTCATCTTCTTGGAGTACATGGACGGCTTAGTTCGTGAAGTGTCTGCCTTTAGTTCAGCTCCCTCTCCCTCTGCCTGATGCTCTGCCTACCTGTGCATGTGTTCTCTCTCTCTCAAATAAATAATTAAAAAAAAATTTCTCTGATGTATGGATAGCCATTCCTGCTTTCCCTGGCTTCCATTTGCATATAATACCTTTTTCCATTCCTTTATTACCTTCGGTCTATGTGTTTGTTTAAGGCAGAAGTGAGTCTCTTGTAGGCACAACAGAGTTAAGTCCTTTGTCCCTTTCTTCCTCTCTTCCTCTCTTCTGTTGTGATTTGACCACTTTCTACAGTGGTATGTTTTGATTCCTTTCTCTTTATTTTGTGTATTTACCATAAGTTTTTACTTGGTGGTTATCAAGAGGCTTACATAAAACATAGCTGTAACAGTCTATTTTAAGTTGATAACTTAAATAAGCATTTGATTTTAAATGCATATAAAACATTACATTTTTATACACCCCCACATTTTGTTCTAGATGTTACAATGTAAATCCTTTTGTACGGTGTGTCCATTAACAAATTACTGTAGTTATATTTATTTTTAATACTTTTGTCTTTTAATGTTTAAAGTTATAAGTTATCCATCAACATTATTCCAAATATAACTATATACTTACCTTTATGAGCAAGTTTTATGTTTTCATACAGAATACTTCATTTCAGCTTGAAGAACTCTCTTCAACATTTCTTATAAAGCTGGTCTAGTGGTGATGATCTCTTTCAGCTTTTGTCTGGAAAACTTTCTCCTTAAATTCTTTCTCTTTCCCTAAATTCTGAAGAACAATTTTGCCAGGTAGAATATTCTTGACTGGCAGTTCTTTCAGCACTTTGAATATATCATCCTACTCCCTTCTGGCATGCAAAGTTTCTGCTGAAAAATTCTGCTGGTAGTTTTATGGGAGCTACCCTGTATGTTGCTTTTTTCATACTACTTATAAGATTCTCTGTCTTTAAGCTTTGACAACTTAATTATAATATGTATTGAGGTGGGTGCTTTATCTTCATCTTATTTGGTATTATTTGGGCTTCCTGGATCTGGATGTTTGTTTCTCTTCCCAGGTTAGTAAAGTTTTCAGACTTTATTTCTTTAAATAAGCTTTCTACTCCTTTTTTTCCCTCTCTCCTCCTTTTGGGACCCCCATAATGCATATATTGGTCTGTTTCATGGGGTCCCATAAGTGCTTTAAGCTCTTTTCACTTTCTTTTTTCCTTTTGCTCCTCTTATTGGATAAATTTGACTGCTCTGTTTTCAAGTTCACAAATCTTTTCTTCCACTTGTCTAGTCTGTTGAACTCCTCTGTTGAATTTTCAATTCCATTACTGCACTCTTCAGCATTATGAATTCTGTTTGGTACTTTTAATATTTTCTCTTTGTTGAAATTCTCTTTGCTCATCCATTGCTTTCCTGTCCTTAGTAAGCATCTTTATGACTGCTATTTGGACTCTGTACCAGGTAAATCACTTATCTCCACTTTATTAAAATTGGTTTCCAGAGATTTTTGTTATGTTGTTTGTAACATATCCCTCTTTTTCCTTCATTTTCCCTAACTCTCTGTGTTGGTTTCTGCATGTTAGAGAAAACAGTCACCTCTCCTAGTCTTGACAGACTGGTCTTATGTAGAAGATGAATGTTGTCAATCAGCCTGGCCTGAGCTCCCGGTTGTTTCTAAAACTTTTGTGATTTTTCAAACTACTGTCTTTATTCTTGGTCGCTCTAGTAACTGAGAGTGTGCCAAGACCTGTCAGTGTCCCAAAGGGGAGGATCACAATCGGCACATAAATATAGGCTGATTAGAAGCCAGACTCTCAGGCAGCAGCTGGGCAAGTATGTAGTTAAACCCCTCCAGAGAGAATCTGGGAGATGGGCATTTTTGTCTGCTCCCTGTAAACTGAGCCTAGGCGTACAGCCATGAAGGGGTGCCCCTGAACTCATTTAAAAATGCTTCTTTGGGGGCGCCTGGGTGGCTCAGCCAGTTAAGTGACTGCCTGCAGCTCAGGTCATGATCCTGGAGTCCTGAGATCGAGTCCCGCATCGGGCTCCCTGCTTGGTGGGGAGTCTGCTTCTCCCTCAGACCCTCCCCCCTCTCTTGCTCTCTCTCTCTCTCTCTCTTTGTCATTCTCTCAAATAAATAAATAAAATTAAAAATGCTTCTTTGCCACAGTCCCACGGGATACATAAATGCAAGCCCCATTAGCTCAGAGAAAGGTAATTCAGGGGTCCAACTCTCAGGCTACAACTGCAAAAGCTGGAGTGACAGGCATGTGCACACAAGATCCTTCAAAAGAGATGTTGGTGACCTAATTTTATCATTGAACTGATTGAGACAGAGAACAATGAAAGTGCCCACCAACACCCCCCAGGCTCTGTGGAAGACTACAGCAGCTAGCCCTTCTATGTGTGCAAATTAGAAGCTAGAACCTCAGGCAGCAGAAGGTGAGGTATGCAGTCAATCCTCTTCCAAAGGAAAGACAGGAAGATGAGCATTTTTGCCTACTCCATATTTGTTGAGACCTTGGAAGACAGCCACACTAAGTGTTCACCCACCTGTTAAAAACTACTCCATTGTTTTCCATAGTCCTGAGAGTCTTGTGAATACAAGCCCTATTGGCTTTCAGAGCTAGGTATTTGGAGAACCCATCCCTTGAGTGGGAGCCTTAAAATCTGGGACCTAGATGTGCAATTCAAACCCTGTGCTTCTGAAGGAGAAGCTGGGAGTTAAGGGTCCTACCCAATTATATGGCACTATGCCAGCGGTGGGGTTTATGATCAGCATATGTCATGGCCTTTCCTACTCACTTTGATGTAGGTGTTTTCTCCATTATCTGATGTACAGAAGTGATTTCTCTCAGAGGGAACTGCTCCATGTGTAGCAGTACATTAGGTGTATCTATGGGAGGAAGGATGTTTAGGAGCCATGTTGCTTTCTTGGTCCTGCCCCACTTTTGAGTTTCTATTTACATCAAAGTCCATGAGAGTTGATACTGAATTCTTTAGAGGATGAGATATGTTTAAACAGAGATAGCAAAGAGAACAGTTTGTGAGGTCACATGGTCTATGGGCACCAGAAGAGAATATTGGATTACTGGAACCCAAAATATCTCTCATGATAACCTTCTTCAATCCCCAAATCTACTCATTCTTTGTATTTCCCAGTACTCTATTAAGACACAGACACTTTTAGAAGGAGATATTTGGGGGGCCACAGTCAAATCATTTAAACCTATGTTCACCATATCACTTTTCTTTTTTTTTTTAAGATTTTATTTATTTATTTGACAGACAGAGATCACAAGTAGGCAGAGAGGCAGGCAGAGAGAGAAGAGGAGGCAGGCTCCCTGCTGAGCAGAGAACCCGATGCAGGGCTTGATCCCAGGACCCTGAGATCATGACCTGAGCCAAAGGCAGAGGCTTTAACCCACTGAGCCACCCAGGCGCCCACCATATCACTTTTCAATGAAAGCAGCTGATGATTTAAAAACCATTCATGTAGTCGGGGCGCCTGGGTGGCTCAGTGGGTTAAGCCTCTGCCTTTAGCTCAGGTCATGATCTCAGGGTCCTGGGATCGAGCCCCGCATCAGGCTCTCTGCTCAGCAGGGAGCCTGCTTCTCCCTCTCTCTCTGCCTGTCTCTCTGCCTACTTGTGATCTCTCTCTGTCAAATAAATAAATAAAATCTTAAAAAAAAAAAACCATTCATGTAGTAAGAAGGTAGTGGGAAGGTATGTATGCAAGCCAATGGGGCGTGGGGTAGGAAAAATTCTAGGCCATCAGCAAAAATGTATCAAGATGGGCACATTGAAAAGGTGTTTCACTTGCAACATGGAGAAAACAGTTAAAAAATAAGTGTCCAACTATTTAATCTCCTAAATATGGCCAAAGATACGGTGTAACTGAAAATCATATTAGAGATAAAAACATACATGTTTGGAAAAGAACTTCAGGATTCAACATCTATGATCATGGTGCTCTAAATAGAAATAAAATTGTTTCTCATTCCAAATGGATAGAACTGCTGGGTAAAATATTAGTTAAAAAAAAATAATAATACATAGCCAAGCTTAAAAGAAAGTGAGAATTCCCCTCAGGTGAAAAGAATACAGTGGGAATATAAAGCCAGAGCAGCAGGAGACATTATGAAGAAGTGGTTAAATTAAATCTAAGAATGGGTCCTAGAGCCTGGAAGCTATAAGGCACAGACGCAGGAAATAGAGTTTTACGTTAGAAGCCGGAGAAAGCTGGGCTTCCACATAAAGCCAACTCCCTTTAAGGATCGCTTTGACTGTGGCAACCGAACTGAGAAAACTCTACCCACCAGCTCCGCAAAGCAGTTAAGTTATTATCTGCCCAGAACACTGAGTAGAGGAAATTCTCCTGTGAGACAGCAAGTCACTGAGATGCCCTTGCTGAAAGATTTACTTAAGGGTGTACTTAAGGGTGTACTTTTTGAACCCAAAAAGAAAGAATGGACTAAAAGAATTAAGAAGAGGTAAGAAACTGGTAAAACATCAACATCAGCAATAACAACAATAATGTCACATTTCATGGATATTGAAACAAAAAGAATTTCAATATTGGACATGTGAGATTTCAATATTGAACATGTGAGACTTAAATTTGGATTTAAAAATAAAATCCAGTTATCTGCTGACTCTGAGAACCACAACTATACCATAAGGACACAGAAAAGTTAAAAATAAATGATGGGGAAACATATCAGGCAAATGCTAACAAAAAGATATTTATATCAAACAAAAATAATGTATAAAGAAAAACAATATTACTAGGGATACATAAAAATAAAAAATTAATTCACTAAAGGACAAAATAATTCTGAACTTGTATAAACCTAACAACTTCAAAATATACAGGAAAATGGAGTTATAATGATAAAGGAAAAGATTTACAGTCATGATTGATTTTTTAATGTGCCTCTATAATCAAAAGACAAAAAACACTGTGGCTGTAAATGATATGATGACACAATTAAAAGACTTGCCATAATGACAATAATTACATAAAATAACACATGCAACAATTAGAAAACTTACATTCTTTTTGACATAAAAATGGAATATTTATAAAAGCTATCCATAGGGCGCCTGAGTGGCTCCGCAGGTTAAGCCTATGCCTTCGGCTCAGGTCATGATCCCAGAGCCCTGGGATCAAGCCCCGCATTAGGCTCTCTGCTCAGCAAGAAGCCTGCTTCCCCTTTTCTCTGCCTGACTCTCTGCCTACTTTAAAAAAAAAAAAAAAAAAAAAAGCTGTCCATATATCAGGACAAAGGCTAATCTCAAAAAAATCTCTGAACATGTCACACAGACCACAATATCTACTCAAAATACATTAAGTTTAGAAATCAGTAACAAAAAAAATCTAAAAATATTCATGTATTTGGAAATTTTCGATATACTCTTAAATAATTTATGAGTAAAAGAATTCACAATGAAAATTATAAAATATTTAAAACTGATGCACAAAGAAAAGAGTATTTCAAAATGTGTGGGGCACAGCTAAATGAACAAATTATAAAACATGAAAAATTAAAAACTAATGACTCAAGAGATTAGGAAGAAGTTGGTAGAATGAAAAGATAAATATAAAAGCAGAAATTAATGAAATGGGAAACAAAGAAACAATAGAAACAAACCTCAAACCTGTTTTTTGAAAAGAAAAAAATAAATGAACTATTTTGTGATTAAGGGGGAAAACATGAAGATATAAATAAAACAGATATGAAAGTAAAGGGGGTCACAAATACAATAGACATTTCTAAAAATGGTAGGAAAATAGGTTGAGTAGCTTGATGCCAGTAAATTTGGAAACATAACAAAATTTGAATCATTCTCTAGAAAAGGATAACTTACCAAAATAGACTCATAGAAAATAAAAAACTTGAATAGATCTATATTAATTAAAGAACTGGAACTGATAAATAAAAATATATACCCCCCCAAAACAAAATCACAATAAGCCAGATGGCTTTATAGGGAACACAGTCAAACTTTCCATGATCATTATGTTAAAATTTTCCAGAGAATACAAGAAACACAGAAATGTTCCCAACTCATTTTATTGAGGATAGCACACCATGACACCAAAACTGAAAAAATACAGTAATAGAAAGGATGTAACTCAGCTCATTCATGAACATATTTTTAAAAATCCTAAGGAATGTATTAGTACCCAAAAACCAACTATTTATACTTTATATATAAACACACACAGACAGACACATACACATGTAAGTACAAAGTAGAAATAATCTCTAGAATTCAAGGCTGGTTTAATACTAGAAAATCTTTTTGTGTGTTTCAACACATTTGTAGACTAAAGGAGAAAAAAATCAATTACCTTACTATGTATAAAAAAAAGCATTATTAAATTTAACGGATAGTTATCATAAAAAGAAAAACTCTCCAAAAACCAGAAATAAAAGGAAGTTTTTTAAAACCTGACATGATATATTTTAAAACACTACAGAAAACATCATAATTAATAATACAACTTTAGAAGCATTTCTTTTAATAAAAAGAAGAGAAAAATAATGGGTATTACTATAACTGTTCAACATTCTTCTGTTGGTCCTAGCCAGTGTAATAAGACAGATTTTTTTTAAAAAGAAGAAAGAAGGAAAGAAAACTTAAAATAATTACAAACTAATCATTGTTAAGTAGGTCTGTTCAAAATTTTTTGAAGGATTTTGGCTGATCTTGATATTTCTACACAGACTAAGTGTACCTCCCAAAACTAGAATCCATAAAGCCACATTTCCCAGACTGCTTCACTCTTAGGTGCAGATCTGTTAAATTACAAATCTTCCTAATCGTATTTTTCCAATCAGAGAGTCACAAGAGCCTTCGATCCAAAAACAGATGGTGAGTAGGGCGTCGCAATTATAACGCTCCCTTTCAGACTCAAAAGAGTTCTGAGTTAGATGATACATCATACATTTATCTCAATTAGATGGGCAAAAAGGCAACAGGTGGAGTTATATGGCTAATGCAAGTCATGACAGAAATGGCATGGATCTGGAGGTCTTAGCTATGGAAGCCTGGATCTAGCAGGTTCTGTGTAATGGTGGAGGGAATACAGTTCCAGCACCAGCAATCTGTGTTTTAATAAGCAACTGGGATGATTTTGATGCACACACAAGTTTGAGAGTCACTGGTCTGGAGAAACTCCTGTCCATGTGCACAAGGAGAAATATGTAAGGATGTTTACTATGACACTATTTGTAATACCAGAATAAGTGAAAACTGTCTTGGCATCTTTGGTAATGGAAGAGATAAATAACTGACCTGGTTGTACCATAGATTCTATATCACAGTTCAGATGAATGAACATGAATTTATCCATGGATAAATCTCAGAAACTTAATGCTAAATGGGAAATGCAAGCTGCAAAAGGATTTAGAAGGCATAGTATCATTTACTTAACATTTTGAAGCACACAAAGCCATGGAATATATTATTTATGATATTTATGGAATTTTTTTAAAACACAACAACATCGAACGATTCAAACACACCAATTTCAGGACAGTGGTTATCTCTAAGGAGGAAAGGAAGATAAGAAAATATGACAGCATCTTAATAGTTATTAAATCTGATAATGGGTTCATTGGTTTTTGTTATATTCTCTATACTTTTCTTCATATTTAAAAAACAAAACAAAATGAAACAATCTTGGGGTACCTAGATGGCTCAGTCAGTTAAGCATCTGACTCTTGGTTTCAGCTCAGGTCATAATCCCAGGGTTGTCAGCCTCCATACCAGTGTGGAGTTTTCTTGAGATTCTTTCTCTCCCTCTCCCTCTGCCCCACCCCTGCTCACCCACACAGACTCCCACTTTCATGTTCTTTCTCTAAAATAAACAAATCTTTAAAAAAAAAAAGCTTCATTAAAATTTAAAAAATGTTTGTTTTTCAAGCAAACTTTCAGTTGATAAAATGGTTTTATCAAATATGCAGTAATGTTGCCATGTTTCATTTCCCGGGACTTACTGTCAGATAGAAGCTCAGTGCACAAAGGTACAATGCTGTATCAACCACCGCAGTAAACATGTACTTTTAAATTCAGTTTGTATTCAACTTGATCCTGAATTGCTGGCAGTCAACAATTTAGGGAGGACAAAATATATCAATCCTAAAAGAAAACTACAGAAGTAACCCATATAAAGGACTGGTTAGCCTTGCATATTACAAGAAATCTAATGTTCCTTAAAGAAGGACTCTGGGTAAATTTTCTTGTAAAATAAATAAACATTCTTGAATCTCTTTGTAAGTTCCTATTTTCAAATGTTTTATTTTCCTAAAATATTACGTACCTATAAAACTGTGTGGAGAACTCAGTTTTCTAGCATTGTTAGCCTTCCAGATCACTGAAGGGGTAACTCAAGAACACTTTGGGGGAAGAAAGCCAAGACATCAGACTAATCTACATATTCATCTATTTAGTTATCTCTCTACAATTTTTTCCCCAGCCAGCCAGCCAGGCACCTGAGAATCTCGGATGGCTTTCACATGCTCATTCCAGACTGTGCCAGCATTCAGTAGTCAAGTGAAATTCCATGACTATTAATTTATAAATACTACATTGACAAGTAACAGGTAACTATAAGAATTGTATACATTCCTAGGATTTTATTCACTTCGTTTTACAGAATGAGCTTAGAATTTCTACCAGGTAACATTAAATTTTAGCACCCTTGTAAACCTAACAGAGTATACAGTAGTAGTTTTACTCCTCTTATGTGTATCAAAAATGAGGTATTGTTAATATTGAGCTACGTAATATTTAAATTTTTTTTAAATTTTTATTTAAATATTTAAAAATATTTTTAAAATACTTAAAAATTCTGAAGAAATGCAAGAATTGCTAACATGTGAAGAACTCTGAGAAATTATCGGGAAAATGTTAATGAGACATAGAGAAGAGCTCACAAAGACTAGGAGACCAAAATGAAGCTCTCAGAGAAAAGAGAAGACAGAGAAGGTTGACCAAAGGGAACTTCTAAAGATGACAGGAGTGAAGGGTTCTGGCAGGGATCTTCACGGAGCAGCACCAGATACAGATCCGTAACTGGCTGTAAACAAGAACATGCGGAACATAGAAGATGAGGGGGCTACTCCACAGACGGCAATTCATGACACCGGTACAGAAGTTAAGTGCCTCGAGTAAATGTCGTCATGGTGGGATATTGCACTGAGACATCTACTCAGTGATGATGGCTATTTTTGTTGCAAACATGAGAAGCGAAAAGAATCTAGACAACATATATACAAGGGGGCACTGAGACGGAATCACTGTATTTAGTCACAAACCATATGGCTTTCTCAAGTGCAACAATTATACCAAGTATTGTATCTAAGATAATTAATTGTGTTTACCAGGCAATATAAGTAAATATGAATAAATAGATTTAGCTGCTATTTTATCATCTATAATTAGGAGCTGCTAGAACTACATATGTTCAGTAGTTTCTGTCATGAATCTTTGGAAATAGCAAGGATCATGATGCAGACTTCCACAAAGTGTCCCAGGTTTGAGGTAAAAAGAGAAAGACCTGGGGTACCTGGTGGCTCAGTTGGTTGAAGGTCTGCCTTCTGCTCAGGTCATGATCCCAGGGTCCTGGGATCGAGTCCCGCATCGGGCTTCCTGCTCATCTGGGAGTCTGCTTCTTCCTCTCCCTCTGCCTCTCTCCTCATGCTCATGCTCTCTCTCTCTCCCCCAAATAAATAAATAAATAAATAGATAAATAAGGGAAAGACCTAAAAGCAGGAAGAAAGTGGTATCAGAAGCTCATAATCACTATCAGCCGTTGCTTTCAACCCTAGAAATGTTGGCATGTCAGTTTAATGGAGAGTGTGGACGATGCGCACGTGAAAACTTCATGTCCCCCAAGTGCTTCCAAGATTAGGTGAGTTGTAGATCAGGGACCTTAAACCAAGTGAAAAAATTGGGTTGTTTCAGGCACAATATGAAGTATCTTGGTTTGTGTTTTTTTTTTGCTAGTTTAAGCCTTTAAATACACAATACATTAATTTCTAAACAAACTGATTTGTTAAATGGATGTTAGTTGTTGTTAGAGAGAGAGTATTATTGAAAAGAACCATAAAAAACTGGGGGTCATATTCTGTTCTCTAATAGCAAATATTTTCGGAGCGCCTGGGTGGCTCAGTGGGTTAAGCCTCTGCCTTTGGCTCAGGTCATGTTCTCAGGGTCTTAGGATGGAGCCCTGGATCAGGCTCTCTGCTCAACGGGGAGCCTGTTTCCCCCACCTCTGCCTGGTAGAGAGCTACCTACTTGTTCTCTCTCTCTCTCTCTCTCAAATAAATAAAATGTTTTTTAAAAATTTTTAAAAATAGCAAATATTTTCAAATGTTTTAGCTGTTTCTCTCTGTTGTCATCCTCCTGTATTTCTAACTAATGTGCTTAAATTGCTATGTCTTGATTCATGGACTTTGGACACTAATCATTGACTTACCACACTATTTTGGTGATATAGCTCACTTACATCCACATTCCTCTCCTCATTTTTCTATTATAAATGTTCTCTTTTACTCAAAGCAAGAGTCAGACTTTATTAAATATGTTTTATTGCTGAGTTATGCAGTTGACTATGATTCCCTCTTTTTCTCCATGCAACTTTTTTTCTCTGAGGTCAATAATTGATCTTCCTTAGAATTGGCTAAGATTTCCATTGTTGCTGTGTTTTTCTAGAAGCTAGATTTTCCCATACCCTTTAAGAGCAATTGAATTCAACTTTTCACTTGGTGAAAGCAAGATGATTATCGTTTTTCCCTAGAGCCCTCCACCTTCCCTTCTGGGCTGGACTGGTTGCTTTCTAGGCCTAAACACACAGCTGTCATCCTGGGACCTTCCTTCGGCACCATCTTGAGAAACCCTTACCCAATTCTGCCAGCTTCCTGAATCCCAAACCTCCTCTTTCTTGGTTAGTCCCTCACTGTGGTGGAGCTCAACCTCCTGTAGCTTTCTGAGAGAATGTAAATGGCTAAGGAAGGAAGGAGGCCGAGGGGTCTCATCCATCAAAATGCACATTTTAATTTAATTGCCCTGCTTTCAGCGCAGCACCTCACTCCCTGCCCCTCCTCTTCAGTTTTTAACTTCTGGATTTCATGATAGGTTCTTAAATAAAGGTTATTTCAGAGAAAACAACAGTTAGAGTTAACATCTTTATTTCATTTGCAAGAACCAGGATTTGTTGTAAAAAAAAAATTATTAATAAGTCCAAAACCTGGAACAATCAGAGTAATGGATTTTTACCATAAGTCACAGAGTAGGGAGGATATAATTTATAATGCAAGGGCATTTCCGAGTACATAAAGTAGAAGGAAAAGCCCTTCCTGGGCTGCGAGAAGGCACTGGGGCAAGGGTGGGAGGTGGCGCAAGAAAGTGAAGACTCAGGGACAGTGCATTTCCTGCCCTGCCATCTTGGAATGAAACCCCAAGGGATGATGGAGACTCACAGACAGCCTTAGGAAACGTGGGTGGGCACCCTCACCTCTATTCCTCAGAACATAGCCCAGGAAGCTACAATGTGAGCAGAAGGGCAAGACAAAATGTGCTGAGAGGATGACCCTAATTTAAATCTGATTTCCCTTCCAGCAAGTTAGATAGGGAAGACAGACAGTGATATGCCTTGGGTTCTATTTTTCTAAGTAGTTCCGGGCTCCACACTACCTCGAATAGCAGACTTAGCAGCGGTGCAGCCACGGTGATGTGGTTAAGCTGAGGCAGGGCAGGAGGGTGTGTCTGCTTGGTCAGTTAGAATTCCGAAAGCCTGCCGAGCTTTTGCAGGTTGAAGTACAGGCTGATATGGCTGAGAATGTGGACGTTGAGCATGATGGAAAAGTACCCACAAAGGGCTATTCTCCTATTCAGATGATCCTTTTTTCCTCTATCTAGCTGAAGTGAAAAGTTATTCTAGAACAAACCTGTCATCAGAACTTAGGTCAACAAACTTTTGGCATCCTCCTCAACAAGTCAGACCTCCTTTCTCTATTTCCAGAGTCCACATGAAAAGTTTGTGGCATCCAATGATCATCTGATCACAGAAACCACCACCTGAACAGGAGCTGGCAGGAGTAGCTTCTACACTTGTGCACCACCGGCGGTCATGTAAACTGGGGCAGCCGCTCTGAAAGACAGTATGGAGGTTCCTCCAATATGACCCAGCAATTCCATCTTTAGCATTATGTCCAACGAGAATGACATCATTATCTCAAAGAGGAATGTGCACTCCCCTGTTTGCTGTGCATTATTCACAATAGTCCATACATTGAAACAACCTAAGTATCTACCAACAGATGAATGTATAAAGAAAATGTTACGCATACCCCCGAATATTAGTCAGCCTTAAAAAAGAAGGAAATGCTGCCATTTGCAATAATATGTATGAAACTGGAGGACATTATACTAAATGAAATCAGCCAAACACAGAAAGACAAATACTGCATGTTATGACTAAAAGAGTCATATTCATAGAAGCAAGGAATAGAATGGTGGTTGTTAGGGGCTAAGGGGAGCAGGAAATGGGAAGATGTTGGTCAAAAGGTACAAAGTTTCAGTTCTGCAAGACGAATAAGTTCTGGGGATGTAATATATAGCATGGTGACTATAGTTAACACTGTATTTATTACATACTTGAAATCTGCTAAGAGGGTAAATCTTGAGTGTTCTCACCACACAATAAAGATGGTAACTATGTGAGGTGATGAACATGCTAATTAGCTTGACTGTAGTGATCAGTTCACAGTGTGTACATATATCAAAACATCACTGGGGAACCTGGCTGGCTCAGTTGGTGGAGCGTGTGACTCTTGATCTCAAGGTTGCGAGTTTAGAGTTTGGGCACAGAGATCACTTAAAAATGAAAATCTTTTAAAAAGTTACCTGCAAACCTTAAATATATGCAATTTTTATTTGTCACTTATACTTCAACAAACCTGGAAAAAAAAAGTGGGTTCTAATCCATTCTTTTAGTAACTAGCTCTGTGACCTTGAATCAGTCACATCTCCTTTCTCAGCTTCAGTTAGCTTGTCTGTAATTGAAGGGGTTGAACTGTGCCTTTGTCCTATGGGTCATCTGAATGCTTCAGCAAGAAAGGCAGCTGAATAATTTTAGGTGGCTGAAATGAATAAAAATTAGATTTCAACCACACTGCTGTTATTATTAAATGGCTACCTAATCAAACCTCTCTTTCATCCCAAATTAATCTGTAATGATTTAAATTATAACTTACAGTTTTTGAAGTGCTTGCTTCTACATTTTCCCCCCTTTTCTTCCTTCAACCCATTTGAGGTAAATAGGGCAGGCATTTATATCTCCATTATTTTCCTCCTTGGGGGAATATACAACTCCCAGCCCAGGATCCCCACAGTCTATAGCAGCAACTCCCATGTCAAGATCCCTAGAGGGCACCTATTACAAATTTTTATTCCTGAGCCCTGTTTTAGACCCACTAAATCAGAATCTCTGAGACTGAGGTCCTGGGATTTGTTTGCATTTCTGACAAAACACCTCAAGGTGATTTCTATACACCTTAAATGTGAGAATCACTAGTTTACAGAACACAGGAGGCCCTATTACATGTCAGGCACTGTACTAGCTGCTTTATACATAGCCTTTCATTCCATCCTCATAACTGCTCAGTGAAGGGTATGTTGTCTTCAAATAAACTTATTCTGGAAAACTACAGATTTACGGAAAAGTTGCAAAGATAGCCATGACATTGTGGCCTCACCCAGTTTCTGTGGCTCTTGTTTTTATTCCCATCACTGTGGTTAGTTTGCCAAAATTAAGAAACCAACACTGGGAAATTAGTGTTAACTAAACTCTGAATTTTATTTGGATTACCCCAGTTTCGTCATTAATGTCTTGTTTCCTGCACTAGGATCTAGTCCAGAAGACACTGCATTCAGTTGTCATGTGACTGGCCTGTGACAACTTCTCTGGTCTGTGACGGTTTCTCAGTATTTCTTTCCCTTTGGTGACCTTGGCAGTTTTGCGGAGTACTAATCAGGTATTTTGTAGAATGTTTCTCAAATTAGGTTTGTCTGATCATTTCTCTCATGGTTTGTTTGTTGTTTTTTTTTCAAATACCACAAATAGGAAGTGTCTTTCTCATCACATGATATCAGGGGTACGTGATATTGGTACAACATCACTTGGTGATGATAATAAAGTATATGTTTGTAATCCCAATTCAACTAATTAGGAAACAAAAGTTTATCAAGCCCAGTGTTCCACAGCTGCTAAGTAAAAGAACTCGGGTGAAGTTTCAATTCATTTTCCTGCCATTTTGGTTGCAAGGGATCATTCCAGCTTTATCCTCCCCCTCTCCCCCAGAACTGTCCATTCAGCCTGACTTGGCCTTGCCCTACATTGTCTTATGCTTCATTCCATACCCAAGTTTTCCAAGTCCTTCAGTATCAGCTGAAATCCAACCCCCTCTTTGAAACTCCCCATGACTCCCAATATAGTCTTATTTGATGAAATCCTGAAGCGCTTACTATCTACCTCTAATTTTCCACTCTGTGCATATTTTCTTAACTTCTGCCTTTCCAATTCCATTTTCCAATTCCAATTCCATGGAATGATAAGGGAGCGAGAGACCAATCTGCATAGGATTCCGTTTTCTTCTGAACTGAATGACCTTGGTATTCAGAAGGATAAATCTTATCCTTTTCAATCCTCCACACTGTAGTCAGAGAAATGCTTCCAAACCACAAATCTAATTATACCATTACCTTGCTTAAAACTTTTCAGTATCTCCCCATTATCTGCAACGTAAAGTCCAAATGTCTGATCCTCACATATAAGGCTTTCATGATCTGACCCCTATCTACTATTTCACTTCTAGCCATTACATCACTCTCCATTCCACAATACCCTGCATTTCAGTCATGATGAACCACTGGCAATTTCTAAGTGCCCTGTGGCTTCTCTGAGCCCCATGCCTTTGCATATTCTCTATTATCAGTGAGGATGCCATTGTGGGAGACTCCAGGTCAGACCAGCTGATAGAACGAGGACAACTGTAACATCATGTGACAAGAAGCTGAAAAGCAGGAATGGCTGTTCAACAACTCAACGGGGTCATCAAAGACCCTGGCCTTTTTTCCTCTTTGCTTTGCCATCCTCAAAAAATTTGATTTGCCCTCAGACTGGCTCCCTTCATAGTCACAAACTGGCTGTAGTAGTTCTAAGCACCCCTTCTAAGCACAGAAATACCTAGAGATGAAAAAAGGGCAATCTCGGGGCGCCTGGGTGGCTCAGTGGGTTGAGCCGCTGCCTTCGGCTCAGGTCAGGATCTCGGAGTCCTGGGATCAAGTCCCGCATCGGGCTCTCTGCTCAGCAGGGAGCCTGCTTCCTCCTGTCTCTCTGCCTGCCTCTCTGCCTGCTTGTGATCTCTGTCAAATAAATAAATAAAATCTTTAAAAAAAAAAAAAGGGCAATCTCTTCCAGTGTTTCCCTCTTAAGAGCAAGAAACTTTTCCTAAAGCCCCCTAAACAGATGCCCCTTTATGTCTCATTGGCCCAAACTGGTTGGTATGCCCACCTCTAAGCTAATAAAACAAGAGTAATGGACCTACCACAATTGGCTAAACCAATCAGCACTTAATCCTAAAGGTAGGAACAGGTCAAGTTGGGGAAAAGACACCTGAGGAAAATGTCAGCTCTTCCAGAAAGAAAGAAGGTGATGGGTGTTGACTGGGCAGCCAATAGTGTCTGCAACACTGTTAATATTGACTTATCTTCCTTATCTATTAGATGAACTCCTCATCTTTTAATACTCAATTCAAATGTTACCTCTTCCAGGAAGCCTTCTCTGATATCACCAAGTATAATGGAGAATGTCCCATCCTCTAAATGCTTATATTACTGGGTTCATACCTCTACTATAGCTCTTTTACATATCTATGATTCTGCTGTCTTCAGAAAGAGTGAAACCCTGGAAGAAAGGAACCATATTCTACTAACCATTTGAATTCAACCTTGTTCGAAGAAAGGGGGCGGGGAAGAAGAGGAAAGGAAGGGAGGGAGGGAGGGAAAAACAGCTTTTCTGAGTCTCAGAATGTTCATCTGTTAAACAGGAATTGTTTTGATTCCTAATCATTGTTTTAAAGATTAAATGGTATAAGATACAAAAAGGCATGCAACATAGCTTCTAACACATAGCTTCTCATATATTTTTGGAGAACATGTACTCATTCTGTATTGTTTAAATACCATCCTCCCACCCTTCCACTCATTTCCTAGCACAATGCTTTGTATAAGTATACTCGCTCAATAAATGTGTTGATAGCTTACTTCAATCTAAAAAAAATATAGATTACTGAACAAATTAAACAATCAGTTCAGCTTGCCACGGCCTGATTTCCTTTATTAGCCTGGCTAAGAGGACTTTTAATAACATTTCCCCAATTCTCTATTAACAGAACTCTTAATTGAGGTTTTCCTACAACCACCCAGAGCATGAGATCTGCACTCTCTGCTTCAGCGACTTTTCACTAGGCACTCTTTTGCTTTTCCACTCCACTCTCCTCAGTATTCTGGGCTTCATTTCAGATCTGTCCTTCTGAGGTATGCTTTCCTCCCTTTCCTAACACTTCTTTATTGCTAAAAATAGGTGATGTCCCTTCGGAGCAAAAATACTTGGCAAATCAGTGAGCTTTTATAGGTACAGCTTTATACTGGTCCCTGCAAGATTGGGGGATGGATTAAGTAAACGAAGGTGCTCATCACCACCTCTTTCCTTCTGGGTACCCCCTCTGTATTCCTCAAAGGAGTTTACAAAATGTATGTAAAAATAGTAATACCATACTCATCAAAATGCACAGGCTAAAGGATGCTAAGTGAGATTTTGCAGAATGCTGAAGAGTAAACAAAGCAGCTAGCTCAGAAGATCGCCAGAAAGCATTTTGAGGAAACATTTCATTAGAGGGCCCCATGCCCAACCCAAGACCGTGGGACTGGAGCTGTTGGTGATTATGACTTAACAATATACTAAGGAAAACTG